>NC_073693.1:91542234-91885984 GCF_029784155.1 Uranotaenia lowii | reverse complement strand
CAGAATTCATTCGCGTCATAAGAAAATCTTATGAATTTCAATGATTTTTCTTATGGCGCCACTTCATAAGAGAATCTTATGGCATATGTAATAGTATTTTTCTGAGTGTATGTATGCGTCAGTGCAAAAACGTTTCTGCGTTGAAATTATTCGCACAGGAGTCTTAATGGGTACAATTTCCGCAATAATTTAAAAATAAAATCTAAATGCTTTCTTCGTTATACGCTTGATTTACAATTTGATTCTTTGTGTGAAGACAGTCGAAATTGTGACTTAATATGTCTATTACAATGCTAATTTTTGCTCTCGTTTTATTTGAGGTTCACATTCTTCACTATTTAACCCATTTGCATTTCTGGTTTTTAAAACTTTTAATATTTAAATCGACCACAATAATTATGCAGTAATTGTTTACAGTTCACCTGAGCAAATTAAACTTGAGGGCACAAATATGTATGTAGGTATGTGTTCGATGAGATCTTTTCCACGATCAAACGCCAGAAAAAAAATCTGCTTTCTCAAAAATTTGTTTTGCATCATAAAACGTTGATAGAACGCTCCGCCCCAAAGTGAGACAAAATTTGTTCGATTTTTTTTTTCCTTTTGGATGTTGAGCAAAAACCGAACGCTGTTTGAAAGTAATACTACAACACAACCCTCAAATTTTGCGGTATTTTTTTTTAATTTCAATCTGCGATCATCAGTCAACGTTCGACGGGGAGATCAGTTTTTTTATACTACATATAGAATGATGTTTCTTGGCCATCTTTCATCGTTCTGGTGCAACCTTCTCGAATGATAAAAAATAAACTAACGAAAATTGCTTTCGCACTTTGCATAACCTGGTCCTCTGTTGGCAAGTGCGCAAATGTAAATAAAGCCGGAATGGCCGCGTTAAATGGTGTCTCTAAAACAAATATCCTGCGTGGCATGGCGTGGTTTTTTGCGCGGAGTGACCGGTTCACAGAATTTTTTCCCGAATAATGAAAAGTTATGTTAAGACATAATTGGTCGTTCGTCTTGGATGGCGCGGAATTTTGCAGCTCATCGACTGCACTTGGGCTGTTTTTTGATTAATTTTCTGGTCACTTGGGGTGATTTTCGGGTTCTAACGCTGCTGTTACTTTTCTTATGAGATACATAATCATAAAAAATATGAATTTGTAAAAAAATCACGATTTCCTATTGCTGGAAAAGTTAAAGAATTGTTTTTTTTCTATCAGGAATTTGAATTAAAGAGAGCTTACCAAAAGGGCTTATCCACTTGTAGGTGACTTAATCCCAAAAACTGGTTCAAGCAGCTCGCTCAAGAAGCTTATTTTATTTACACAGCTAACTCAATCGCTTTTCGACACATCCAGGTTTCGCTCCTGGGGGCAATGGCAAAGACAAACGCCAAACTCCAAAGATTTTAGCGAACGTTCGGGATCACATATTTGCATAATAACACGGTACAAGTCGCCCTGCAATATTTGGAAGCGCGCCTGCAATTTTTATAATGGTTGATGAGCAGCTTGGATTTTTGTGCTTGAATGTCGGGTATGAATTTATTAGAAGGTGTTGCTGGCGAAGGGAGAAGATTTTATTTCAGATTATTTTAAATGGACTCAACATGTTGAAAAATTGTTGAATAATGTCAAACATTGCTAAATGTTTTACACAAAATTTGGCTCATGCTTAAATTATTGGTATTTTTGACGAATTTTGTTTTGAGTTTCTTGAATAAAATTCACATTAAGTTTCGGTCTGACATCTCTAAATTACACTTCGATTAACAGCAAATAAGAATCAATTTGAGAGTTAAAAATCAGTGTTCTTCATTAAATTTCACAAAAAAGAAAGAATAGAGTATATAATAAAACGAGTAATCATCCACAAATGACAAAATCAGATTCAAATAAGAATATTTAACGTGAAACAAAATTTTTAAAAAATGTCTTTTTAAACTGATGTAATAAAAATTAAATTATCTTGGGATCATGAGGATATTTTAGAGTCTGAAGCTCACAAAAGTTATAATAAATATTGGAAGAATCTACGTGTAAAAATTTGGAAAAAAATTGCAACATTTTATTTTAAGTAGTAACCAAAACCAAAATAATATGAAGACTGGTGATAAAAATTGAAACATTCTGCTACTATTAAGTCTTCCAAGAATTTCTACATATTTTTGTATTCGATTTTTTTTTTAATTTTTGTAATTTTTGATATTTTAGAATTTTTTAATTAGTTTTTAAAAACTTTGCAAGTTTAAATAATCTTGGTAATTGTTTATGGCGGTTATAAATTTTTTTGTCATTCTCAACTTTTGTCATTTTTGTCATTTTTGTCATTTTTGTCATTTTTGTCATTTTTGTCATTTTTGTCATTTTTGTCATTTTTGTCATTTTTGTCATTTTTGTCATTTTTGTCATTTTTGTCATTTTTGTCATTTTTGTCATTTTTGTCATTTTTGTCATTTTTGTCATTTTTGTCATTTTTGTCATTTTTGTCATTTTTGTCATTTTTGTCATTTTTGTCATTTTTGTCATTTTTGTCATTTTTGTCATTTTTGTCATTTTTGTCATTTTTGTCATTTTTGTCATTTTTGTCATTTTTGTCATTTTTGTCATTTTTGTCATTTTTGTCATTTTTGTCATTTTTGTCATTTTTGTCATTTTTGTCATTTTTGTCATTTTTGTCATTTTTGTCATTTTTGTCATTTTTGTCATTTTTGTCATTTTTGTCATTTTTGTCATTTTTGTCATTTTTGTCATTTTTCTCATTTTTGTCATTTTTGTCATTTTTGTCATTTTTGTCATTTTTGTCATTTTTGTCATTTTTGTCATTTTTGTCATTTTTGTCATTTTTGTCATTTTTGTCATTTTTGTCATTTTTGTCATTTTTGTCATTTTTGTCATTTTTGTCATTTTTGTCATTTTTGTCATTTTTGTCATTTTTGTCATTTTTGTCATTTTTGTCATTTTTGTCATTTTTGTCATTTTTGTCATTTTTGTCATTTTTGTCATTTTTGTCATTTTTGTCATTTTTGTCATTTTTGTCATTTTTGTCATTTTTGTCATTTTTGTCATTTTTGTCATTTTTGTCATTTTTGTCATTTTTGTCATTTTTGTCATTTTTGTCATTTTTGTCATTTTTGTCATTTTTGTCATTTTTGTCATTTTTGTCATTTTTGTCATTTTTGTCATTTTTGTCATTTTTGTCATTTTTGTCATTTTTGTCATTTTTGTCATTTTTGTCATTTTTGTCATTTTTGTCATTTTTGTCATTTTTGTCATTTTTGTCATTTTTGTCATTTTTGTCATTTTTGTCATTTTTGTCATTTTTGTCATTTTTGTCATTTTTGTCATTTTTGTCATTTTTGTCATTTTTGTCATTTTTGTCATTTTTGTCATTTTTGTCATTTTTGTCATTTTGTCATTTTTGTCATTTTTGTCATTTTTGTCATTTTTGTCATTTTTGTCATTTTTGTCATTTTTGTCATTTTTGTCATTTTTGTCATTTTTGTCATTTTTGTCATTTTTGTCATTTTTGTCATTTTTGTCATTTTTGTCATTTTTGTCATTTTTGTCATTTTTGTCATTTTTGTCATTTTTGTCATTTTTGTCATTTTTGTCATTTTTGTCATTTTTGTCATTTTTGTCATTTTTGTCATTTTTGTCATTTTTGTCATTTTTGTCATTTTTGTCATTTTTGTCATTTTGTCATTTTTGTCATTTTTGTCATTTTTGTCATTTTTGTCATTTTTGTCATTTTTGTCATTTTTGTCATTTTTGTCATTTTTGTCATTTTTGTCATTTTTGTCATTTTTGTCATTTTTGTCATTTTTGTCATTTTTGTCATTTTTGTCATTTTTGTCATTTTTGTCATTTTTGTCATTTTTGTCATTTTTGTCATTTTTGTCATTTTTGTCATTTTTGTCATTTTTGTCATTTTTGTCATTTTTGTCATTTTTGTCATTTTTGTCATTTTTGTCATTTTTGTCATTTTTGTCATTTTTGTCATTTTTGTCATTTTTGTCATTTTTGTCATTTTTGTCATTTTTGTCATTTTTGTCATTTTTGTCATTTTTGTCATTTTTGTCATTTTTGTCATTTTTGTCATTTTTGTCATTTTTGTCATTTTTGTCATTTTTGTCATTTTTGTCATTTTTGTCATTTTTGTTATTTTTGTTATTTTTGTAGTTTTTGTCATTTTTGTCATTTTTGTCATTTTTGTCATTTTTGTCATTTTTGTAATTTTTGTCATTTTTGTCATTTTTGTCATTTTTGTCATTTTTGTCATTTTTGTCATTTTTGTCATTTTTGTCATTTTTGTCATTTTTGTCATTTTTGTCATTTTTGTCATTTTTGTCATTTTTGTTATTTTTGTAGTTTTTGTTATTTTTGTAGTTTTTGTCATTTTTGTCATTTTTGTCATTTTTGTCATTTTTGTCATTTTTGTAATTTTTGTCATTTTTGTCATTTTTGTCATTTTTGTCATTTTTGTCATTTTTGTCATTTTTGTCATTTTTGTCATTTTTGTCATTTTTGTCATTTTTGTCATTTTTGTCATTTTTGTCATTTTTGTCATTTTTGTCATTTTTGTCATTTTTGTCATTTTTGTCATTTTTGTCATTTTTGTCATTTTTGTCATTTTTGTCATTTTTGTCATTTTTGTCATTTTTGTCATTTTTGTCATTTTTGTCATTTTTGTCATTTTTGTCATTTTTGTCATTTTTGTCATTTTTGTCATTTTTGTCATTTTTGTCATTTTTGTCATTTTTGTCATTTTTGTCATTTTTGTCATTTTTGTCATTTTTGTCATTTTTGTCATTTTTGTCATTTTTGTCATTTTTGTCATTTTTGTCATTTTTGTCATTTTTGTCATTTTTGTCATTTTTGTCATTTTTGTCATTTTTGTCATTTTTGTCATTTTTGTCATTTTTGTCATTTTTGTCATTTTTGTCATTTTTGTCATTTTTGTCATTTTTGTCATTTTTGTCATTTTTGTCATTTTTGTCATTTTTGTCATTTTTGTAATTTTTGTCATTTTTGTCATTTTTGTCATTTTTGTCATTTTTGTCATTTTTGTCATTTTTGTCATTTTTGTCATTTTTGTCATTTTTGTCATTTTTGTCATTTTTGTCATTTTTGTCATTTTTGTCATTTTTGTCATTTTTGTCATTTTTGTCATTTTTGTCATTTTTGTCATTTTTGTCATTTTTGTCATTTTTGTCATTTTTGTCATTTTTGTCATTTTTGTCATTTTTGTCATTTTTGTCATTTTTGTCATTTTTGTCATTTTTGTCATTTTTGTCATTTTTGTCATTTTTGTCATTTTTGTCATTTTTGTCATTTTTGTCATTTTTGTCATTTTTGTCATTTTTGTCATTTTTGTCATTTTTGTCATTTTTGTCATTTTTGTCATTTTTGTCATTTTTGTCATTTTTGTCATTTTTGTCATTTTTGTCATTTTTGTCATTTTTGTCATTTTTGTCATTTTTGTCATTTTTGTCATTTTTGTCATTTTTGTCATTTTTTTCATTTTTGTCATTTTTGTCATTTTTGTCATTTTTGTCATTTTTGGCATTTTTGTCATTTTTGTCATTTTTGTCATTGTCTCGGATTAATTTTTTGTTTAAAAACTCGGATTATTATTTTTTTTTTGTTGGAGTGTACAATTCTTTTTCGGATGACATTAGGGAAAAAAAGGATCATCCAGTAAAAAAAATAATTGAAAAATGCCTTTCTCAAACACATTTAAATAAGTTACATCAGGTTTGAAACGAGTTGTTAGATCGCAGCCTTTTATTGATTTTAAGATAATTTAGGATGAAGAATTCGATTAAACGATAAAATTTATAGAAACAAAATACACTATATAAGCTAAGTAGTAACCTACTAATGAAATAAATTGAGCGATAAAATTCATTTTGATTGATTCAAAGAAACATTTTTATAATTTTAAATTTCCATATTAATTGCTCAATGAAAAACTGTTCTGGCTTTTCTACACGATCATTTTTAGTAAAAAAAAAATTGTTCTACAATGTTGTTCCCACAGCCAACATACAATGTAAGATATGCAGCAAAGGAAATCAATTGCAAAATTGATACCTGAGCTGTCGAATGAAATTCATTACAACATAACTTTGCGGCTCGAAATTGCTTCTCGATTCATCCCAAGAACCGATCCAGACACGATTTTTCAATTAACAAAACCAGCGCCAACGGAAGGTAGAAAATAAAAACTGGAATAGACCGCGGTGCCTCCATACATGACATTTAGCACGCGGCAGCCGCCAATCTCGTGTCTCGTGAACGAAGTTAACCTCATCAACAACCGAAATTAATAGTACGGGGTATGAATTCTGGATGGCAACCTCGACTCAAGTGCCCCGAATTCCAGGACACCGTCCCGGACCGGATAGGCAGGTACCTTGTCTTGAATTCCCGGGAACGGGCACAGCGCAGATAATCAAAATAATTTCGCAGTTTGCTCGCGAAAAACGACAATCTGCAATCTGTCGGGGGCAGGCGAGCGAAAAAATGAGACTCCAGCCTTCCAATTACTTTTGTTTAGTTTTTATTACGTTTATTTGCAAATTATTTTAAATTTAATAAAACCGCACACGCCTCCCGTTCTGCGATGCTTGAATTGCTGCCTGGATGATATCTGCTGATGAAGTCCGACCGGGGCCTTGGCTTGATGAGATTCTAGCAGCAGGGGTCCTTCCCGATTCGGCCATTTCGGACCACATCATCCTGGCAGCAGGAGTAGCCATAATGGGCAGCTGTTACGAATCTCGCCGTCACCGGGCCACTGTCAGGTTGATAAAATCACCTTTTCAAAAACGTTGATGGGCTATCTTCAAAGTTCCCGGGGTTTTGATTATGTGCACCCGGGCTCTCACGTTGATAAGGATTGCAAATCGAAGTCTCATAATGGGTGAGACATTACGGATGATAATCTGGAAGAAAATTTGAAGCAATCGGTTTTGCATTTTAATGCAAAAATTTCCCAGACTGAGTGGCAATAATGTGACGTGAAGCGGAATATTTATAAAGCAGTTGGAATTGAAATTGGCTATCACATCATTGGCCAAAATACTGTTTCACAAACAGAAAAGTTGAAATCAAGTAGAAAAAATGTGATGAGCAAGATTATAAAACAGTATTTATATCTATCTTTCATTTTATTATGCCAAATCAGTTAAACTTTTGACGAGTTCATACCAAAACATGAAGCTAAACTAAAGCAAAAATTATGAGATTTCAATTTGTTATTACTATAAAAAAACAAACAAAACAAACAAAACAAACAAAACAAACAAAACAAACAAAACAAACAAAACAAACAAAACAAACAAAACAAACAAAACAAACAAAACAAACAAAACAAACAAAACAAACAAAACAAACAAAACAAACAAAACAAACAAAACAAACAAAACAAACAAAACAAACAAAACAAACAAAACAAACAAAACAAACAAAACAAACAAAACAAACAAAACAAACAAAACAAACAAAACAAACAAAACAAACAAAACAAACAAAACAAACAAAACAAACAAAACAAACAAAACAAACAAAACAAACAAAACAAACAAAACAAACAAAACAAACAAAACAAACAAAACAAACAAAACAAACAAAACAAACAAAACAAACAAAACAAACAAAACAAACAAAACAAACAAAACAAACAAAACAAACAAAACAAACAAAACAAACAAAACAAACAAAACAAACAAAACAAACAAAACAAACAAAACAAACAAAACAAACAAAACAAACAAAACAAACAAAACAAACAAAACAAACAAAACAAACAAAACAAACAAAACAAACAAAACAAACAAAACAAACAAAACAAACAAAACAAACAAAACAAACAAAACAAACAAAACAAACAAAACAAACAAAACAAACAAAACAAACAAAACAAACAAAACAAACAAAACAAACAAAACAAACAAAACAAACAAAACAAACAAAACAAACAAAACAAACAAAACAAACAAAACAAACAAAACAAACAAAACAAACAAAACAAACAAAACAAACAAAACAAACAAAACAAACAAAACAAACAAAACAAACAAAACAAACAAAACAAACAAAACAAACAAAACAAACAAAACAAACAAAACAAACAAAACAAACAAAACAAACAAAACAAACAAACAAACAAAACAAACAAAACAAACAAAACAAACAAAACAAACAAAACAAACAAAACAAACAAAACAAACAAAACAAACAAAACAAACAAAACAAACAAAACAAACAAAACAAACAAAACAAACAAAACAAACAAAACAAACAAAACAAACAAAACAAACAAAACAAACAAAACAAACAAAACAAACAAAACAAACAAAACAAACAAAACAAACAAAACAAACAAAACAAACAAAACAAACAAAACAAACAAAACAAACAAAACAAACAAAACAAACAAAACAAACAAAACAAACAAAACAAACAAAACAAACAAAACAAACAAAACAAACAAAACAAACAAAACAAACAAAACAAACAAAACAAACAAAACAAACAAAACAAACAAAACAAACAAAACAAACAAAACAAACAAAACAAACAAAACAAACAAAACAAACAAAACAAACAAAACAAACAAAACAAACAAAACAAACAAAACAAACAAAACAAACAAAACAAACAAAACAAACAAAACAAACAAAACAAACAAAACAAACAAAACAAACAAAACAAACAAAACAAACAAAACAAACAAAACAAACAAAACAAACAAAACAAACAAAACAAACAAAACAAACAAAACAAACAAAACAAACAAAACAAACAAAACAAACAAAACAAACAAAACAAACAAAACAAACAAAACAAACAAAACAAACAAAACAAACAAAACAAACAAAACAAACAAAACAAACAAAACAAACAAAACAAACAAAACAAACAAAACAAACAAAACAAACAAAACAAACAAAACAAACAAAACAAACAAAACAAACAAAACAAACAAAACAAACAAAACAAACAAAACAAACAAAACAAACAAAACAAACAAAACAAACAAAACAAACAAAACAAACAAAACAAACAAAACAAACAAAACAAACAAAACAAACAAAACAAACAAAACAAACAAAACAAACAAAACAAACAAAACAAACAAAACAAACAAAACAAACAAAACAAACAAAACAAACAAAACAAACAAAACAAACAAAACAAACAAAACAAACAAAACAAACAAAACAAACAAAACAAACAAAACAAACAAAACAAACAAAACAAACAAAACAAACAAAACAAACAAAACAAACAAAACAAACAAAACAAACAAAACAAACAAAACAAACAAAACAAACAAAACAAACAAAACAAACAAAACAAACAATCTGTAATTTCAAATTAATCTGTAAGTTCACAAAATTTTGAGAAAATTTTTATCATTAAATCTGTGTCACAGAATTTTGTAAATTTCAACAAACTTCACGTTCTATGAATTTTGTAGGTTTTTCTTAAACTTTTAATTTTCATGTCAACATTTTTAATTTTAAACAGTGTTTTTGAGGGGGGGGAAATGATAATATTGGTTATATTCATATATTTTTCTCAATAAAAATGTAAAAAAAAAAAATTTTCATGACTTTTCAAAAAATTTATGTTGTTTCCATCACAGAAATCATCACAAAATTTTTGGATAAAATCACAAAATGTCAGATTTTTTCCGCAAAAACACAGAAATTTTTTTCGGCAACCTTGGCTATAGCTTGATTATCTGAAGAGAAACAAAGTTAGGGTGTTTGACTAGGTTGTTCAGCAGAAAGTTTCTTTCAGAGTGTTCGAACTGAAATGTATTGGTCTGTATTGGGCTGGTAATGCTTAATCAACAACAGTAAGTCTAGTATGCTAAGCGCAAGTTCACTGGTGTTGGGAAAAAGTGGTAGAAATTTTGACACTTACTTTTTGGCACATTTTGAAAATTCTGCCATGCAAAAAAATTTTTAAGATCTGTGCCCTTTTAGTTTTTTTACAACACGTGTTGTATTTTCGCATGCTGTGATGCAAAAATAGCAATATTTCTATCACGTACGGCTGAAATAGAAACAGTGTTTTAAAAAAGTACAACGCCCCAAGATCTTGAAAACATTTTTGTATAGTAAAATTTTCAAAATGACAAAATTTCTACCACTTTTTCCCAACACCAGTGAACTTGCTCAGAGTAGGCCTGTGAAAAATTTAATCGACACTAAATTAGGGCTACCGAGGCATCGCTATAATTATGTATGTCAGTTCGCTCTATTGTTAGATCATTTATGAATAAGCGGAAAAAGATATAATTTTAAAATTAGAATAAATAAATTTCTCTTTCTTGTGAATCGTCTCCCAGTTAAAACGCATTTATTCCCTCCAAAAATGGCTTGCCATTGGGATTGGGTTGAAAACGATCAGATGGCTCAGTTCTAGAGTGAAACGAAAAATAATGTTTGTGTTTCTTTACAAAATTTAGAAATCTCCCAATCTCCCAGTTAAATTTTACGCATAACGATACTTTAAAATTCACCATAAAATCATGGATGAGTTTTGGACCAAAAAGAACCCGAGTAACACACAAAACTCCGATTGGTTCTATAAATTTCATACGATAGTTTATAAACGATGTATATGGGAGAGTGGGGAATCATGGGCCACTTTTTTTCGTTGTTCCATAACTTCTTTATTATAAAAGATAAAATGAAAATAAAAAATGGTATGGTTTTCTACATTTTTAAGGTATCATAAGCTATTTTTTAAATTTTTAATAAGTTATTTTCCCCAAATTTTGAGTGTTTGAAAAAAAGCAATATTTTTTGGATTTTGAAATATGGTGGGGAATCGTGGGCCACCAAATCCGAATTGACCAAATAACATGCAAAGTTTATGAGTTGACCCAAAACTGTGATTTCCTAATTCATTTCATTATTTTAAAGCAATTTCAGATGATGAAATAAAAAAGAGAGCTGTGTATGATCGCATAGATTCCAAAACCTAGCTCGCGAACGTTTTGGCAAAATTTCTTATATAGGATGGACAAAATATGTGTCATAACTCTTCATTTGGCATAGGAAAACTTTACAGATAGGTAAAACGTATTTTAAGTTCTGAATGTGTATAAAAACATAAAAATATAGGTGTTTCAAGATGTGTGGCCCATGATTCCCCACAAGCTATGATTTGCAAATTGGTTGCGTTTGTGTGACTTATTGATGTTTCATCGAAAATTCCTTTTCCATGTGAAAGATCATGACAAAACTAAGATCATAAGCGTATGAGCATATTTTTGTTATGCACTTTAGGTTCCAAATCGATGAATTTAGCGGGTGTTTTTTTAATTGTGTAAGTAAATTTTTTAAATTTTTTTTAGCTTGATAAATAAAAGAAGCATATGATGCGTATTTCGGTCAACAACATATAGGAATATATGCTCACTCAAAGCGACGACAATGACAGTTGGTTTGAGATTTTTATCTCAACACACATCTGAGATATTAAAAGTGGCCCACGTTTCCCCATGGCCCACGATACCCCACTCTTCCCTACTTAATACCTTCCATTGGTTTGTAAAACATTTAATGAAAATCATTTTACAACAAGTCGCTAGGACCTCAATAAGCGTATTATATATCCAACTTATATAACCATATTGAAATTTTCTGGTATAATTTCTATTTGGCACTTTGAGTATCCTATAAAACATTCTCAAATAAGAAAACAACCTGTGAGTAATGTTATGAAATCTCAAGTGAAAGTGTTTTGCTTCCCCTGAGCCACAGTTAATTGAGATTAAAAAAAAATATTACTTGCAAAATAATTTGTGAAAAGTATATTGTGTTTTTAAACTGTGACCCAAAGATGGGTCTTGACTCAAACATTCAGTCAGCGAAACTTTTTTTGTAGAGAAATGAATCCAACTTAGATGAAATTTCAGGGACTAGATATGGGAAAATTGATGTTGAAAAACATGCGAAAAAAATTTTCCTTGTCTCCCGGTGAGACTTGATCACATGGGAGAACTATTCCCTTCATTCCGATAGACATCGACACTCAACCAGTATAATATTCATACGCCAGGTTGGTCTCCTGTAGTAGAATGTTAATACATGGGCCCCGGAGAGGCGCAAGATGTGGGTTCAAGTCTCACCGGGAGACAAGGCAAATTTTTTTCGCATGTTTTTCAACATCAATTTTCCCATATCTAGTCCCTGAAATTTCATCTAAGTTGGATTCATTTCTCTACAAAAAAAGTATATTGTGTGTTATGAAAAGAATAAATGTAATATTGTAGAATGGTTTTCAACTAAAAAAAAACATTTGAAAAGTTTCATGCAGTAATAATTTTATATTCTACCGCAAACATCCTTTGAAACAGAAAGGTTTTACAAGGTATATTTATCACTCTTTCGAAAATATTTCTTAGAGGGCCTACAGACTTTTAGTATTTATAAGATTCCTAAAAATGATTTTATAAAACTTTTTTGGATTGACTCATAGATTGGTAAATAACCTTGCCGGTTTATAGAATTCCTTCAAGCTACGTTTTCAAATTTGATGATCTTTCATAAGACGAAAAAGTTATTTAAAAGCCTATCAGTATGAATGGTAATTTTTACAAAAAATTATGGTTTTTTAAGTGTTTAATAAGACTATTATTAATATCGTATATCATTAACATTTTCATGATCAATAACGATAAATTTTAAGGTGATTTTCTATTTTAGAAAGTAAACCTCAACTCGTTTATGCTAAGAGTGAGATCGGACATCCATTAATAATTTTTATATCTTTTTTATAGGATTTTAATTACATTCAAACGCAGTTTACAGCAGACCCAACTTTTTTTTAGAATTTTCACTTACATATTTGCGGCATTCTTAAAAGCGCAAGTTGGAAAAAGTTTGGAATCGAGAATTCATAGTTAAAAAAAATAATAGAGAATTTCTTAACAGAATGAAGATGAAGAAATTAATGCTTTAGTTTTTTTTATATTTATTTTGAATGAGATTAATTTATTTTAAAAATAATTATTGAAAACCAAATATTATTTTTTATAATTTGCTCTACCTACAGGGCCTTTTGTGCTACTTATTTAGCGTTGTATTGCAGTTTTATTGATCCTTACATAACCGGACGCAGTTTTATAGCTTTAATTTAAAGTTAGTATGGTGTGCCTTATAAAACCAAAATTGTTACTTGGGGAAGCTTCCTAGACAGTTTGAAAAAATCTAAAATGATTCCAAATCGAATTAATCGGTTTTCGGAATCTAATTCAATCGAGAATTTATGTTTTATTTCCTTATTTCACGTCAGCTTCACGAAACAAGATAGCTCAAATGACGAATTTGTACTTACTATTTCGCAAAACTCCTCAAATCCAAGTTGAATCCTGTAATTCCCTTCTAAATGCAGTTATCTGTCTGTTAAAATGGTTTTTGAAAAGAAATTAATCACTATCTGATGGTAAATTTGAAAAATTCGCGTCGTTTTTTATGTTTTCTGGGCCTCACCGCGAATAAGTTCATAAAAAAGTGAAATTATGCTTCAATTATCCGTTGAACACTTAGAACAAATTGCAGTCGATGCAATCTTTAAAATGTAGGTATTGTTTCAAAAAATCTGCTAAACAGAAAATACCTCCAAAGAATCTGTATAAAAAGGCATCATCTGTGATTTAGTGATAATTTTTTTTTTTTGAAAGAAAATATGTAAGAAATATTTTAGATTAGAGAATTTTTATTTTAAGTTATTATTTGTTCATCTTTATTTCAATCGATTTTAAAAATCAATTGTGTCATTTGCCATGGATAAGCTTTTAATCTTTGCGGTTATCACTAATATAGCCTGGATTCAGTTATTAGAATCTAATTTTAACTTTAAGACCCGTGAATGCTGCATAACTTTGAACAGAAGTCCAATTCAAGTAAAAGAAGTAATACTATTCTTACGTT
Organism: Uranotaenia lowii; assembly: GCF_029784155.1. NCBI lineage: Eukaryota > Metazoa > Arthropoda > Insecta > Diptera > Culicidae > Uranotaenia > Uranotaenia lowii. The sequence goes on along the minus strand of NC_073693.1, from coordinate 91,872,018 downwards.
ATTTTACCGGCTTGACAGTATTAAATTTATATCCAATAATGCAATTTAGTGTTCAACACTAATGCAAATGAATGATGAATAAAAAATGTTGTTTACCTAAATTTAGGACATATGATTTTATATCAAAATAATTCATTAGTTTAGTAAGTGTCTAGGAAACTTTACACAAAATTAAGTGTTTAAGGCTATGATCATTTAGTATCCGGGCACTTTATTTCGATGATAGCTACGTTAATAGAGCTCGGATATGCAAAACTTTGTTGGTTATAAAAAGGACTATCTTGACTATTTTTGATAGAATTTTAAGTTAACGTGTGTTTGAGATATTTACGATGCAAAAAGACATGGTAAAAATAATTTTGCACAAATTTGCTCCTTTTACGCATTCTACGCCTCGAAAATTCTTCATTGTTGACTTGAAAGCTCATGAACTGTTGATTTTTTCAGATTTTTTTTTTCGGGCCAAATTATTAAGAAGTAAAGGAGCCACTCTAGGATCCACACGAAGTTCAAATCAAACATCGAAGTGCAACCTCGATCTTAAATATGGTAAAAAAATCTATGTTTATTGGGGATGACTGAATTCAGACTCCTTAAATAATGCAAAAAATCCATTTCCGGCAGGCAAAAAGTGTTGCCTGACTAGTAGACACCAAGTAAATAACTAATAATGATCAATTCCACAGATCGCAATCTGTGCATCCGGTTTTAACGCAATATGACAGATGTGTTCTGATGGACAAAAAAATTTATGTTAAAACTGGATTTAAGAGATCAAATTCTTCGAGATGCCTACTCATGAAAAGGTTCCAACCAGATTCCAATTGCTTTTTCCAGGTGAGTTTGTATAAAATATCATGATTTTGCAAAGGTTTTGCTTCTGTGGTAAAAAAAAAATAAATCAATACATGACTGTAAAAAGTGTGCAAAGATATAAAAGAGATTTTATGAAAAAATTAGAGTATTTCTTGAAATCACTGGTAAATGTTTTTTTTTATATTTTTACATGTAATGTCATATCAACATCTTCATTTTTTCCATAGAAAGTTTTTCGATCAAATGAATAGTTTTTAAAATACACACGTTCGTAGCTGTCCGGATTCTAAATGATCATAGCCTTACTGGAGGTTTGTAGCAATATGAGACCCTTGGAGCCAAAAGGGTATAAGTTAAGGTTGCCAGATTGCCCAGTTTTATTCAGATTTGCCCGGATATTTAACGAAAAATTCGAAAAAAAACCCTGGTCAGGTCCGGTTGTCCGGATTTTATTGAAAAAAGCCCAGATTTTGCCCAGAATTATTCACTTCATTTGACAGAACAAAAAAAAAATAAATGGTGTGGTTAAAATATTTATTTATGCGTCCAAAAAAAATTTTTTTGAGCAAATTTTATGGAAATAACCAAAAAAGGTTTTTTTGAATGCGTTGCGATGCAATGAATGCTGATAAATTAAGACGGAAATTTGTTGTTTCAATTTTTTTTCTTGATTTTTGTTAAGAAATTCCTGGGTTTTGACTAAATTTGCCTGGATATTACCCGGGTTATTGGTCGACAATTTTGAAATCAAATGCCCGGATTTTGCCAGATTTTTAGATAAAATATCCCGGATTTGTCAACCTGAACATACTCACTCGTGCTCAAAATGCGCTCATCTAACTTCGCTGATCATTCCAGATGGGGCAGTAAAATGACATTATAGGTATGAATAGATTTTTTTAATTTTGGAAATTTGAAATTGAAGAAAATTTAAAAGGAGTCAAATCAAAAATCCTAGTGATACACCAAATATTAAAACTAAACGATTTTTGTAGACAAGATTTTTTATTCGTCAAATCTACTACAAAAAAGGTTCATGAGAAAACCTTGAAAAAATCATTAAAACATAAGAAATAAACGTTTTCAACAAACGTTGGGAAAACATATCGTAATCAGAATCAAAATTCAAGGATAAGGATGTAGAATCCATGTCCAGGATGCTCATCATTCTTAATCCACCATTGTTTGTATACAGATTTTTAGATAAAATATCCCGGATTTGTCCGGCTCGGGTACGTGCTGGGAAAATTCTGACAACCTTAGTATAAGTGCATAAAAGCTAATTTTGAGAAAACGCGCTTTTGATTTGTTATGTTTGGTCATTATCCATATATTTTTCAAAAATTGCAATTTTCTTTCGAACAAAATAGTGTGTGTATTCTAAAAATCTGAAAAATCATGAAATATAGTTCGAAATATTAGAAACGATTGACCATTTTTAAACTTATTACCCCCTACCCTTTTGACTCTGAAGACTTCCTATAAATTTCAATGAGTTTTGAATTTAGCCAACGTTAAACCAAAAGCTAACGACTTTTCAAAAATCCAGATTTTCATTTTTTAATAGGTTTTCTGAAAATTCGCCCAGGAGGGCGTTGAGCTTGAAAATTTTGCAAAAGGGGGCAGTGAGTGAAAAAAGTTTGAAAACCACTAGCTCATTGTTTCAGAATTTTGACTATCCATTCTGAATCTGTATTTTGTTCCCGATGAGAAATTGTGTTTCATGGAAGAATGTATAGCGCCCAAGCATTTGATTTATCTAAAATTACTTATTTTCAAAACTTAAAAACTTAGAACTTAGAAATTATTTGTTCTTGTAACAGAACTTAAATCTCAGTCAACATAAAATTTAACAATTCCTAACATCCTGAGTACCTTTGCATGGATCAAAGAATCGCGTTGCGTACCTGTGCTGTAAGGTTTTCACCTGCCGTGTATCCTGACTCGAATTTATTGCCCTGTAAACCAAACTCAAACCATAGAAGAAAAGAGGGTGTTTGCAATCTCCGCACTTCATTTTTCACAGTGAATGAAAAATTAATGTTTTGTTTGTAGAAATTACATTCGCCGACTCGCCGTAATTAATACCGGCAAGTCATTCGAAGATGATTAATGCTTTATTTTCACTGCGTATTTACACTTTCCTTGGCGGTGGCTTTACGGCCCTTTTCCACTTTTTTGTATTTATTTACACTTGTCTTACCTTTTTTATGTTTCGGGCTACACGTTTTCCCCAGAACAATTCTGTTCACATTTCTCATTCTTGGTCGTTGATGGTTTTTTCTTACTTCTGCTGATGCTGTTGGTGCAGCCACAAAATCGAACAAACTTGCAGCCACTTTGTAGAACCGATAAGGCATTATTTAGGTAAATAATTAGCACCAGACTACCTTTCCTATACGGGATTTTTTTTTCGGGCACCGGTCAGACAGGCGTCAAAATTTTGCCTTCTGCCGGCTTATCCCCCGTCGTCGTGGCTTCAAATGTGGGTTTGAGGTCCTAAAGGCCGCAGGAGACCGAATCGGGATCCTGGAAATACGTATCGGCAAATCAAACAAACAGTATGTGTAAAATTATGTGTTCTGGTCAGCACATTAGGCCGGATGGACGGCAAACATTGGAAATAAATGGAAAACAAAACAGGTTGAGCACGTCATCTGCTCTTGAAATCATGGCTCTTGATTTGAAAAGATTCACCTGATTCTGAACTGAGTGTTTTATGTTTGAGACAGAGTGGTTACCGTTTCTGGTTCCTGGATCTAATACTCCAATATATAAAAAGGACCATCGAATCAAGCGAATCGACTCAATTCTTGTTCTTGAAAGTCGCTCACCTTTATGATACGCCTTCGAACGATATAGCCTAAGGCTATCGGGAAAATCAATTTTTTTTCGGGTGTTGTCTTGAAAAAAAACCTTCATTAGAGCCAATTGTCAGGGTACCGAAAATTATGTGTTGGATGTATGCAAATATTTTCTCCGCGCATCTGACCGGTTTTTTCTTCTGTGAGCAAAAAGATTCATCAACCTGAACATACTTACTCGTGCTCAAAATGCGCTCATCAAATTTTGCTTATCATTCCAGATGGGGCAGTAAAATGACATTACAGGTATGTATATGACACTACATACATCGGAAAGATTTTTTTTATTGAGGAAATTTGAAATTGAAGAAAATTTGAAAGGATTCAAATCAAACATCCTAGTGAGTGATACATCAACTTTTTAAATTTAACGATTTATGTTGACAAGATTTCATATTCATCAAATCTACTACAAAAAAGGTTCACGAGAAAACCTTGAAATAATCTTTAAAACATAAGAATTTAACGTTTTCAACAAATGTTTGAAAAAATATATCGTAATCAGGATCAAGATTCAAGGATAAGAATATAGAATCCATGTCCAGGATGCTCATCGTTTCCAATCCATCATTGATTGTATTAATTAAGAAAAATGAAATTCAAATCAAATCGAGAAAAAATGAAAATATAAATCACAGATGAATAAATTTAATTGTTTCTTTAATGAACACTACTATTAAGTTTTTTTTCATTTTCTGTGTGATAGTTTTTCAAATTACACCTGCTTTTGTCTGTTTTTTTTTTATTTTAAAATTTTTTATTAAACATCCTGCATTATATCATGTATCACGTGATTCCGAAAAAAATTCAGAGCCAAAAAAAATTAAATTAAGTTGTGAATTTTGAATACATATTTAACACTCTTCATTTATTTTGAAAACCAAATGGAAGATTATTCTATGTCATTAAACTTAAATTAAATTATCTCGGAATCGCGTTTATTTTTATCTTGTCGGAATAAATTGAAAATTTCGCAACTTGCTTTTTAACTTTTATGAGTGATAACTTCTATAATACTCAAACTTACACCTCTTAATCTGTTCTCGAATTTAAACGATATTATTATGCTAAATCAGCCATTAACAAACACACATCTAAAAAAAGGCATAAAGGGAGACTGATCAAATGACACACATTTTTCTTCTAATTCTAATTTTCTTTTTTTATAGAGGATTTTAACCATTGCAGTCATTCGTCCTCTGTAAATTTTACTTCAAAGTTCTTAAATAACATTTTGGTTGTTCGGTTAGATCACCGCACTTTTCTATGGTTTTCTTTGATTGATAATTTTTCAGTGATTTATTTAGGACGAAATTAAAACTGCTGTTTTTTTTACGTTTCGGCCTACTGAGCTTCAGCCATCTTCAGAAAAACTGTATTTAAAATAGATAGAAAGTAATAAAATTTTACAATATTTTCAAAAAACTATTTCCAAACTATCGCGATACTCACAACTTTTTTTGCCACGTGTTTTCCTAACGACCGTCTCTTAATATTTGAAATCGACGTCAAGAAGAAAACGTAAGCGTAAAAAACAGCAGTTTTAATTTCGTCCTAAATAAATCACCGAAAAATTATCAATCAAGGAAAACCATAAAAACATTTTGTTAAATTAATCCAGAGTTATAGAGATTCTTTAATTTTATATCAGCTTGAAAAATGAATCTTGGAATCAAAAACTTCATTTTCAACCCAATCAGAAGAGAACATCCGGATATCTCATACGATCATTTGATATTCAAATTTTCATTTCAAAATAAGATATAATTATATTAAAATGTCCATGCAAGAATAACTAAATTATATCACCCTTTGCTAGCATAATAGCAAGATTATATCTCAATCAGATAGGGTATTCACCACCAAAAACTGCAAAAATATTATTCTTGCATGCAAGCTTTCATATAATGTTTTCGTTGTACTCAGTGTCAGTGTCTTGAAAATTGTTTTGCAATCAAAATCATCAATTGTAAATTTTATATTTTTGCTTACCCGAATGACAAAATTATACCTTATTTTGCTATCGTGCCTTGAAAGTAAAATGTGGTAAAATTTTCCCCAAAAAGGTGATACAGTGCCAAAATTTGGGTCTCGCTTTTCATATCGGGATACCTCGATTTTGCCAAGTGTAGGTTTCACAGATTCCCTAATGATGCCTCGTTTAGCCAACGTTTTAAAACGAGTTTTGAGGCACAATGATGCCACTTTTTGGTGTTCAATGAATCAAAATTTGGCATCGTTGTGCTTCTAAAACTCCTTAGAAAAGGTTGTCTAAACAAGGTATCATAAACATTCAGTAAAACTAAAATCGTTAGACGGATCTGAATTGTTCATTTGCCATCGATTCGATGATACCTTGACGATGCCTAGTTGTGCAATGACAGACAAATAAACACATCATTATCCGCACACTATGCTGCGTTCGTTGTTTGTTTTCAGTTTCAGGTTAAGGTTTCAGTTAAGGTTTTGCGGTGCGAACCACGCATGATCAACTATTGTGTTGTGTTAGACTCAACCCTGTCCGTTTCTAACATTTCAAAATAGATGATCCGTGCTGAACAAAATGTTATGTGATGAAAAGGCTTCTTAAACAAAAATCTACCCACTCATTTTCAACACCTATAGTTTTCTTCCAATCTTTTTCTATCCATCTATAATTTTCAAAATCTTGAAATGTTTTCACTAAGAGAACATACAAATTCACCGATAAAGCCGTAAAAATTAATTTACAAAACAAAAATCACGGTGACAATCTTCAATAATTAAATTTAAATATCAACACTTGAATATTTGATTTTCTGTTTTCAAAATACCGTAATGATTTCAATTTTTTCAATTACTGAAAAATCAACACTCAAAATGCGCGAGCTATGCCGGCAACTATGTTTTCAGTTCGAATTGATTTTAAACACCTCGTCAAAATTATTTTCCATCACAAAACATTGAATTCCAATCATGCTATGATTTTGATCTCACTTTTCTACTCTATCGTAATAAATGAAACCTTAATGATACCTTGCTATATTATCTTGGAAAAACAAAACCAAATACCTAGTGCTTTCATTTTGGTCTCAATGCATTATTTAGGTATTGGTTTGATATCAGATTGCGACATATATGGATACTTCAATAAAACCTGATTATGCCATCGGGAAAAATGCGATACTAAATTCTGCTAATATTTAGGCATTGAAATCTGTAATATTTTTTTTAATGCTCATTTTCTATTCTGGGTGATTTTCTTCATTTTCCTTTATTTTTTATTTATATACGATAACCAAGTTCTTTTTCAAAAATTTTGAAGAAAGCAATTATTATTATATTTTCCATTCAAGTACATTTAATTTTTAAATTTCTGTACAATTTTTTAAATTTTTATAAATTGAGGATGATGAAACTTTTCAAAAGTAAAGATAAAATTTCATTTTATTTTTAAATTTAATATATGATGCATTCTGGAAGCATCTGGAAAAAACATGTACAAAATATATGTGGACGTTTTCTTTGTTTTGAAAAATAAATGGATCAGACTAAAAAATGCTATATCGACAAATCATTGTAAAGAATGGAATGGAGAGTGAGATTGTCTAGTTTCTATGTCAAAATTTAAGCTTTAAGAACCAAAACGTACGTCTCGGTGGTCGAGTGGTTAGCGTGGTACGACGGTAGTCGCTGGTCCACTGATGGCATGGGTTCGATTCCCATCTCGGTACTGGGTGTTAAATGTTAATCTTAAGTTGTCCACGTCATTTATTCAGTCTGTAAAGCCAAAATCGGCTAAGACGGTGTATGTCATTTAAAAAAGGAATAAGTGCAAAATAGAAATTTTAAGCTTAAAATGTCAATTCATCAGATTATTATTAGATTTATTTATTATCAAGGTGTCTTTTTTAGAACAATTTCAAGAAAAAAAAAATCGGCTTCTGTGAAAATTCTATTCAGTGAATAAAATTGATCGGTTGTTTCTGAGGATAATACCGGGATCCAACTATTTCGAGCTCTAGGTTTTTTTTTCCGTTAGACCGCTTCAGTTTCCCCCGGATGGTTCGAAAATTGATCGTGCTGACACTGGAACCGATCCTCAGATTTCGGTACCCTATTTGGGAGGAAAAAATCTTCTACAGATTCAATTCCGAAGTTAAAATATTGTTAAAGACTTACTTTTCTGATCCAGAAGATGTTCTTCGTACTATTTTCACTTCTCAGGGTTCAATTTGAATGTTGAATTTATTTCCTGCTTTCAAAATGCACCCGTCTGCGGAACCAAACACACTCAAATGACGAGGAAGAATTGCCAAATTATTCAATCTGTTTGTGGTTTTCACGCGAAAATTACCAATTTTTTTAGAGTTTCATGGAAAAATATTTAAAAATAACAATATTGGCAGTTTTTCCGCAAAAGTCATAAAATGGTTATATTTCACTATATTTCATTCGTAAATGGTTATTTTAAAATGAGCGTGCTTTTATAAAGTTGCATTCTCTGCAAGGAATATTTAATTAAGGTAGTGTCGAGAGCCATATTGGATTTTTTGTGACGTCACGAAAACGAATGTATCGAAAATTTGTATGCGAATGACAGCAATTTCAAAGAAAACACGTTTTAGACTGAAAATGCATTCCAATTTCATTTTGATTGTTTTGCTAGGCCTCTATTTCACTATGTTATGAAATTTTTTGGTACATTGAAGATTGCAATATGGGTCATTCCATGTCAAGTGTGCACAGCGAGAATAAAAATCTTATCGAAAATTCGCCAAACTTGGCCAAATGACTTTCTGAAGCCTACAAAACAAATCCACAATTTTTTAGAATGATCCGCCACCTCTCGTTCCAGGACCCTCCCTTCTTTTTTACTAGATTTTGAAAAAATCATCATTTTAAAAATACAATAACTCTGAACTGAAATATCATACCAAAATGACAAAATATGAGTTGTGTAGATTTTATTAAAATCTATCGATTGATGTTATTCATTTTTCGAATAAGTAACGTTTTAAACGTCAAAACACAGCTCTAAAAATAAAACGTAAATTTTTTCAAGGAGAGTATATTTTTTTCTTGAATTTTTTGATTTCATTGTTTTTTTGAGAAAATTTTACGTAAGATCCAACCAAAATCCCAATATATTATTTCTTGATTTTGAGATATGAAAGATTTAAGTTTTATTGTACATCAAATATTTTCTTACAGTAGCCCCTTTATTTTTTGATACTCCCATTCACAATGTTCTGGACGAATTAAATTTTAAATCAGCATGTTGAAGTTACCTTTTGATAAGAAAGAAACTTTTGTGAAGATAAAATGCTTTAAAAATCAAAATAACACTTTTGTGTTTCAATTCGTTTTGCTGTTGGGTAAAATTTTAATACATTATAACTCTGTATTCAATCAATAAGTAAGTGCTTACTCAGCGGATGCTGCGGATGAATTAATGTGAGGAATTGGATCATTATTCTATAAAACTGTTGTACTTATTCACAGATAATGTGGAAATTAAGAAAATCTGCTTGTATGTTGATTACTAACTTCCATAAATTATGGCTTTTTTTGTTTTTTTTTGGTACTGATATAACAACATTTACTATTGACGTACAGCAATTGTTCATTGTATATCGCCTTTATTTATACAACTTAAGTACAGCAGATTTTTTTTGTTGATACCGAGTGGAGCACCGCATTTGCTTGCTACGCACTCGCTTGCTGTAACTAGCTAGTAGTTTTGAATACAACTTCTTAAATCGAAAACTACGGTTGAAATATCCAGTTGCTGTTTGAGTAACTTACATTATTAAGCTTCAAAATAGTCGGGAACAGTCTTGATGTTCTGAGCATGGCAATAACTACAACAACAACCAGGCAACGCAATACTCATTTGAGATGTACTACTCCAATGATTCAATGAACTTCGTGATCATCTCAGATTGCTTGGAGCATATTACTTCTACAGTGTAGAATTTCTCAAAACCAAGTTCAATGGATTGGAAAAACTGATCTATTTATTTTTCTGATGGAGCAGTTTCTCAATACAACAACCGTTTCAACATGATAAACCTGTTACATCATGAAGAAGATTTCAGCATTCCATTCTATCGATAGGCTTGGAGGGACTCTGAAAAGAAAAGTTTCAAGCTAAACGGAATTTAAAATATAAAATGTACGCAAAATGAAAAGACAATTTTAAGATGATTGCACTGTAGTGTTGGAATGAAAAGAAATGTACATACATACAATACAGTTAACTTTGGAATTTTAATATTTCATAAAACGATTTTTTTTCTTTCATTCAAAATGTTATTTGATTTTTTTTAGTTATAAAACTAATCATGAAAACGAAACATCTGTTCAAGCATGGAAGATATGGCTAAAAATTTGGACGAATTATGCAGTTTAGTGAAATCACTGACCGCTGCGAATAAATAATTGTAAGACAATCCAACTTAAATTTTTCATATCTCGAAAACACGAAATATTATATTGGGATTTTGGTTGGATCTTACGTAAAATTTTCTCAAAAAAACAATGAAATCATAAAATTCAAGAAAAAATTATACTCTCCTTGAGAAAATAAACGTTTATTTTTAGAGCTGTGTTTTGACGTTTAAAACGTCACTTATTCGAAAAATGAATAACATCAATCGATAGATTTTAATCAAATCTACACAACGCATATTTTGTCATTTTGGTATGATTTTTCAGTTCAGAGTTATTGTATTTTTAAAATGATGATTTTTTCAAAATCTAGTTAAAAAGAAGGAAGGGTCCTGGAACGAGAGGTGGGCGGATCATTCTAAAAAATTGTGGATTTGTTTTGTAGGCCTCAGAAAGTCATTTGGCCAAGTTTGGCGAATTTTCGATAAGATTTTTTTTCTCGCTGTGCACACTTGACATGGAATGACCCATATGTTTTTTTCTTATTTTATTAATGAATGGAATGTCATCTCGAAGTTTGACTTGCAAAAATGTTGAAAAATTCAACTTTTAAAAGGTCTAGCTGGTAATAATTGAGTGATAAGGATCTTGAATGTTTTCATGGAAGACTTTGAACTAATTTTAAAGTTTTGCAAATTTTAGTAGTAAATCCACCATTTACCGATATTGAAGAGCAAGAATCCTTCTAGAATAACATGTTTCAAAAGTGAATAATTTCCAGCAAATTCTTCGAATTATCAACGAAAAAGGCAAATTTCCTAGTAAATTAACAGATTTTTCGTGATTGTAACGTTACAGTCTGTACCAATACTAGAGAAGGGCTGCCTTGACACTACCTTCTTTAAATTTTCCTTGCATTCTCTGCATGCATCCATCAGAGGGGTCAACTTTTGAAAAAAAAAATCGTAAAGGAAATTAAAACGAACTTTTAGCGGCCACCTGGTGGATCTCATGTCAGTAATTTTGCGTTGACAAGCTCGTCTAAATGTTCTAGAGAAGAACGAGAAGAATAATTTAAAAAAATTATATCTAGTACTGAATTTCGATGACGATCTGTGGAAGATGAAAATCGGTAGGTGGTACCTTATGATTGGCACAATTAGCGGCCAACATACAGAAAAAAATGCCTAAAAAACCGTCAATTTTGATTTCAAAGGTTTTTATTTAAAAGTTGATACTCTATTTTCATTGGATCTGGAATCGTTCCATTCTGCAAAAACTGTTGTAGAGCGATAAACAGTAAAAAATGCTATTTTCTTGCAGAAGGTAGACAATTTGCTAAATTTGCCATAACATCGATAAAATAGAAAATTTGGAGTTCTTTTGAAGGTTAAGCTCCAGGAAATGATAAACCTCAACATAAATAGCCTCAACAGAGAAAAACGGTAGTGTGCACAAGTGCACATAGATGACGCAGATGTTGCTCAAACATGTTGGTCAATAAACTTATTCATTAGATGCTATATCAAAAACCACTTGACAGATTGTCACCAAATTTTGCATTTTTTTTTTTTTTTGAACATTACATTACTATGTAGTATCTCTAAAAAAAATCATCAATTCATCCATTCGCTTCAATTCATTCATTTTATCCATCCGTTCAAAAGTTATTGACAAATTAAATTGTTGCATGTTTTCGAATTATACTCTCAGGAGAATCGAAAAGTATTTCTCTTTTGAATTCTGCAATCCGGACAAAATTAACCTTGAAGGCACGCACGTAATCATGAAATATTTAATGGTTTGTATCCATATTGATAGAATTGGGAAAAATTTGAATACTCCCTGCGCTAAACTGTATATGAAAATAAAACAATCCTTATAACAAATTAAAAACTTTAAATGATGACATCCAAAAACCAAAAGTTCGCATTCGGACGAAAGAAATATATTATGTTCACACAAATTATTCACCATGCACTTAAAAATTATGTCCAGTTACACCTTTAGGTGTTACTCTCAGATCAGACATCTGAAAGAAATAAGAGGTGGATATTGATCCAACATCGAGAAAAAGACATATCAACTGTAGGTTCATTTCGGAATTTGCAATAAATTTTGAATTGAACTGTTGAAATTCTAGGGAACAAACTTTCAAATAACTTATGAAATGTAATTTTACATAAATTTTATTCGGTGAAACTTATTTCAGCTTGCAGCTCCTTCAGCTGCAATCTAAATCTATACGTTTTTTTTTTTGCACTGTCTTTCCGAAGGAAGGCTTTCGTTTACTCTTATTTCGGGTATGATTTTGACGTCAAGACACTTCATTTTTAAATCTTCTTGGGGTGCAGCTGCAAGTCCATTCATAAAACAAATTAAAACTTCAAATTTCGGAACAAGACAGCCAGCCTCCTCGTATGTAAACCCGCACGGACCAATTACGCGTCTCGCCAAACAACCAACCCAAGTCGGTCCAATTCTAATGCTAATTCAACAAACATAGGCAGCTATAAACCGCGCCCGGAGATGCATGTTGCATGTTGCATGCGATTTGATTTGGCACATTCTACCACATCATGCGGGTATATTTTTTTCTTCTGGGGTCGCAAGCCAGCCAGGCGTGGCCACACGCCATTCACACAAGTCATATTCGACAGGACTGTGGTCTTGAACTTGACGTTTTGAAAAGGCAAACAAAAAAAATCTCATCCAAACTGTGAGCTAATTTTGGCATCACACACCGCCAGCTATCAATTATTCCAAAAGGTGTTGGTTTATTCAGAGATTAGAACACTGCTCTCGGAAATTGGCATCATCCATCCTGACCCAAGTCCTGAGCCAAACTGAAATCAACAGACAGGCTTTCAAACATGTTGGGCTCAAATTAATGCGTCTACAGCGAGATAATTTGTATGTTTTGCCTCGTCAGCAGCATCCTGAAAACTTAAAAAAAACCTTTAAAAACGAACTTGTAAAGGTAAACAGGAAGATAAATCGTCACGTTTTAATCACCCAAGGTGCTGCCTCTAATTAACATTCGAACGCAGATTAATGGATTCAGGGGCTTCGAAAATCGAAAGTTTCGCAAAAATTAAAACGCAAGCCAGAAAAAAAATTGCAAATGGAATATCGAAAGCCATTAGAAACAGTCAAATGGGATGGAATCCATCGTCTTTTGACTTGAAGTTGTGTGGCGTGGCACTTTGACAGAAGCTCCATGCAAATCTAACGATTGAGGGTTCGAGCCACCAAAGTGATTTAGATAGAGTCGTAAGATTTTATTGAAATGCACCATTTGCACCTGCGCCACTCGTTTCGCAGTTTGACTCTCAGCGGGTTTTTTTTTTGTTATTAGGCGATTTCCCGCCCGCAAAATCCGTTTCAAATGGGCCCCAAAACACTTTTCCAAACGTTATATTTTGAGAACATTAAATTTTATTTCTTCGCTACGAAGACGCCGATTGTTTTTGCGAGCGGTTCGAAAGGCTCTCATTCAAATCCCCCCAGAGCGGGACATCATCGAGGCCAATTATTATTGCATTTCGCGATTCGCATGGCACCGGCAAAGTGATAATTTTCACACGAGCAGATTCACCAGCGCGGCGCAATGCTTATCAGCCAGCAGGTAATTTCTCTCATCGAGAGCGGCTTAGATAGCAATTTGAAAATTTGCTGAAAAGGCGGCTTTGGTTTTTCGGAACTAGGGATGGCATGCACTCTGATCGTTAGAGAGCTGTTATACAATAAAATTTAAAAGTTGATCGAAAGTCACTTAGTCCAAAATCAAATAAATATGCAATAAGAGGCTTAGCTAAGGACATTATTGTTTTTATTTATTTAGTCTTTGCAGACATTTAGCTCTTATGCTTATTCAAAGTTATATTGAGAAAGAGAAAGAAAAATGGTGGTTGAGAAGTAGCCGGTAATTTATTTTTGCCTAAAGGTTTCACAAATTCAACTACGCTTGAAATCTTTCATAAAATTCTCCTAAGTGAAACTGAATTTGTGGAAATTTGTCAAATTGTAGTTCGAAATTTTCTAAATAATTCTACAAAAAATAAATAAAATTCATTACAGAAAAAAAGAAGTGCTGCATATTTTGAAAAAAGAAATCAATAATTACATGTTGGTATAAATCTATTCCTGTTCAATTTATAGTGCAAAATTTTTGACAACTTACAAACATTGCTGGATTTTTGTATGGAATGACAACGTATCGAAGTTGGAAGAACCCCTGACCCATGAGGATTTTTTCAGTTTAAATTTGAATTTTCAAATCTCTACAATATGCCCTGGCTTTGAGAATTTTATTCCATTTACACGCGTTTTCTTGAAAATAGCTTCGTCATAGCTAAGTTCCTCTATGGTGCTCTACTAACTTCGAATGCCAAATTGAACAATACTGTTAAACAAAAATAAATACAATCTTCTAAAAATATTTCCCAAATTGTACGATAGAATCGAAAAATTATTTTTCTCTCCTTAAGAAAAAGCCGTAAGATCTGTCAAAAGCTGGGTGAAATTTTAGCTGCATCCCACTTCCACTAATGCAAACCCATCACCCAAATTCGGCAGCACTTCCATCGCCTATAGGGTTGTGAGGGTTACGTATAACAGAGAATTGATGTCCTGAATTTAATCTGTTTCTGTGCATTCGAAAAAAAAAAATCGCGCGAAATTCAGAAAAAAAGTGAGTGCTACGAGATTCCGTTAGCTGTCTCCCCGTGCCCCAGGAAAACCTCTTGTTTTTTAGACAGTTCAATTGTCATTTGAGCTGTTTTCCTGAGCTGAATAACTGCAGTCTTAGTGTGTACAACACTTAATCTTAAATAAATGAGAAACGCATTGAATTAAATAATTTTATTTTACTAGGACACATAAATATATTTACAAAATCACACTTACGATATCACAATCACAACATGATAAGGATAAAATTTCACATTTTCTCACATTTCCTGTAAGATAAGAACCGACTGTTCATAACCGATGACTGGTTCACTAATCACTAATCAATCGTACTTCCACAGCCAGAACTTAAGTCTGAATCCCGAAGAATAGCAATTATTATTCATCTTGTTTTAGCTAGTGCCTTAAATTATTTTACGATAAAAACATTAATAGAATTAAAAACATAAATTGCTCGGGCCTACAGTGGAGGAGAGAATGCAGAGACATCAGGAACAAGAAGCGTGGACCACCAATACCATACGCTCCGAGGGGCAATGTGTTCGAAGTATGCTAAAAAATGCTCATGTTTTCTTTGAATCAATTAATTATGATAGCGCCAGCACTAAATTTAACTTCGGAAGGGCGGACTTCCGTCTTCCGAAAGACTTCCGACAAAGAAAAGTAAAGTACTAGATTGTCGGAAGTCTGTGTTTTGTTGCCAGTCACCAGCGACGTTTCTAAAAAAAATATTAAAATTCACAATATAGTTTTGAAATGGTTCAATGAACCAATTCTTTTAAATCTAAATCTAAATTACATTATTGCAAACGAAAACAACATTGCATCAAATGAAACAGTTTTTCGATTCAAAGCATTGTAATTTTGATTCACCGAAGGAATTTTTATTCATCTCAAAATCAAAGGAAAAAATTCTTTGTTTTTGCGCCACTTTCCTTTGAAATAAAAAATCTTTTTGCTGCGTGTGCCTTCAGCGGCTGGGAATGAGTTATTTTGTGTACAGAAATCGTAAAACAAGGCAAATAACACTAGTTTACAGCATTTTTGAACTCAGTAAACTGAAGGTCATTTCTAATGTAAAATCGGGCGCTGAATCCGAAAATGAAATTCAAAAAAATCTCAGTAGAACCGTTTTTGAGTTATGCTCCAAATATGAAATTTTGGAAAAATAAAAAAAGTTCTTGTACTTAGATGAAAATATCTCGCACGGCATAACAGTAATTTGAAATCCCTCTTTTGCGTATTGAAGGTGAATAAATTTTCTATCGATCATCTCAACCCTGTTTTTGCGTATGATCAACAGTATTGTTGATATTAGTGACTTTATGATAGAAAAAATCATAAAAAACGCATTTTTTTTAGAGAAAATTTGGTTTAGCGAAAGTTTTAGACTCGATGGTAACATTTAAAAAACCTGATTTTCTTTTGAGCTTAAAAGTCAATTTAAAACAAAGATTTAAAGTGATTATTTATCAAAATCGGTTGAAAATTGAAGAAGTTATGGCTACTTTACCATAACAGTATTTTTTGCAGTTTTTAATAATTTAACGAACCGCAGTACACTTATCATAGTATAGGAAGAATGAAGCATGATAAATCTCACTCGCTCCAAGTCAAAATTATTAATTAGCTATTAGGTATTCTGCCCGGGAGGAACGAAAAATACTGGTCATTCATCAATAACTTTTTTCATCACAAGCCGATTGTTTTTGATGTTTAATTTTCTTAAAGCCTAACTTGAGACAAATATTTCACCCGAAGACCGTAACTCGATTGGGTTTGAAACAGGAAAGTTATTGTGGTTCCAAGATTGTATTTTGGTCGAAAATTCTCGTATAAAACGCAATGCGTAAAAGTATGGGAGAGTGGGGAATCATGGGCCACTTTTTTTCGTTGTTCCATAACTTCTTTATTATAAAAGATAAAATGAAAATAAAAAATGGTATGGTTTTCTACATTTTCAAGGTATCATAAGTAATTTTTATTTTATTTTCAATAAGTTATTTTCCCTAAGTTCTGACTGTTTGAAAAAAAGCAATATTTTTTGGATTTTGAAAAATGGTGGGGAATCGTGGGCCACCAAATCCAAATTGACCAAATAACATGCAAAGTTTATGAGTTGACCCAAAGCTGTGATTTCCTAATTAATTTCGTTATTTAAAAGCAATTTCAGATGATGAAATAAAAAAGAAAGCTGTGTATGATCGCATAGATTTAAAAACCTGGCTCGCAAACGTTTTGCAAAATTTCTTATATAGGATGGACAAAATATTTCCCATAACTCTTCATTTGGCATAAGAAAACTTTGCAGAAAGGAAAAACGTATTTTAAGTTCTGAATGTGTATAAAAAAACATAAAAATATAGGTGATTCAAGATGTGTGGCCCACGATTCCCCACAAGCTATGATTTGCAAATTGGTTGCGTTTGTGTGACTTATTGATGTTTCATCAAAAATTCCTTTTCCACGTGAAAGATCATGCAAAAACTAAGATCATAAGCGTATGAGCATATTTTTGTTATGCACTTTAGGTTCCCCATCGATGAAATTAGCGGGTGTTTTTTTTATTATGTAAGTAAATTTTTCTAACTTTTTTTAGCTTGATAAATAAAAGAAGCATATGATGCGTATTTCAGTCAACAACATATGGGAATACATGCTCACGCAAAGCGACGACGATGACAGTTGGTTTGAGATTTTTATCTCAACACACAGCTGAGATATTAAAAGTGGCCCACGTTTCCCCATGGCCCACGATACCCCACTCTCCCCTACTCATTGCGTGTTGGACAAAATTTGCGGCCTTTGAACTGCAATAACTTTTTTACTTCAAGTCCAATCGTGTTGCAGTCTTCGGGTGAAATATTTGTCTCAACTTAGGCTTTAAAAAAAATTAATCATAGAAAACAATCGGCTAGTGACGAAAAAAGTTATTGATGAAAAATCAGTATTTTTTGTTCCTCCCGGGCAGAAAGCCTTAAAATTTTATTCACGTTTGAGACTCAAGCAACCCCTCCCTATGGTCAGATCTTCCTAAAACTTAGCATGTGACTTTCTGGTAAGCTAATAAATAATTTTTACTTGAAGCGAGTAAGATTTACTATGTGTTTTTCTTCCTATACTATTTAAAGTGTACTGCGGTTCGTTAAATTATTAAAAACGCAAAAATTACAGTTATGGTAAAGTAGCCATAACTTCTTCAATTTTCAACCGATTTTAATAAACAACCACTTGAAATCTTTGTTTTAAATTGAAATTTAAGGGCAAAAGAAAATCAGATTTTTTGAATGCTACTATTGAGTCCAAAACTTTCGTTGAAACAAAATGTTCTCTAAAAAATGCATTTTTTATAATTTTTTCTCTCATTAAGTCACTAATATCAACAATACTATTGGTCAAACGCAAAAACAGTGTTCAGATGATCGATAGAAAATTTATTCACCTTCAATATGCAAAAGAGGGATTCCAAATTACTGCTGTGCCGTCTGAGATATTTTAATCTAAGTACAAGAACTTTTTTCATTTTTCCGAAATTTCATATTTGGAGCATAACTTAAAAACGGTTCTACTGAGATTTTTTTTGAATTTAATTTTCGGATTCAGCGCCCGATTTCACCTTAAAAATGTTGGTCAGTTAATCAAGTTCACGATTTTTTTTTTAAATTTAGTAAACTATTGTAATCAGTGCGGATTAAAAAACTTTCAATGCTTTGTGTTAAACTCTTCGGTTTTAGATTTCTGTGTTCCATCATTTCTGGTCATCGACCAAGGATAAAGCGCATTTACTCACTCTAGAAAATAAAAAAGAACAAAAAAAACACAAAACCTTTCGAAGTCTTCGAGAACTTGAAAGGTTTATTTGACAAATTTAGTCAGACACAAAGGAATTTAACTTATTGAGCAGTTTATAAATTTCAATAGTTAGATCCATCGGAAAAAAATACATCTGGCATCTTAAAATATGTTTAAAAAAGTTATGCATAGCCTACACGCAGAGAAAACTTGGATTTTGATACAAAACAAAACTGACTTTGATTCAAAACATTCAGTTTTTTTAATCAAACTCCTGTTTTCTTTGATTCAATGAATTATCGTTCTGATTCAAATGAATAATTTTTGTAAGAAAGAATTAATTCTTGGAACTGATTAACTTTGGACTTTGATTTTAAACAAATTCTTTGATTCAAAAGAAATTTGTTCAATTGCACATTTCGTTTAAAACAAAGTAAATTTTCTTTCAACCAAAGAAAGTTGTTTTCAACAGAGAGGAATAATTTCTTCAAATAAAAATTTTAAACTTATAAAGATATTTTGGATTGAGCAAGAACCGAATTTCGAATAAAGTTTGTCCTGTTGTGTTGAAAATCAAAACTAGTGAATCAGAGGTAGCTATTTAGGAGGATTCAGGATGAAGAATGGTAAGTGTGTGTTAATCCATTAATCAAAAAGTGAATGTTTAAGATTTTATACAAACTCTTGCGTTATAGGACCACGGCTGATTCCGCCCCAAATCCAGCGGTCTGATTATCTTCGGCCCGATCTTCAGCGGTAATCACCAGTTGGATGACAACTGAAGCTAGCAACCAGAGCTGCTTCCGGAAGTCTATTGAGCAGCCCAAGAAGAACGCCCTCAGGCCAAAATTACGACCGGATGGTTCAATTATAGTGAACCAGTTTTGGGTACTTCTGTCCATAATGCCCTTGAGGGGTAAAATGCCAGCGACTATATTTTGATAAATTTTAAAGATTTGCGAAGTTTTAAGTGGATTCTTTTTACACAAATGTGTTTTTAAAACCAATACCTTGTAATTTTAGTGAAAATCAATACCAGATATTCCTTTAAAAACGAATAACAATCAAATTAAATTTTGTGATGGCTATTCATAACTTAAGTTGTAAAAATTAATCAAATGAAATAGGCTTTTACACCAAGATGATTTCATAAAACATCCTCACCATTGATTTTATTGGTTATTCAAATTATATATTCAAATTATCAATTGATGAAAAACTGTGGTAAATTGTTGTTTAATTGTAAACTGAAGATTTATTAAATTTAAAATAACCGATCAAAATGCCTCCATCAATTCTTGGACAAATCGCCCTCCTCTCAAGGTGCTGTTCGGTAAGATGTAAACAAAACCACGTGTTTTATTCTAAATTTTGGAGTGCAGTTTCCAATTAATACAGACCGATTTTCGAAATGAATTATCGATCTTCTTCTTTGCTTAGTCCTACATTATCATTGGGATGCATAATAATTACAACTTTCGATAGGGTTTGAGTAAAAAACGTGCACTGAAAATCGAATCGGTTCGCTAAATTTGTCGCCAAAAGCAGCAGAAAAATTTCGTTGAAACTGACACAGTTCGAAATAAAGTCAAAAATTGCAAAAAAATCCTTTTTTCATTGAGAAATGTTAACAAACCACTTGTTTTTATGGGTAGGTGAACTTAGAAAAAAATTTTTTTTTCAGTTTTTTTCGAATGAAAAAAAAAACAGAATTTATTTATTTTCACGGTGAATATTGTGTTGTTTTTGAGTCGTTTTGATCCAATGTTTTGGAGCATCATGTGCCTACACTGGGGCGTTTAACATCCAATGATTTCAAAGGTTGCTTTTAATAGCGTTCGTAAAATATCGAATATTTTCATAGTTTAAACAATTTAAAGTTATATTATTGACAAAATATGAGTAGAACATAGAAATATGAAGCACATGTTGTAATGTATTCGAGTGTTCAGCTTATGTATTCCGCATACTCGGTCATTTCCCTTAGCAGGTGCATATTCCCCCGAAATATCCTTAGTGTTAATTTTGTGAATAAAAATGAATTTAAAATGTAAATTCTTTCTTTATATTATTCAAAATTCCCAATAGGAACTTCGGGACAAAGAAAATATTTCTTCCAATTGAAATAAAAGGAAAATGATTCAATGAACCAATCCTTTCAAATATAAATCTAAATTACATTGTAGCTAACGAGAACAACTTTGCATCAAATGAAAATGTTTTTTTGTTTAAAAGCATTAATATTTTGATTCTAAGATTTTTCAAAAGAAAAATTCTTTGAAACAAAGGAAAATGCCTTTTAATCAAAGGAATTTTTATTTATCCCAAAATCAAAGGAAAAAATCCTTTCCGGCACTTTCTTTGAAATAAAAAATTTTTTCGCTGCGTGTAATTATCAAGGATACGTATCTCAGTGCAGCTCTATTCTTCAAAACTTCATCGGTTTTCCAGATAGTGCAATGTCATTAGAAAATGACCACCGAAAATAAAAATCATAGCATGTCATAAGCTCCCGTTGGCAACCGATAAACAGACGCGAGGCAAACACAACATAAAATCAAGGAATATTTAAATAAGGTAGTGTCGAGAGCAATATTGGATTTTTTTTGTGACGTCACAAAAACGAATGTATCGAAAATTTATATGCGAATGGCAGAAATTTCGAAGAAAAAAATGTTTTAGAACGAAAATGAATTCCAATTTCATTTTGATTGTGTTGTAAGACCTCTATTTCACTATGTTATGAAATTTTCTGGTCCTTTGAAGATTGCATTATGTTTTTTTCTCATTTTAATAATGAACGCAATGTCATCTTGAAGCAAAAACGTTCAAAAACGAAGATAAAATCTACTTTAAAAAGGTCTAGCTGGTAGTTATTGAGTGTTCAACTGATTGTCATGATTTTTATCCAATCGGTTTACCATATTCAATTCTTATGTAGAGCAATTAACATCAATTGATTATTGTTAACTCGATTTACTTAAATGCGAATAAATAATTGTGGTTTTATATAAAAGTTTGTTTTTTGATAACTTTTTTGTAATAAGGATCTTAAACTGCACTGACTTGATCATTTTCATGGAAGACTTTGAACTAATTTAAAAGTTTTGCAAATTTGAGTAGGGAAAATCCACCATTTTTTCGATCTTCGATGGCCTATTTCATACAAAAATTACTCGAAAATCCAACTTTTTTCGTTTCGATCTTGAAGAGCAAGAATCCTTCTAGAATAACATGTATTGAAAGTGGAAAATTTCCAGCAAATTTTTCAAATTATCAACGAAAAAGGCAAATTTTCTAGTAAATTAACCAATTTTTCGTGATTGTGACGTCGCAGTGTGTACTATTACTAAAGCAAGGCTGCCTCGACACTACCTTCTTAAAATATTCCTTGACATAAAATCACTTTTTTCCAACGCACTTAATAGGGTAAAAGACCTAGATTTCGACAGTTTTTACTTGTTATGTCAGAAAAACCATGTCAATATACCAATTGATTAAAGTTTTTCATCTCAAATATGATTGGTTCTATGAATCTGACTTTTTTCTCCATTCTCTACCTTTTTTATTGATCGAAAGTTTAAAGACAAAGTTTTTATTATCCTTTTACTAAAACCTTTCGATGACCTAGTTTTCGACACTCAATTTTAGTTTTCGACACAAAAAGTTTTAGTTTTCGACAAGAACATTTTCACCTCCTTTGTTAGCACAGGAAGATGAATTTTTGCATATTGAATTGCTTGTCTACTTCACGGCTTTTTTTACACCAGTACAGTATAGACATACCCAGGAAGATGGGTGTCGAAAAATAGATTATTAGGTGAATTTTCAGCACTAGTTTTCGACAGCTCAAAAAACAGTTGAAATTTCTTGGAATGTTAGCAAAAATATGAAATAAATTACCGAAAAGTTTCATTTCAGAACCTTATCTATCCATTGAATCCTTTTATGTTGCATTCAATCGAATAAAATGGAAGTTTTTTCATGATTCGAAATCATTCTTATTTGGTCGATAGCATTGAATTTACTATAATTAAACAACGTATTTATAAGAATTTTTCTATTCAACGTATACTAAACTGGGAGAACAAAACTAGAAAAATATAAACATAGATAGCTTGAGCCACCAAATAGAAAGATAAGCCTTTCATAAAAAATTGGTCGAAAACTAGCTCATGTCGAAATCTAGAGTATCCACCTATTTTGTTTCCCAAAAACTATTTAAATTTAATGTATTTACACAAATTTTTAATTTACGTACTGTAGTACTGTACTTGAAATCAAAAGACAATGAATTCGAGCCAAAATCAATAAAAAAAATCTTTGATTTTGATTAAATTTTCTTCGAAACCAACAAAGATGGAAAACACTGTGGCGGAAGATTCTTACTACAGTGGAGAATTTTTGGTGAGTTTTCTTAAAATTTATCTGAAGTAAATTATTAAAGTTTTAATTTAGTTTTTGGTCAACTATTCAGCCGACGACGATTGGTTCTTAGGTAGGTATCGAATTGGAAGCTGCGAAATTCCAAGTTGTCCGATAAGCGTACAAACACAGGTGCAATAATCTTCACGGTTTAAAGATGTGTTTTGAATCGGATCCACTTGTTGGGCAAAATTAAGCCTGCAGATTAACGTAGCATATTTAAATCTGAGGATACTTTCAATATAATTTATTATTACACTACGATCTTCAAGATGCTAATGCTTAATTACTTTCCTTACATTTCATTCAATGATTTAAGGGAAAGGGAGTGTTTTTGTCATTCATTTGTGTCTTGTTAACTTAAATGTTTTCTATTTTCCTCTCTTTTTTACAGGAAGACTTCAGGGAATTTGGTCCAGGATGAAAACGAAGAGGCAAAACTAAAAATAAAAAGATAAAAATAAAATTTATTATTATTTTTCGAAATAAATTTTTGTAGAAACGATAGGAAATAATTAGATCAAAGAATAACTAATTTAGAAATTTTAATCAAAATAACTTGGAAATAAAGAAAAAAATTACAAAATCAAACAAAAATGCTATAGATTCAAGGGATTTAAGATTTTGAATCAAATAGTTCGTTCGTTTTCGTTTACTAACAGAGGCAACCTAGTTATCCACGAGTTTTCCCTAACTGCTGTCATTGTGATCGTTTATTAACTCAGAAGTCCACCAGTTTTGCCCGAGGTTTGAACATCAAACAGGCGATTGCAACCGTATAAGTTGTCAGTGTTGGGGGTGAGCATAAGGGTGAGTATAGCAACCATATATTTGCATTAGTCTCAAGTGACGATTTCGTTTGTTTATTCAGAAAAATTTTTGCCCCCGTGCCAGTGGAGAAAACGAAAATAATAAATGTTTGAGATTTTTAATCAAAGTACATTTTTTTATTCAAAGGGAATCATTTCTTTGATGCTAAGAAAAATGTATTTGAATCAAAGTCATTTTTTTATTCATATCTACATTTATTTGGCCTCTTGCAGTTGCCCTATTGGGCAAGTTTGGTGATAGAATACAATATTACATATCGATATTATTGGTAATTAAAATCAAAGTAATTTTTATTAATCTCAAAATCAAAGGAAAACATCCTTTGTTTTTGCGGCACTTTCCTTTGAAATAAAAAATCTATTCGCTGCGTGAAATTATTTAACATTGCCAATTGCTGGAAAGTTTTGTTTTGTTCACACTGTGTTTGTTGCTCGACAGTTGGTTGTTGAACATTTTCATGGCGTTGTAGATTGTGATTCTAAATAATCATTTTTAACTTCATTCTGAGATAACTAATTAGTACATACATTCAACAGGTGAAGGAGGGTTGAATTCTTTCTCCTTTTATTTTGTTCAAACCTAAATGTGGTTGATCGGAATTTTGTTCTAAGAAACATAGGCATCTTTTCAACACCTTAAATTTTCGTACGCGTCTGTTCTCCATGTCAGAGGCGGCGTGCGGAGTGCAACAACGTCCTGGTGGTGTTCGGGACCCAAAACAGCAACATCACGACGGTCCTCCTGCGAGATAGTGGGGTTAGCTGCGGGCCTTGCGAGCCTGTGACTACAAAAAAAACATAAGCAACGAACCTTAAATTTTCATATGATCTTCTATCCGTCTATCATTTCAACTCTTTAACCCTCACGGATAAAGCCGCAAATTATTCTAAATTCCAATTCACGGTGGTTTCTCTCCTCAAAATTTCAAAATAATTTTCTACGCTATTGATATTGGATTTCTTAAGCTGAAATGTGTGATACTATGTTTTCATAGTGGTATTTAAAAATATTTGATACCAATTCGTGTATATATTAAAATTACTTTCAAATGATATCAAAAATTACACAGTGTAATTATTTTCAAGTTTTCATAATTAGCTATCTGAACCCAAACAAAGCACCTGTTAGTCATGTTTCAGCCGAATATCGATTAAAATATTGACAGATACATATTGGTGTTCACGAAAATGGTAGAGACAGTTACCATCTGTGAACCTTTTTCCAGGTTTCCGAATCCGTACTTGCCGGTTTATTATACAGTTTGCAAAGTGACATATGAAATTTGCATATATTTTGATATGCCTCGTAGCAGCTTTATGTCAGTAATTACTATATTTATTTCAAAATTCCAAAACAATTTATTATAGTGCTGTTAACACTTTCTTTTCGAATTTTTGAGCCCCTCTACTCCGAGAGCGCATCTGCAAAGCCGTGGGGGACAATTGTGATCACACCATTACCATGCAATTACATTGACAAAATCCCGAGAAATACTGCATATCAAGTGCATCGGCAAATTACAGTCGACGGCAATCATCATTGCCAGCTTTCGATTTGAGTTTTCACACTTTAGCGCATATTTACGCAGAGCACTCCTCCCGAATTTTGGTTTCGGAAAACTTTTGTGAGTACGTTCGCTTCAATTCGGCGATATCCACCATTAAATAAGTTCCCTAGCCAGGTCGCTCGACAAGTTCCTCCGGTTGCTAATAATGTCTATAATCAGAAAGCCGCACCCTTTCAAAGAATCAACCATGAGAAATGTGGATGGTGGATCGCGTGGTTTTTTTTCTGTCTTTCTGAAATTTAATCGAATTATCGAAAGGAACCGAGAAAACGTGTGGCTGACCAGCTCTCCCGGATTCCCTAACTAGCTATCGCAAAGGAGCTTCTCAATTAGCGCCTGGGATAAAAAAAGGTGTATCCCGAGTCGACCAAGCCGGGAACTTTACGGTGGCGCGTTTCTTCGATTTCGATAAGTACTCATTTTCGGCAACCAACCACATGGTTCGAAGTCCCTTATTTTCTTCCCATCAGCTTCACACTTTAGTGGCTTATCAAAGTGCCAGAAAAGATATAAAGATGTTCTAGACACTTATCTTGGTGAGCATGGTTACCAGATGACAGGATTATTTTATCTTTCTTGGATTCCTGTCCGTTGAACCAAATCATTATTGGAACAAGAAAATTTCTAAACCCATCAAAGCTAGGCTCACGGTGTCCCTGGGAGAAAACTTTATTTTTCGAAAATTAGCATCGCTGATTTTTGCCCCAATCGAAAGCTGGGACTTTCCCCTTTCATTTGATCCTAAATTTGAAATAATTCACGGGGGGTCTAGAACAATTTATTTTTTTGAAGATTTTTTAACCTTTTTAATTGTTTTTTTTTTTTTCAAAGACAAAATCATACTTTTCACTGTGGAAACGCTCGTCTTACTTACAGCGTTAATCCAACTCCATAAGTCAATATCATGACTTAATAGGAAATTTTCCTGGCTATAATTTTATAGAAGACATCGAAGTGATTCAAATTGAGAGAAAAGAATTAGAATGTCACAAACAAAGTGATTATTATTTCATTTGAAAAATTTCATAAAACTTCTCATCATTGATTGAGCCAAGACCAGAAAAAGTATTCTACGAGCTTTGTTATTGCTTGTAGAGTGTATAAATGTTCAAAACGGTTTATTCACAATAAAAAATCTATTTTTTTTTATCGGGATTATCTGAAGTAATGAGCATTTATGGGGCTTTGTTATTCCGGAATAAATATCAAATTATTTATTTGTTACTCCGATTTTTCCAAAAATCCCCAAGTAGGGAATAAATAAAGTTAAAGGCATTATAAACAAAAATTTGATACAGTCTTTGAAAATCAAACAGTTGAAAGAGCGAAAGAGAACTGTAAAAATCACCTGTTTAAGTAATTTTTTCAAATGTTTGATCTAAATTTTCACGATTTTTTTTAATTTTGTGCAAAGAAGATTTTATACAAGTTTGTTGCAAGCCAGCTTTTGTTAAATTATCTCCAATTTCTTGAAAATTTGACAAATTTTTATTACATTATTTTATTCTATTTGTTTTATTTTATTATTAATTTGAACAAATGCGAAATTTTCAGAAAAGGAAATAAAAAATTCGCTGAAAATCTGATGACTTTTGATCTATCAACTTAAAGTGATTTGAAAGATAATTTTCAGACAATTGCATCACATCAAATCAACAACTTAAAATTGTTGAAAAAAAAGTTGATGTTGAAATTTTGTAATCTTCTTTTTCCTTTTTATCGAAAAAAATCAATGGAGGCATTATGCTCAGTTCGTATAATTTTGATGAAAATGAACAATCTTGATTTTCGCTTAAAAACTATAATTCGACCTAATTTTTACATACACGAGTGCCTCCAAAAATACTAATTCATGCAATCAAACATGAACAATAGGTTAAATTTCAAAGTGAAAAGTATGTAAAACTTTAAAAAATAATCGAAAAAGGTACAAGATTTTCAACAAATATGATTGGTTTAAAAATCCAGATGAATTATTTAAAATTTGAGCTTAAATGTAAGAAGTAAGTCAAATTCACTTCCTAGTTTAAAAATATTTGTTCATGTAGATTATACACTCTACAATCAATAACAAAGCTCGTAGAATACTATTTCTGGTCTTGGTTCAATCAGTAATGATAAGTTTTATGAGATTTTTCAAATGAAATAATAATCACTCTGTTTGTGACATTCTTACTATTTTCTCTCAATTTGTATCACTTTGGCTTCACAAAATTGTAGCCAGGGAAATTTCCTATTAAGTCATGTTATTGACATATGGAGTTGAATTAACTCCAAAGGTAAGACGAGCGTTTTCACGAAGGTTAGTTTGATTTTGTCTTTGAAAAAACCCATTAAAAAGGTTAGAAACCTTCATAAAAATAAATTAATCTAGACCTCCCGGTGGATTATTTCAAATTTAGGATCAAATGAAAGGGGAAAGTCCCAGCTTTCGAATGGTGCGAAAATCAGCGATGCTAATTTTCGATAAATAAAATCGTTCCATCAGAGACACCGTGAGGCTATCAACACTAAACGTACCGGAGAGGGTTAAATGACATTTTTTAACTTCAAAAAACTACAACTCCTATTATAATTGATTTTCCGCATTTTTTCCTCTTTGACTATTTTAATTTTCAATATGCATGTATTTTTTCATTACAATATTTTTTTTTAAGTTTGTAGATTTCGAAAAAACTTATAGGGGAGAGTGGGGATACTTGATCCCCTTTTCTAATTTTCACCATATCTTTTTGGAAAAATTTTGCAACTCGCACTCTTTTACATTTTCTGACAGCGTGGAACTTCAAGTTTCTATGCTCCTAAAATTAGAACGATACTTGAACCCGTAGATGAACTAAAAGCATTTTCGTGGGAGTAAAAAAATTGCGATATTTTTGAAGTTAAGGAAGACTTGATCCTTTATTCAGGAAGCCCTAATCCATGGAAAAAATCAAACAAAACCCCAAGATAGAATGTTAGTTGACTATTTTAGTCATGTTTGTTCTCATTTCATAATCTATAATTGTCAGAAAAAACAATTCTATAGCTTATTCTCAACCTCTTATTACATTGCATACTTACGGGCGCCATTTTTTATAAACATGAGAAAATCAATTATTTTAGCCATTTTCTTCAGATAATTGATGGATGAATATTAGCGAATGGATAAATATTAGTAATCTCGTAATCAGCAATGACCACGATCCATTGAGAAGAAGAATATACCGGGATAATTTGTACCCATATATTAGGGATCAATTGTACCCAAAATCAACTTTTTAAAAAACTTTTTCTGAAAAAAGTTGGGAGTTTTCCATCGCTTTGAAAATATTGTATTTTGAAGTTCATTTTACACTCGAAAGATTGATGTATTCGAATAAATATTTTTGTTATAATATTTCCATGTTAGGAACATTTTAAAATGATGAAAAAAGATCTTCAAGTAAAATTTTGTGAAATTTTTCAAACAAAGTTCAATAACCCAAAAACTTATTTTGTTAAAATTTTTTGAGCTTCAACCATTGCTGTTTTGTTCCATTTGGCACATTTTCCTAGAACATTTCTAGAGTTTGTTTTGATTAGGTCGTATGAGCCACCTCAAGTGTTTTGAGAAAACCGCTGATAAAGTTTTGCAACCCATTTTTAATTCTAGAATTTAAAATATTGCTCAGAACAGTCTGAAAATTGTATATGGGACGCAAAAGTAGATGAGAAATAGGCTAATGCATTCGATTCAGTCATAAATTCAGTTGTTCGAGTGAACATGCACTTGCGCCCTTTCGCATCACGCATTTGGTGCGAACGTCGTATTGCACATTGACAAATTTTATCCAAAACTCCAGTTATTTTGCCCTAAACTTCGTGGATTCCTGATTAAAAGCTTCAAGAACTAAGTCTTGATATGACAAGACTCTTGCGCTGAGTGGCACATGTGATTTGAAGTAATTTAATAAGTGGCAAAATGCCAAGCATCTTTTAAAAAAAAGTATAGAAGAAAAAAGAACTTACGTTTCTCACTGGAGGGTTGTTCAGACCCCTGCCGGTGATATGTGCTCTACAGAATCTTCGGATTCTATAACTAGGTCGACAATTTTGTGTGGCGGACCATATGCCTAAATCTCTTTTCCTGCTCCAGTGAAGAAATCCCCCCTCCATCGCTGCTGCAGCCTAGAATCGTTGATTCGAGGAAGTGCCCTTCAGGTTTCTATTCGACCGGAAATAGCTGTACATCCATGACTTCAGAAACCATAGTGGAAACTTTTCCAAAGCTGGCTGATGCTGTGGTAACATAATTATGAAAGACACTTAGTGAAAGTTTGTTTAGCCATTAAAGTTATCACTTATTGTACTTACCCAGCAACAAATTGAAACCATCCAACCTACTGAGATGACTTAAACCACCTTTACCACCCTGTACTTACTAATTTAAAAAGAAGTTTCAAGCTTTACTACACTCGGCGGAGCATTTTCTGGAGAAAATGCACAAGGTCGCAAAAACCAACACGCCGAACTGTTATTTTGCGACCTTTGTTTTGCACTCCAATCCAGTGCAGTGCAAAAAGTCGCAAAAACCAAATTACACTCGAAAGTGAGAAAGTCATTATGCGTCCTAAATTCAAATCAGTTTGTTAAAGTTATTTATTGATCAATTGAGACCAAGTTTTTTGCTAACATAGAATACATGTTTATGGACTGTTTGCTGCCAATAACTCAATGTTGTTTATATTGGTTCATACAACGTAATCAAAACAAACTCTAGATTTGATCTTTGTACGACGATCCAGTTTGGAGATATAGCTAAGGAATCAAGTATCCCCAAGGATCACGTATCCTCATTCTCCCCTGCTTATTTGTATCCATTACAATGAATTTTCTAAGGAAAACGTAAAGTTTGAATTTTAATAAGCTCAACATCCACTACTTTCTACAAAACTAGCGTTAAGGAATATTGTGTAGGATTTTAATTTTTCTTTTTTTTTTCTATTCATATCCCAAAAACGTTATAAAATTACGTTATAAACGTGTGGACAAAGTTTACAAAAAATCACACCAATACACACAAATACACTGACATCGTCTGAACTCGTCGAGCTGATTCGATAGGTACCTATAAAGGTATATCTAAGACCCATAATTAATGATCTCCCAAATCGACCGATAACTATACCTTTCTGAAAGAAAGGCATAAACATACCCATATGCAAAATCAGGAACAAATAGTGTAATATTGGGTACGCGGATATATTTTTCCTCATATGTTAACATAAGGAACAATTGGTGCCAAATTGGGAACATCGACACACTTTAAAAAACATTATATTTTTCGTAAATTAAAGCTTGAAATTATTTCATACCATAATAGAGTTCAGGAAAAAAATTTGAACTTAGTTACCAAAAAATCGTGTATCTACTAAATTCGTAAAATTTGATCCATGGATTTCTGAGAATGCCGAACTTTGGTGCTCCCTAACTTAGATTTCTATTTTTTGTTCGATTTAAAAGAATTGAATAGTTTAAATGCTTCAATCAAAAGTTTTAAAATTTTAAGTTTCAAGATTTAAAAAACTCGAATGGAAATTTGATGAAATTGATTTTTTTTTTGTAAACAAACTCTGAACTTCAACTGGAATCTGGAAACCCTTTCCCAAGAGCCGAAGTGTAAAATGATTGTTTAGACTGCGAACTGTCTCGAAGAACGGAGGAGATCTTTCGCCATTCTACGACTTGCAAACAGAACAAATCGGCAGAAAAAATATTTACATTTCCGCTGCAACTGGTTGAGCTGATTCGAGGAGCGGCCAATATTATGGGGAACCCTTTGGGCCAAATCAGTCAGCGGGCCCTTTTTCCAGGGCGGTGCTCTCGGGTTTTCTTGGTGGTGTTTTACGATCAATTCTGCCAAAAAGATACGCATCTCGAGCTCGTCAACTGAGATCGGGTTCATTTTGTTGGAAGGGACCTATCAGAAATCTGGCAGCTGCGGTGGGCCGCCAAATTCAAACTTTTTCTGGTTTACTGACAAGCAAAAGGGCAGCAGCATTCCCTGAAACCGTACCGTGATATTTATTATTTCATTTTATCTCACCTTGAAGCTTAATGATAGTGTCTGGATAAGAATTTTTTCGGGGTCCTCTCAATTCTGGCGTGATATAGAGCTAATAAAGAATCTGGAACCCGTGGCTTTCAACACTTCTTGATCGACCGACTCCGAACGACGAAAAGCTAATTGGGGAGCACTTTTCGCACATTTCGTGCGAATTAACGATCGATTTTCTGTATAGGTACTCTTGACAGTAATATTTTCGAGCGGCGCAAGGTGCCCGCCTCGTTCCGTGGAGGGATCTGTTTTTTTTTTGGAATTGAAAAATGCAACAGAAAAAACTTCGTTGACGTAGACCTGATCTTGTGATTCGATGAGATAAACAAGATTTCTAAATATGTACCTTTAAATAAAAATTAAGAATTAACTTGTAATACCGAAACATAATTCTAAAACAGAACCTAAGCATAAACTTAAAAAAAAATATTATATCAAAAACCATGCCATGAATTTCTGAAAATTGGAGGAAATTGCAAATCACGTGATTCTGTTTATACATATGAATACATTAAATGGCAACATTCTTGCTTTATTCATTCAGAAAAAAAACGATCGGGGGGCCTAGAACAACCTTTTTCTGAAGATTTGCAAACAAAATAACGAGCAAATTTTCCAAGTGTAATAATTTCCCTAAGAACTTCGATTTTTTTTCATTTTTCAGCTTAGATGAGTTAACAAACTTTCAAAATTTATTTAAAAAATTGTGATAACAATGATTTGTAATCAAAGCAAAAATGTGAAATTCCATGAAAATTTGGAAATTAAAAATAAAAATTATCTAGACCGTAAAAATATTTTGTAACATTGTAGCAAACTAACAAGAGCACAGCAATAGAGGTGAATTCTTGATGATCATTTCGTTGAAGACGTAATGTAGTTTTCAGTTGAGTAAACAGCAACAGCAGCATACAATATTTTTTTCAATGTTTTTGATTCTTTTAGAAAATTGAAAAAATCGAGCAGTATATGTACAAACTTTTACATTTTTCGATGCCGTAATGAAATTTACCCTGTATGACGGATTCGCTTAATGGTACCACCTACAAACTCTATATTGTTTTTTTTTATCCTATACCAACTCTGTTGGTGTAAACATATTTTTCGGAAAATCACAATTTTATTAAATTAAATGTTTTTTTATACTAAAAGCAAACGAAAGATTTCAGGGTCATGACCACAAAAATATAAAAAAAATAGGGTTAAACCGTACTTTTCAATCAATAAACCGTCAAAATTGTTAAAGTCACACCAGATAAATTTTGAAAAGAGGAAAAGTAGGCGTAATTTGACACAATTCGGCGTAATATGCACAAAATTAGCTGTTTTTTGAATTTTTTTTCAATTTGCAATTTCTCAGATTTTTTGCCCTTGAATTCAACTTTTCACTGGATTTTGAGTATATTCACGCAAGATTTTCGCAATAAATTTATATTTGTCAGAAAGGAAATTTCATACCGATTCTAGTGGTACAATTACATTAGCGCTGCAATACTTTACAAAAATATGATAAATATTTGAGTTACATTACGAGATTATCAAAACTTTAAATGTTGTAACTATCGGTTGAGAAGCAAGAATGATATACCTAGCGGTTTTTAGCGAGGAGTGTCAAATTGACACTCAAGGCAAAGATACCGTCACTTCAAGATAAAGAAGTGGGCTTTGCCGCGAACCTTAATTCTTCTATACGGACTTTCGATGTTCGCAACGCCACCTTAAGAGTTCGGGCAACAAAATTCATGCATCTAGCCATGGTAACCAATGTGTGTCTTGGAAAAACAAATCTAGCTTAGCTTAGCTTAGCTCGATTGACTACTCACATCCACCTTAAATCATTGAACTTGAAATGCAACATGAGATATACCTATTCTAAATTAATAATTCTTAATAAGCTTTGTCAACCAATAGATGTTTTTTATCGTTATTAAAACAAAAACATTTCAATTCCCATGATCGCAGGCGTGGCTCCGTAGAACGAATTCCACATCGCCAATGGTTGCTACTCCGTGATTGTCCAGAGGTCAAATGAATGGTATCTGGGACTGACAGCACATTCACAATGAACAAAACTGATGCTCTCTCTTTACACATCAATAACGGCGCCGGCCACGTCCTAGTAGTCAATGGATAGAAGGAAAATAGAGAAAAAGGATTGAAAGAATAACAATTCATGCTTTAGGACCGAGGTCACCCCGCATCCTAGCAAAACAATTCTTTTGTGTGGATTGGGTAAAAAGGATACGATGAGGAGACACTTTTGACTAGTGTTATGCGATCTTGGTTAAAATTCTATTCTCCTAAGCTTCTGGGATTCCGCATTGAATCTTTCCAATTCAGATTATTGTTTTTTTTTAAATAACTACTTAATTAAAATTTGATCAGAAATAATAAGGGATACATTACAAGTTCTCGCATACTTAACTCCAGTCACAAATAAAATTTAGTTTTAACTAAGACCCAAAACAATTTTTCATATTTTTATTTTAAACTTGTACTAGGTAACCGTTTTTTAAGATGTAATAATCAATCCAAAATAGTTTACTGGGAATTGAAAAACAACAATAAGCACACACCTCGTTATGTATTGAACGTTATGCTGATTGTTCAATGAGAAATGGATGTTCATAAATTTTGTCTTTTTTAACTTCCGGAAAACTCCTAAACATATGTAATTAATTTCTTAGAACCAGAAAAGTTTCCTTGTGTATAGACATGAATAAGTTTAATTCTAGCAATGATTCAATGTTTAAAATATTGCATGGTTTGCGATAAAAAATATTCGCCCAGTTTCGTTTGAAGATTTATGTTTTGATTGAATATATAGAATGATAAGAAAAAATAGGTATGGAAATAATGAAAACTGATTACTCATCTTTGATTCAAACAGGGCATCGCGATTCCAATAAAACGCTCGGCTGGTAGAAAAAACACCTGGGTTGAACCGGAAGGCGAAGCATTAGCCCCAGCAATTCTGTCTCTTTGAATAATATGCAGATATTTGTTTTTGAATGTTTTACACCAAACTTTTTTCTTTCACGCACAACAGTTCTAGTTTCGCACAACTTATTGCGACAGAAACAATTTGAAATCCTTTTTCTGGTACTATTAATTTTTCGGAAAAAAAATCTGTGTGTCTTGGAAAAACAAATCTGCTTTAAAAGTATATCTGTTGGAAATGACTTCAGAAGAAACTTCAGAAACTTCAGAGCCAAATACAATGCTTTAAATGGTAAAAAATATATTTTGGTTGACCTTTTGGACGAATTATTAACCATATATTGCCATTCGGAAAAAATTGATTTGAATTTGAATTAAACCGAAACTCTGCTTTTCTAATTTTACTTTTTACTTTAATCTTTTTGTTCATAAAAACAAGTATGTTGAAATTGATACCAACAGTGCGAATACGAACAACGGATGCTTTGATAATTTTGTATGTTATTTGACGTTGACGTTGAAGTTGTTGAATACTCAAACCATTGACCCCCATGGAGGGTGTACAAGCTATTTTAGTCGCTTGTTATGATACCCCTTCTCAGAAGGGAGCAGCACTGAGCGTATAGAAAGAATTTTCGATAAGTTACATGGCTCTGCTCAAGGTCTGCTTAGGGAGATTTTTTTTTTCCTGGATGTAGGGATGAGATGAAGGATATGCAGAAAATAAATCAAATCCAATTGAAAATAAAATAATATAATAGTAGTATTCGGCAACACTGAATAAATAAAATAAAATAAATTTCTATGACAACGTTTGCTATTTTGGCAACGCTAGGCAAACAAACAAAACAAGGTCAGTCCACTGACCATACTGACTGGATACTCGATTTCGTTTTCTGGATAATTTGTTCAACAGTATGCAATATCGATTCCAGAGTGCGCATCGATCGATTTGAAGAAATGCTATCCCAGTTAGAAAATGCCACCCAACTTTTGAAAAAAAAAACAGGCAATTTCTACGATACAATCGTGCTAAACAGGTACATTTTTTCTACAGGGCATTTTTGTCACATTTTTCAGGTTCGCCACCTGCCGTCGGTATTGCGAACCTACAAAATCTTACAAAATAAATTAGTCAGAAAATGGTTGAATTTTTGTTCTAAATAAGTGTCATGCTAGTGTGATCAGTGGTCAGTCATTAATCTATTCTTGTGAGAGACAGACCTGTATAAGTCAATCTCTGAATTGAGATTCGTAAAATCACGACAATGGCCTTGAATTTAAAATCTTTGAAATGCTCTTTAGTTTCCAGAAAAGTACACAAACTATTTAAAGAGTTTTTACCTATTTTCAAGAGCTACCTCGAAAACAAGAGATCCCATATGAGTAAAATTTAGCTCTTAAAATCTTTGCACTTCAGAAATAATAAATGTTGATACCTAGTGTTCTGTACTTTCCATCACACATTCGGAAGTTTTTTCCAATTGTTTTAGATTATTTTATACCATCACACATTCGGAAGTTTTTTCCAATTGTTTTAGATTATTTTATACCATTCACTTTTGAAGTAGTCACCACAGATGTTTTAGCGTTGTGAGCTTTCGAGCGGACTTTACTTTAAATTTTGATGAGTTTGGAAAGCCTCAGGAAAACAGATCATACCCAACTTTAAAACACTCTGGTACTAAAGTATTTAAAATTTGTTTTTTTTTTGCTTAGCTTCAATAGTTGAAGGTTTAAAAATGAAAATGAATCCAAATTTAAAATGATTGGTATTGGTAATGTGCTTTTAAAAATTTACTGGAATTAACAGTGAGATAACTTTTGTAAAGATTTCAACCATATCCGTTTTGGTTTAGGTAAACCTCAGATGGACGACATTCATATTTTAATAAGATATGGTTTTATTTTATCACAAATTTTTTCATTGAAAAAAGGTGCGATGATTACAGATGATCAAATACATCTTCATCCTGTTTGTAAATGACTTTCCCGATACAAATATCAAATTATATATTATGAATAATTCCATGTAGTGTTTTTTTGTTTTAATTTGAAATTGGGCTACATTTTTCGGTGACACCAGTAAACTTAAAAACTTTGGAAACGGGCTGGAAATTTAGGAATTAATAGGAAGGCTTCAAATCGCTTGAAAGAATTTTTTTAAAAAAAAGCATGAATCTGTAATTAAGGCTGGCAAATGCAGATTTTTTTTTTAATTTTTACTGCGTTTTTTTCTTTCAATTTTAAAGAAAAGCCGGCAAGCAACTCTCATTTCCAAAATTTGGCCCACCTGTTGAAAATGTTGGCCACTCATGCTTTATATCCTTGATTTGAAACTATTTTTGAAATTAAGGCGCACTTCATCTTTCCAGAACCAGATTTTTTTTCTATAAATCTTACAGTACGCTCACTATAGACCGGTAAGAAGGAAGTGAGAATTATCAAACACTCGATATTGTATTTTTTCCCTAATAATATGATTTGCTACCAAAAAGAGCCCTCCGTTTTTGTAATTTACAGAAGATAAGTTTGAAAATAATTTTTTTTGTTTTTAAGGGAGGAATCAATATGTTGTATGATGAAAAGTTCTAACCTTCTTCACTCAGTTCAAAACTTCATAAATTATCTGATAGAAATGAACATAGAGAAAATATCAATCACAAAGGGTAAAGTTCGAAGTTTTAGTAAAGATTATTAGTGAAAATTTGCAAAATGTACTCTTGCATTTTGTTCGCAGATCTTTAAAAAAATGTTCTAGAATCCCCCGGGGTACTGGGGCCCCGACAGTTTCTTTTTATTTATTGATTTTTTTTGTTTCGATTATAGTCGTTTTACCATCTTTATGGCTTTCGCGACTTTATCAACGTTACAGTTGGCGAATCGTTATTGAAAAACTTATCCGGTACAACTGTGTTCGATGCTTACTCTTGGGCACTAACTGTTTCTTTTTATGCAAAAAGGTAGTGCGTTGGATAGGAGAGAGTCTTCTCTATAAAGTGGCAAATTTTAAACGATGGCGATTTTTTAAGTTCCAAAAAAGACACCGTGTGTAAAAACCTGCAGTTTGAAATCGTCAATTGAAATCGAAATTCCCCATAGGGGTTCAGTGTCTGATAAATAGTTGAAATTTAGGATTCTGCATCAGATTCATAGACTCTACACTCAAAAATAATGTTGATAATATTCAATCACTTTAAGTTGTATAGAAGCGAATGCAATAGAGAACAAACTAGAATTATTGAGGCCGAGGAACTTGATCTGGCGTAGTTCCAGATTTAAAAAAATCTTAATTTCTATTTCAAATTCAAATAAAAATGATTGAAATTTTTCATCTGATCTCATTTGTATTCTGGATGAAGCTCTGATTTAAAATTTTGATTTTAATTAAATTATCCTGGAAAGGATTCCATGTGACTCGAATAAGAAAATAAGGGGCGGGATTATGGAACTCGAAACAATCGAGTTTCGTTCGATTCGACCGACTTTGGCATTACCAATCTTGAACGAGCTCGATTCGAATGGAACGTTTCGAGATGATTTACTACCCGGTTTACTCGAAATCTAGTATGTTAAAATTTAAAACTCGAACGAGCTACGTAATACCGATTCTAATTCGATTTGAGTTAAAACTCGAAACGAGTATCTCGAATCGAATAGGATTCATAATTTCACCCAAGGTTTTAACAAAAGTAGAATTTGTCTATGGTAGAACATTGGAGCTCGAATATGAAATTTCAATTTGAAATTCAGATTAAAATTTAGTGATAAAATTTCGGATTGATAATTCAGATTGAATTTGCAATATGAATAAATCAGAAACAGTTCAGAATAAGATTGAGCTTTCTTTTTACATTTGAAATAAAGATTACAAATGAGAATTAGATGAAGAGTTCAGATTCAGTATTCTGAATCTATATAAAAAAAACAAATAAAATTCTGCTGTATACCAACAATGAATTAATAATCTTTTCATCTTTTCACGCACTGTAAATTAGTTACACACCGAAGTTGGTTAAATCTAACCAATTTCACGCACTATTACGACTGTTTTCCGATAAGACATTTTGATTGATCAGATTGATGGAATTTTCCTAAATTGTTCATGACTTGTGTTTATTTGAACAAATGAAAAAGCTAACATCAATCTGAAACAGGCAAGTATATACCTATGTCACCTACGTATCCGTATCTTGTATCCGAATAAGTCAAAATAATCGCCCTTATGTGTATGTGCCAAAACAATTGAATCAAACAAGAGACTGAATTGAGTTCGATGCCATAAAAAGTGTACACTATTTGCATTGCACCAGGCAGATGCCAGCCACTAGGATGGTGAATGTTTGTTTTTCTTTCTTGTTACCCTTAACTTATTTAAAATATAGTCTCAGGATCACTAGTTACATTATGTCTTCTGTCAAGTTCGAAATATTTTATTTTCTCCCTTCCGTTGAATTAGATAAAGAATTTATAGATGTTGAAAAACAAATTTTCTTGTCATGAGTCAGTATTGGTTTGATCTTAAAGGTGTCCTATTGGTGATAGCTTTCAAAAAGTTTTATGCTAAAAGGACAAACTTTGAAACTACCGAAAAATCGTGTTCGTTTATTTTTTTCGGAACCAAAAATTCATTTTTTCATACAAACCTTAAAGCTTAAACTTACTGTATAAGTAACGTTAAAATTCTGCAAAAAAAAATCACGAAAGAGTTTTGAATCAAAACGAACTTGAGCGTTCATTGAGCTTAGAGTTAACCAAATAAGCAGACATTCAGCATGAGGCCTTCCAGCAGGCCAAGAAACATTTTCAGCATCCAAGGTTCTCATTCCGGAATAAAACCCGCCTTTTGGACCACCCTATCACTTTATTTGGTTTTCAAAGCCAACTTTGATTTTATTTGAACAAGTAAATTTCTGTTATTTGCTCGGAACAACTTGCGAATGAACCAAAGTAGCCATAATTCCCATATGAAAACAAACAGAGCCAACGGAAACAAAGTGTATTCGGTTGAATTTCGAACAACTTGAGTTTTTTCTGTACAAACATTAAATATGTGCACACATCTGCAATTTTTCAGATTTCAGTTGTTCGGTAGTTCAGTTGTGTTTAAATAAAAAAATAAAACAGTTAGTCCTAAGAAAAATGAACTTTTTGAAGCTAGTAAGCAAGTACGACATCAACCAATCAATCAGCCACATGTCACTTCGACGAGTCACAAAAAATAAGTGCGCTTTGCGCTCGTTATTCTGGTTTAAGGAAAGCAGATCAAATAGCACAACTTCCTCAACTCTGGTAAATGTGCTTTATACATCAATTCCTTCATCAATAAATTGACAATTTTCAATATTTCAGAATCATGCTTGTTGGAATCAAGCCATCAGCAGGGCCGAACAAATTTGTGGCTACCAAAGGTCGATGTTCCAAGTTGATGGCATACCCTCGACGATCGATACGAAGGATACTTTGACTCTTCCAACTAATATTCTTAAGCTGCTAAGCAAATTGGAAGGAAGTGGGCACCCTCTGGTACGAACTATCTCTGATAAACTAATCAAACACACCGTTATCCAAGATTGGGAACTCTTGGTTTTTCTGGTGTCCAAAAGCTTCGGGCAATCGTCTTCGATTAAGAATTCGAGCAACGTTCTCGAGTCACAACGTATCATTGCAAAAGTAGCAGTTAAAATGTTCTTCCAATATCATTTGCATCAGGCCGTTGTGAACTTACAGCCACTAAACAATGCCGGAAATGATCTCGAGGCCGACAATGCACTCGTAGTCGGTAACAAAGTCGCTATTTTGGCTGGAGACTTAATGCTGGCACAAGCTTTCCAAAATTTATCGGACTTGAAAAATCCGGAAATTCAAGAACTGATTGCGTTAGCATGCCGAGATATGACTGAGTCTCATTTCATAGGCAGGAGAGATGAAGCAAACAATCCTCTTCCTCTAAATCCTGTTAAGAAGAACTCTACAAAGAAGGATTTCTATTCTGATTTAGCAGGGAACCCCGAGAAAGAGTGGACTCTCCACCATACTCTGGCTACTGGAAGTTTGCTGGGAAAATGCTTTCAGGGAGCTCTCATATTAGCTGAGCATCCGAAGATGATACAGAACCAGGGAAATCTATTGGGATGGCACCTGGCTTTGGCTTGGAAAGCAGCCGATGACATAGCTTCGATCTTAAATTTTACTAAAAGTGAAGATTCGAAATTCGACTTAATTGCCGCGCCGTTTTTGTTTCATCTGCAACATGAACCAAATTTATATAAAGAAATAGAAGAAGGACAAGCAATCGATTATGTCAAGCTGCACAAGCAAGTCAGCAAAGGGCCAGGTCTGAAGCAAACACGTCAATTGCAGAAAAAACACCGGCTGGCAGCACTGGCGATTGTAGCTGAGTTGCAACCAAGCGATGCTCGAGAGGTATTGCAAGACTTGGTGATGGCTACCCAGAACCTCTCCAAGGTTAGTGAGTGATTGAACTGTGGAGGACGGTATTTTTCGTCAGGATGGTTGAGCTGTATGGATCAAGTTAGGTTAGTCTAGAAATAAGAAACGAAAAAGAAAGAAGGCCACGAATATCAATCTAGAAAGATGACAATTTAAAAAAAATAAAAACTATTAAAAATTAATTTTTTTTTTTCTAATAATTTTCAATAAAGCATGCGAGACAATTTTTTTTTTCTCAACGCCGTTGAGTCAATGGATTCATAACTCATGCAATAGAGCGTTAAAAATGCCAGAACAATCTTTTAAAAAGGTTTCTAGAAAATCTGAGACCTCACGGTTCAAATAGCACATTTCTCACTAATCATGCACAAGCTTGAACGAAAAAAAAATCATAAATTTGTGTAAAATTTCAAATGCTCCCTTTTAAAGAAGCCGTTTGAAATTGACGAAAAACTGTGCCGTCTAATGCTTGATTTGTATCTTTTCAACGGCGTAATAGATGGCACTGCTTCTAGTTAGCACTTTAAAAAAACAACAATTTTTCGAAAGTGCACAACCCTATATCTATATATATATTAAAATGTATTTCTGTCCGTCAGTCTGTCTGTCTGTTCCCTATAGACTCAGAAACTTGGCAGGCGGGGATATTAGAGGCTGGAGAAGGTTCCTATTATGTTTTGAAACCCCTCCCCATAACAGGAAGGGAGGAGGGGTCTCCCAAGCAAAAGACTGATGTTTGTATAGCTGGAGCACCGATCAAGATAACGGTACCAAACTTGACATGGGAGGGAATTCAGAGTCAAAAAATATTTCTATGATTATTTGACACTCCTCCAGTAGAAAGAAATAAAGGAGGAAGGGGACTTCTTTTATAATTCTTGTAATAACTGGCAAACTAATTATGCAAACGGAATCAAATTTGGCATGGGAGGGTATTTGGCATGGAATGGTATTTGGGAACAAAAAAATGTTGTAATGATTATTTGGGACCCCTTCCTTCTTCCAGCGGGGAGAAAGGAAAGAGGGAGGGGAGTTTCATACAATTTTTACTGCATAACTCGAAAACTTCAACAGCAAATGGAACCAAATTTTGCATGGAACGATATTTGGGTACGAAAAATGCTTCTATAAATATTTGGTATCCCTCACTCCTTCAAAGAGGTGGTTGAAAAGGGGAAGAAGGTGTCTTCCTTACAATTTTCAGTATAACTGGAGAGCTGATCGAGCAAATGGAACCATATTTGGCATGTGAGGGTATTTGGATACGAGAAATGTTTTTATGATAAATTGAAGCCCACCTTTATATCAGCAGAAAGATACGCTCTCACACCTCCATTCAGTGGGGAGAACAGAAGAGGGGATGGTATTCCCTTTCAAGTTTATGCATAACTCAAGAATTTATCACTGATCATACTGACAGGACACTTAGATCAAAAATTCGATCATTTTCTGGCTAATTTTTTTCGTCAAATTTTGCAGGTTCGCAATACCGACGGCAGGTGGCGAACCTACAATTTTTCCGATAGAAATGCCTTGTAGGAAAAATGTATCTGTTTTGCACGATTTTATCGTCTGAATTGCCTGTTTTTTTGTGCAAGTCGGGTGGCACTTTCTAACTGGGATAGCATTTCTTCAAATCGATCGATGCGCACTCTGGAATCGATATTGCGTACTATCGATTCCAGAGTGCGTGAATTATCCAAAAAAACGTAATCGACTGTCCAGTCAGTATGGTCAGTGAATTTACTATGCAAATAAAACGAAATTTGGCATGGGATGGTATTTCAATACGAGAAATATTTATATGTGAAACAATCCTTTTCTTGTAGTAGGAGGCTAGAATTGGGAATATAGGAAGGGAAAAGGAAAGCTTGCATTCAACCTTTTTTTACAAATCCGAGAAATGAACAAAACTTAACATGAAAAATCATTTTGGTATGATTCTATGATTATCTGACACACCATCCTCCTTCCAGTGAGTAGGTACATAGGAAGAGGGAAATGGGCCCAATACAATTTAATTAGCATTAGTTCTCAATTTATACTAACGAAGCCAACAAATGGAAACAAATATGGCATGGAAAGGTACTTGGTTACGAGATATGTTTTTACGAATTTTATAGACCCATGAGCTTTTCAGTGTAGAAAAAGGAAGAAAGAAGGGGGCTCCATATAAATTTTGTTGTAAAGCTTAAAAACTTATAATCCAATAGAACTATATTTCATACTAGCTGAAACGGTGTTCTTTGCTACATTTCATCTCTTTTAAAAAGCAAACTATTTTTCACGATATCCGAGCTTCTAGATTGTCTTGAGTCGCAACATAACTTGAAGGTTGAAGGCAATGTTCGGAAAATCGCTCAAGAAAAGCAATCAGGATTCGTTTCAAGCTAGAATACGTATACCTCCGAGTGCTGTGATACGCACGTGGTAAAAGTATTCGTAAAATATTTGTCGAACATCAACACTAACTAGATACATAACAATACACCATGCCTCATCGGAGGCTACCGTTGCTATTCGTCACGTGGCAATTCAACGGTGATCGACATACTTGATGATACATTTTGAACGTCGCTCCCACAATCATTCACTAACGCCTAACCTCGCATCATTGTTGATAATGTTCGGTATTGATAGACGATCATGAATGTTGCAGAAGGAAAAATCTGAAGAAATAATAGGCCACATGTTTCAAAAAGCCGTAGCAAATGCTGGACAGTTCATTGCGGTTACCTAGTAATGATTTTGTCCTTCT
This sequence comes from Uranotaenia lowii, assembly GCF_029784155.1. Lineage (NCBI taxonomy): Eukaryota > Metazoa > Arthropoda > Insecta > Diptera > Culicidae > Uranotaenia > Uranotaenia lowii. The sequence continues at coordinate 91,828,429 of NC_073693.1, read as the reverse complement.
ATGCAAAGCGAAAAATTAAAAATCATAGTGTAACCTTTACACATCTCTCAGAACTGATACATATCAGTTGTGATCCTAGAAGGTTGAACACCATCAAGGAAGGCAATCACCATCGATACGTTCGTTGCTGATAGTCTGCGTCCTTCTTTACCACATCATGTGTGTGGGAATGTTTCAAATACAGCTGCATCGTTGTCATGCATGATTGTTTATATGATTTGGTTAGAGAGGAAAAAATGACTGCTTCGATTTTTTGGCTCTGAATGCAGTAAAGCATGGCTGATCGAAAGTGATTGATTTTCGGAACATTGGTTGAAGGAGCTACTCTTAAGAGAAAATAAAAGGAGGGATGTTCAATACAATTTAATATACTTTTTGACAGGGAAGGAGTATCAAGACACAGGGAAATTTGTACAGTGTCAAAAAGGGTGCCAAACTTTATGAAAACACTAAGACTTTGGCTATGGTAATATTATGTATATTCCATGTATTGAATATGAGAGTCTTAATTCATTAAATAGGGAAGCGTCTATCAAAACAATATATCATCTGAATTTGAAAAAACTTTTTTGTCAATTCATTAAATCTCACTATGTCAATACGCTTACGTTTATCATTTTTTAACAAAAATCTATCGAAGATGGTTGAAATTTTGACAAATTTTTAGATGTTTTATATGGAAGCCCCCTCCCCCCCTTTCGGATTCGGAGGAGTTTGAAAATATAATAGAAACCATTCCCGGTCTTGAAAACGGCTACATACCATATTTCACGATGATCGGTTCAGTTGTTTTCGAAAATTGTTCGGATTGTGCCATATTTTTATTAATTTTGTATGGGAGCCCCTTCTTTTTGGATTCTAAGGGGTTTTAAAGTATTATAGAAACCATGCGCGGTCTTGAAAACAGCAACATGAAAATTTCACGTTGATCGGTTCAGTAGTTTAAACAAAAATGTTCAAATATTGCAATTTTGTTTGTAAATTTTGTATCGGAGCCAGCCTTTTTTGGATTCGGAAGGGTTTGAAAGTATTGAAGAAATCATTCCCGCTCTTGAAAACGGTTTCACCCCAAATTTTACGTTTATCGGTTCAGAAGTTTCCAAAAATTGTTCGAATTGTTTCTCATTTTTATGAATTTTGTATAGGAGCCCCCCTTCCTTTAAGTCGGAGCGAGTTGAAAGTATTTTAGAAACCATCTCCGACCTCAAAAACTCTAATATACAGAATTTCCCATTGATCGGTTCAGTTATTTTCGAGTTTATAGGGAACAGACAAACATTCATTTTTATATTTACCCGGCCTTGCTCGGGTTCACATAAAATATAAATCAAAATGAATCGTTTGACTTTTCGAAATTTTGGAAGCTTTATATTCACCATTATAAGAAATTGGCCCAAGTAAGTTTCAAAATATTGAAAAAAATTATTCTTATGAAGTTTTGATTAAAAGAAATTTGAAATAATTTCCCTTGAATGCTAATTCCTCCTTTCACGAAAAACATTTTTTACATCCTTCATTTTTTAGGAAGCTTGAATAGATTTGGCCCTATATTTTTTTCTTCAAAAGATGAAACTGTTTTTTTATCTTTCCTATCCTCTATCTTATGAAAATCTCTGTTGGAGATTATTCCACTTTTCAAGATGGGTAATCTACATTGGTTTGTTTAAATTTTATTTACTCAGAAATTTCTAAAAAGACTTCCGAACTCTGTTGATCATCTTGAAATGAGATCATCTCTGAACCCAAGTCACCAATTCAATTTTCTATTCTTGGGCACAAACATCCCATAAATTATTTTGAAGAGTAATAAATGTTACATTCTAAGATATCATTTGTTTGAATTCGTAGTTCTAAACAGTTTTACAATAAATTTTCTCAAAATTGGATGGTTGAATCGACTACATTGCTCATCAATGACAACTCAAAAGTTAGAAATTGGCCAATGAAATTGAATTGTATAAAACTCAAAACGTCAGATTTAATAATCTTTTAAATTTTCCAATCCCCCGTTTAAAATCCTCGAAGGCTATTGAAGCTTTGAAATCGCAGCCTTGGCCTTATAACTCGGAATCTAATCAATTTTTCTTTCCTTATGAGGATTTCCAAAAATATGAAAATGGATGGTTTTTAAAAGCAGGAATTTATAGAAATCGGTTCATCAGTTTTTCAGCACTCATTCATATTATTTCTGTTAAGAGGAATGTGGCTCGTTTCATATTTTTAAAACCAGTACTGGACTCCTGTGAACGTAAAACATGGTTGCAGAAATTTGTTAGACTACTTTAAATTTGATTTAATAATCGATTTCGTCTTTGTTTAGAATTTGATGCTATGGGGTAACATTGATCAGTCTCTTTTTTGACGGTTTTAACGAGTTTTCATGATCATAAAGGATACAAAACACCTTCATAATATTTACAAATGCTAGTTTATCATTTGATGAGACAGTTCGGAACACACTCAAATGAGATTAAATTAATCACGAAACTCTACAAAATTTAACACAACACTTTCGGTGGCTCAAAGATACTAAATTTGTAACTTTTTGTCTAGTGAATTCTGAGATATATGATGCTGAATTTCGGTGTTTTTTGTTTTTTATTTCTTCGCGGTCGGCCCGTGGTTCGCCAGATGCACTACCCCTCTCTAAGAAAGAGTTGCTGAAGCGGTTTGTTGTGAGGGAGGGGTAGTGCTAGAACTGGAGTGCGAGAGGCGTAGCGAGGTGCGCATCGAAATGTTTGAGAGACGCTGCTAGAGGTTCGAGACGCGTTGCGAGAGGATTGCCTGCGTTGCGTGAAGCAGAGAGGTGCGAGGAGCGCTGCGGAACGTGCTCGAGATGTGAGAGGAGCCACCATGTTTGCGTAAGTTGTTTGTGCAAAGTGGTACGGTGCACAAAGTGCGCAAAATGTTGTTGCGTGCAAAGTACTGCGGTCATGATATGCTGCTGTTGAAATGGATGAACACACTCGTCAAGGTTAAGCCTAAGGCAGTGGTATTATTTGCAGTCGGGTTTAGCCCAAGACGCAAATAAAGAGAACGCACTAGTCCGAGTTAAGCTCAAGACAGTGTAGAGATTTGCAGTCGGGTTTGGCCCAAGGCGCAAATGATCGGAATAAAAACACTAGTCCGAGTTACGCTCAAGGCAGTGTTTAATTTTGCAGTCGGGTTTAGCCCAACGCGCAAGAGAAAGGTAAAAAAGAAATGAAAGTAAGAAAGCTGATGAACGGAAAGAAGAAGAAAAGAGAAAAAGAGAGAGGAAAGATTAAAATAATGGAAAAAAAAAAGAAACAAGGGAGATGATATTAAGAGAAAGAAAGTGGAATGGAAAAGATAATCGAAAGAGATTATGGAAATAAAGGTTAAAGCCATTTCAAATAAAGAATAAATTTGCCAAAAAAAGATTATGAAAAGTGGAAGATGATAGAGGAAATGATAGTGGAAGTAGAAAGATAATGGAAATAACATTTGAAAAATGGGAATAATGGCTGAAAGCAAAAATGATTACCTAACGATTGAATGATAAATATTCAATATTGAAAAAGGATGATTTATGAACAATAATAATGATTCTCGAGAATAAAAGATTTGATGGAAAACCCAGAAATTATAAAACTTTAAAAGTTCTACATAACTATGAAAATAGATGGATTGATACGGCGGATATGAAAAGTATTGAGAGAAAAGAAGTAATTATAACAATTTGCTAGGTACGGTTTATAAAAAAATGCCAGGAAGCAATAAGGCAGTTTGTAGTGCAAGGGGAGGATGTGATATCCTGACAATTGAGGTAAACTGCAAGAGTTTAGAGATAATAAATAACGAGCGTAACCGAGAGCAGGTCTCGGTCTAGATAGGACCGGCAAGCGGTCCAGATGGAAATGCCATAATTCCTACTATTTTTAAAATGGAGCAAAATTTGTAAAAATATGCTAGTAACAAAAATGACTCATTAAGATGAAACTATACTAAGGTTGCCAGGATTTTTTTCAGTCCGTATCCAGGCCAGACAGATTCGGGCTATTCTATCTAAAAACCTGGCATAATCCGGGCTTTTAACTTCAAAATTGTCTACCAAAAATCTGGGCAAATTAGGTAAATACCCAAAAACTACTAAAAAAATAAAAATTGAAAAAAAATCCCGTAAAACTTCAGAACAGATTTTAAATTGAATTTTAGCTTCCACAAAACCTTTCATGATTATTTTTATATAACTTGCTCAAAAAATTCGCGTTTTAGACGCATAAATAAAAAATAATAAAAATAAAAATTGTGTTTTGTTCGATTCGGCAAAAAAGGTGAGAAAATCCGTGCAAAATCCGAGCACTTTTTAATGAAATTTGGGCAACCAACCGGACCGGACTTTTCCCAAATTTTGTATTAAATATTTGGGATAACACGGATGAAATCGGGTAATCTGGCAAGCTTTATCTTTACTTGATGTGACCCAGGCAAATGTTTTTCATAGCATTTTAAAAATCTTTTATTATTCATTTTCTTCGAATATTTCAGAACAATTTGTTTTTTCTTGGCCCGCCAGCCATCCCGTGAAAAAGGAAAAAAAATGGCCCGCCAGCCAATCACATTTCTGAAATTTGGCCCGTCTGTTGAAAATGTTGGCCACCCATGGTTTATAGCTTTCTGTCCCAGGCTGGCTTACTCTTGTAAAATGACCCAAATTTTTTATTATCAAAAATTTTCCTCAAAATACACCAAAACTATCCATTTACTATGGAAAAAGGTTGAACTCTCACATGATTCAATCTGCTACTTCTAAACGCTTTGATTTCATCAGAGAGGGTGTTTGTTTGTGAGCCTTGGAAAAAAATAGATATTTCAAGGTTTTGAAATTATGAACCTACATTTTTACTAACGTTTGGAATTTTCATAAACAAACCAAGTTTTCTCAATTTGAAACTCAACTTAGGTTTTTAAACGTAGAAAAGATTTTAAGATATTTTAACTTTCAACTTATAATAATTTCAAAGTTGAACGAACGAATTTTTAAAATGTATTCCTTTGCACGAGCCGGGAACAAATTATAAATTATCACATCGACAGCTGAAACGCAATCGCAAAAAAAAAAGTTAACAATTTTTAAGCCTGACGTTCGTTCTGGAATTGTCTCAAGTGTAAAGCCGAACGAATTTAATATTTCATTTTATGCTTGAGTAGTTTTCCATGAACTTAAAGAAATTCCAATTTTGCTTCATTATATCTCTTCAAACATTTATCATGAAACCGTAATCCGGATATGCAGTCAATATAATCTTTTCTTGAATGTTTCCTCTCCACACAAATCCTGAACCCAGCAGAAGGGAAATTAATAGCTTCCTCTCAATTATTTCGAGAACACCGATTCACCGAATCTAAGCTTCCGACAATAATGCATGTAAAGTGTCGCTTTCATTTCTTTTTTGTCAAAGGGCGAAAGTCCACCAGACTATTCCGAAAACAGCATTTCCCTAAGCTAAAGTACCAGGATTTAAAAAAATTACATTGTCATTGCCCTCTGTCACATGGCTTATAGGCGTAGGATGAGGAAGTCCGGCACATTTCAAGCTTGGGTCAGTCATTGAGTCCAGTTCTTTGGAAACGCAAAATTAAAAAAGGTCCGGCATGAATGCAGGTAGGCATGTAGGAAACTATCGATCAATTGTTCTCGGGAATCTTTGCTCGGGTGACACTCAACGAACCGAGCCTGAAAGAGGTCCAGTTTGCCGACGAAGGTAATTAACAGTAACTTCCACCTTGCAGCGTGCTTTTGTTTGAACGTGCCATTTGTTCTACCGAATATCGACCTAGGCGTAGGGACCACACTTGGAAGGCCCTATACGAGTTCTTCATTGACAGGATCAAGGGTCAGTTTACTTGTTTGTGTCATTGAGCAAACAGGAAGTGGAATGCATGAATATTTATTCGGCAGGGTGATTTATGGTGGATTTTCATTCTCTGTCTTCGTTCTAGCACCAGAGGATTGGTGGCCACTTGACCAATATATGTATGTCTGTTTATATTAATAAACTTAAACTTAAACTTAAAGGAAACAAAAATAAATACAAATTATAAACTCCAATTGAATTAAAATTTGAATTTACAAATTTTGGCAAAAATCTGTTTTAACAGAAATTGCACTCAATGAATGGATGGAATAGATAGTTTGGAAAAATTCATGTTCGTTTTTGTCAGTCATTTTTAATCAAAAAAAAAATCGATATATTGGAGAGTGACAAAAAATCCAACGACCCAGCCTGAACCTGCTGGATTCTGCTATATTTATTCACGTTCATTACTAGACTATAGAGCACAGAATAAATTCTTTAAAAAAGGGTTCCCTTTTGTAATCCTCATAAGTTTTGTTAAAGGTGTAACATTTTTTGTTTAAAATTTCTTAAACCGTTTTTACCTTTCATCGTTCCATTTCGTTTGGTTTTCAAAATTTATTTCGAATGATTTATTTCTTCCAATTTCTTACTACGATGATGGAATACTTTTTCCCTCATAAAGAATTTTCAGTAAGGTACACTGAGGCAAATGCAAACGGATTTCACTATAGTCTATAGTCATGCCCTAGAAAAAAATGTAAACCTTAGTTCATTTAGATGTGGGACACTTTCGTTTGCTGGTAGCTATTTTCCTAGTTATCGGACATACAAAATTTTGACTTAATTTTCTTGCCAGTAAAAAGTACTATCCGACCGTTTTTCAATTTTTAAAATTATCGTTTTTTTGAGATATTTATGCTGCAAGATAAAAAAAAATTTAAACACAGTTTCCTTGAAAAACATCATTATTAAATTGATAGCTGGCAAAATAGTTGATTATTCAAAAAAAAATCTGTGCGTGATTGTGAAAAATTATGCAAACACTGCACAAAATCATATACAACTCTCTTTTTTATTTCATCATCTGAAATTGCTTTAAAATAACCAAATAAATTATGAAATTACAATTTTTAGTCAACTCATAAACTTTGCATGTTATTTGGTCAATTTGGATTTAGTGGCCCACGATTCCCAATCCAAAAAATATTGCTTTTTTCAATACAGCCAGAACTTGGGGAAAACAACTTATTAAAAATTAAAAAAAAAAATGCCGTTTGATACCTTAAAAATGTAGAAAACGATTTTTTATTTTCATTTTATCTTTCATAATAAAAAAGTTATGGAACAAAGAAAAAAAGTGACCCATGATTCCCAACTCTCCCGTACAAAATACACGAAAACGAACGAAAATTTTGAACTTTTCCTTGTTGGTATACCATCGAATTTTCAACATTTACGATAATTTATTTTTAAATTAATCCAGAATTCGTGTAAATTGTAGACTTGACTGTCAAAAGCTATTTTACATCGAAAAAAACATGAACCGATGATTTCTGACGCTACCAAAATAGTCATTTTTACAAAAAAAATTGATCCTTTTCCAGTTTTATCATGTTTTTCTTAGATGAAGCTTTTGAAAATTTGTCAAATTTTGGTACATAAGATTTAAAAACTGATTTTAAATCTTTATAAACAAAAGAGAAATTTTTAAAAGGATCAATATTTTGTCTAGATTTTCTTGTCTCAGGGATACAATGCTTTGGAAAATTAACCTTCTAGAACCTAATTTTTTCCCTGAAAAATTTACAGATGTTGTTTTTTTTTGTGATTACCCCTACAAACAACTTTTGTTCAACAAAAAACCATATTGATGGAAAATATTTGATTTATCCAATAAAGTATTTTTAGGCGAGTTTAGTATTTTACCGTTTTCAACAAACATTCTTTAAATTTTATTTACAAAAAATCAATCCAGCCTTTTTGTTACATTAAAGGCTATACATAGAATATTTGTTATTTTTTATTCAGAACAGAAAACTATAAGATGATTTTTGGTAAATAGACCATTTTCTCGTTCATATAGCGAAAGCCACGTTCATGTCAAACAGCTGTCATCATTGCGTAATCTTAGCACAACAAGATGTTGTGCTAAGATTCATTAAGTTAATTATTAGGAAAAAAAATATCCAATACGATTTTATGATAATTTTAGTAAATTCCGCTTTAAGGTGGGGTTGGGTACTAGAAGGTAAATGTAATTTAAACTAAAACCATAGCTAAAACATTTTTAGAAATTTATTTGAAAAAAATATACCTAACTATTTCTGACATTACAAAAGAACGTTTTGAAGTTTTTGATATTAAAAATTTAAATTTATTTAACACCCTAATTGAAGACTGTAAACATCATTTTGGTAAGAAATTTCTTTGAAATTCCATTAAATTCCTGGATTTTCTTTGATTTAGAAAATATTGGTAAGGAAACTAATGTAAATTTTATTGTCATATTTTACAGTTTTTTTTAAAGAGCACAAATTTATTAAATGATTGTCTACCATTTTCAAATATTAGCCATGAATCTTAGAAACGAGAGCTGAAATAAAGAAATTTATTGCATATTTGAATTCTGCATTCCCAAATCAGTCAAAATCAGCTCTTAAATTATATGAACGTCGAAAAATGAGATTTTTCTGCCTTGTACTATAACAAAATATACTATATTTCATTCTATTATTCCTTATTTCATGATTTTTTTTTTAATTTCACTAGGCAATATATCATAAGAGCCAGCGCCGTAGGAAGAACCGCCTCATTAGGAGGGGGGAGGGTACCTTCTTCTATGATATTTTTGCACAAACAGAGAAAGATTTTTTTTCAATGCTGTTTAGCCTAATAAAGGCCCACAGAATCGGATGGAGAAGTGCCAGAATCGCGATTTTTAGTTTAGTTTACCAATAGATTCTTCTAATCTTTATCTACCTCTAGTGCAATACCAAATATTTTTTTATTTTTTTAAATATTTTGTTAACCCATTTTTGATTGAATTACAATTGCTCGAATTCAATATATTTACTCAAAACTATCATAATGTAGGACACTTATCTCTCTCTGATTCTGAGCGCCTTATTTGATCAGAACCAAGAAACCCTTTATTTTCTTTTGAAAAAACATATTCTATTTTTAAATCAAATCTATCAAAAACACTTGAGAACATTTAAAGATTCTACCCATCAGTGAAAATTAAAAAAAAATCAAAAGTAAAAGTCCGCATTTTAACAAGATTTCAGATTAGAATTTCAAATAAAAGCAATGAATTGAAATTTGTTTTAGAACCCTCAATGAATCTTTTGTTTTAATTGTTATGTTTTGGGTTCCAATCTAAATTCATTATTTAAATTATATATTTTTAATCCGACCCGCGAATCTGAAGTAAAATATGAATTTTGATAAATCTGATTCTCAGTCTTTAATTCTGGATCGCCATTTTGAAGCTGGAGCTGAAGCGTTGTTATGAATTGTGTATTAGAATTATGTTTAAGAAATTCTTATCTGAATATGAAATAAAACTCAGCATAGTTTCTTTTTTTCTTTATTCGGAAAAATATCCTCTGAATATTGAAAGTTCATAGAGTTTCGAAAATCACGAAGCCAATTTTGGTCGGTATTTTGAACCACCAGGTTTCTATTTCGGACCACTCTTTGGACCTATTTTGGACCACCTCTAAACTAATTTATTTCAGTTTTGCTAAATTTACGACAGCGATCGATGCGCAATTATACGAATAATCCAGGTCATCTTTTCTGCTGTTATTCTTGTAGTCAAGTTTGGTTTGTTTTGTTCACGTTAAATCATTCCTGAACTAACTTTTTTCAACTTTCCCCAGCCTCTATTTAGGCACACTTGTTTATTGAATATTTCTTACTACAACCATTTTCTTCTTAAACTTCTTATGCTTTAAAACATCGGAAGCGAATTAGAGTAAAAACAGAAAAACTCCTTTGTTATATAGTGTGTTTCATATGTTTTGAAAATTCCTACATCACGCTGCCATATCGACGAAATTTGTTCTGTAGAGCTAAATAATGGCCAGTAGGCTTATCTTCAGGATCAATTCTTAGAACGCAACCTCCTTCAGGCAACCCAATGATAATTTAAGAATGTATGACATCATCAACTCCGTGACATCAATTGAGGCATTTTGACTTCCAAAACCTTAGTGGATTTGGTTTGGTATCAGTTCTGTGGAATACATAGATTCAAAAAAGATAAAAATGTGCGAGAATTATTCGATCTTTTTAAACATCTAAAAGCCACATTTTTTTAGCTGAAAGTTAAGTTTTATCCTTGAAACAACTTATGTTTTATGATAAAAATGATCGTCGAAGTAGATTTTTAACACTTTTTCTCCTTCAAAAATTGCATAACCACAGGGGCTGAAAAATAAGATTCTTTGTACTTATTCGCTTTTAATTTTTGAACATTTTAACAATTTTTTCCTATGTTTTGAAACACATTAAGACTATCTCATAACTATATTTGATTATAATTGTTCTTATGTTATTTGAGACATTTCAATTTTACATAAATTAAACTCGTTATATATTTGCCGTTTTCGTTTTTTCCCAACCCTTCCCTTAGACGGGGTTTATATTTCGTCTCTTCTATCCAACCAAGTTTTTTTTTCTAGAAAATTAACTCTGAATGGTTGTAACTTTTGGACCAAACTGTCAATAATTTTTCATGAAGTATAAAAAATGACTTTTGGTGCATGTCTACTTTTTTCATGTTTTTAAGCTTCATTACACTTTCGTAGATGATGGAAAGAATTAGTGAAACATGAGCTATCAAAGAAACGGCGGAGATCGCAGGTTCAAGTCCTGCCGGTGAGCCGTTGTATCTTTTTCGAAAAATTCATGATATTAACGGCTTATGCTCTTTCGTTCTTTGATAGCTCATGTTTCACTTATTCTTTCCATCATCTACGAAAATGTGATTATTTTCAGGTACGAAGATGTACCAAGCGATTTCATAACATCAGTATTGAAGCTTCATTAAGCTGTAGCTTTTGACAACTGCTTATATAACAGTTGCCATTAATGTGGATTGTTAGATTATTGTGGTTTAAAGCACAAAAAGTAAGTTTAAACAATGATGGGCTTGGTTTTATGCCGATTGAAGGGAACCCCGTCTAATGGCGAGTGTGGGTTTTAGCGAGTTGATTGAATAAAATAATTCCAAAATTCCAATTTTTTTTAATAATAATATTTCAAAGTGTACAAAATTCTTTCCATATCGTCCTATAACGTTTTATTACTTTTATAAGCATTTAACAGCAAATGAAATATCCAGGTTATGTTGAGTGGTCCAAAATAAGTCCCTAAGGAATTAAGTAGGACCTATTTTCGACATGAGTTGAAATGGGCTTGATTCGGCCCAACTGTCAAAATTCAAAACTTTATCTTCAATTTTCTCGCCCTTACTTTCTTATTGAATAGAATGTTAGATAGGATTAGAATCATAAGAAGAAGCTTTAACTATATGTGTTCAAAATTTTAATGATTAAAATGATTAATGAGGGAAATATTGGAAAAAAAAACTGAAAGGTGGTCCAAAATATGTACCCGGTCCAAAATAAGTCCGTTACCCTATATTTCATGTTTTTTTTTTTCATTTAACGAGTTTTAATTTCAATATAATAAGTATTTCGGAAATTTAAAACAATTCTTTATATTATCATCAAAAATTTTACGTAAAAATCATTTTTCGGACGTTTGGTAACCCTGTGTACTTTAAATATCTGGTCAGTGTACTTTGGGTCTAGTCTAGAAGAATGACCTTGCTGTTAAATTCCCGGAAAAAAAAGTTGGGTCTAGTACTGCAATAACTGACAGTTTGACAGAGCGATAATATTTGCAAATTCGTACCACGTGCATTTGATTTTTACGTCATTTGTCTTACGTAACTTCTTGAATCGGAACGTACTTTGAAGGAAATGGAAAATCCGAACCGTCAATTCGCTTCGTCGGAAGAAGAACCCACATAGTTCACGGGTTTGATACGTCCGACCGAAATGTAGGAAACAGGTAAGTAAACAAAATTTTTGACTTCCTTGCATGCGAAAAATGAAATATGTGTTGGTCTGACTTAGGCCGATGACATAGTGAATACGAAGCGATGCGATGCGGTGAATGCGATTCAATGCGGTGAACCACATTTTCATCAAATGTGGTTCACCGCATTGAATCGCATACACCGCATCGCATCGCATCGTATTCACTATGTCATCGGCCTTACAGTTCTCTATCTTCCGATAGAGGAGAAAGATGCGTGAAAACGAATTCTGAAATCTGAATCCGAAGTCTTAAACTGAAATATCAAGCTGAAATCTGTCTGGATTCTAAGTTTGAAAATTAAGACTAAAATCTAAATCTGATCTTATTACGAACGCGTTTTTCTTGAGTAGGCGGATTAATTTCGAATGCTTTGGCGAAGGTGTTATGATTGTTGTTGCCTGTTTGATTCGACAAATGTGTGTGTCTCTACACGCAAAATAATTTAGAAATTATTTCTACAGGATTTATCACGTAAACTAAGATTTTGTAGCATTAAATTGATTCTTCGTGAGCCTTGAAGTAACGACAGTGTTTCAAGTGAATATGCCCTGGTAGTTACTACTTTTCTTCCACATAATTGTCTCACGAATTCAGTGAATGACTTTAAATGAGTTGGTGAAATGGTGGAATCGATGGGGAATGGGGAAAGATGAAAATTTAATTGTTTTTTTTTTTTTTGTTTAATCCCTCCTAGAACTGTTTTTTCCGATTCCCCCGGAGAATTGGTATGGGATAAATAAACCCAAGAGGCTTAAAATCCCAAATAAATCCCCATCGATTCCACCATGTTATATAATCTAGTTTAGTCACGTTGTTGATTTATTAACAAAATATTTTTTTCGATCATTCTCACGGGAAGTGAAACAAGGCTTGAAGCACAACAATTCCAGCGCCTTGTATCTTTCGACTCATAAAGGGGGATACGGTCAAAATTTGGTCAAGGGAAAATGCGTGTAAATCGGTGAAATCGTTTATTTAAAAAATCAAATTAAATTTCTTTTCAAGTTTAATTAGTAAAAAATTCAGGAAAATATTCAGTTAGACTTCCGCTTTTCCAAATCCGAATTGCCGGGCCTTACGCTTAACTCCTGCCATCCGAATTTGTACAGCCACCTTGTCCACCTTCTTCGCCGCAGAAAGCCAGTTTGCCTTGAACTGCTGCTCGTCCTTAGCAGTTTTTTGGTCTTCTTTAGGTTCCGCTCGACAATAGCCCAGTATTTCTCAATTGGGCGGAGCTCTGGCGTGTTGGGAGGGTTCTTGTCCTTGGGAACCACCTGCACGTTGTTGGCGACGTACCACTCCATGGCCTTTTTACCGCAATGGCAAGATGCCAAATCCGGCCAAAACAGTACGGAACAACCGTGTTTCTTCAGGAAAGGCAGCAGACGTTTATTCAAACACTCTTTCACGTAAATTTCTTGGTTGACAGTCCCGGAAGCTATGAAAATGCTGCTTTTCAAGCCACAGGTACAGATGGCTTGCCAAACCAGATATTTCTTCGCGAACTTTGACAGTTTCATGTGCTTGAAAATATCTGCTACATTTCCCCTTCCTTTTGCCGTATAAAACTCCTGTCCCGGAAGCTGCTTGTAGTCGGCTTTGACGTAGGTTTCGTCGTCCATTACCACGCAGTCAAACTTCGTCAGCATCGTCGTGTACAGCCTTCGGAATCGCGCTTTTGTTTATCATCGCGATTTGGACTCATTACTTTCTTGTAAGTCGATAGTCCGGCTCGTTTTTTGGCTCGATGCACGGTTGTAGACGATACACCCAGCTTATTTGCGGCATCTCGGAGAGAGAGGTTAGGGTTTCGCTGGAAACTACCGGCAACTCTCTTTGTCGTCTCAGCGGCTTCCGGTTTTCGATTTCCCCCCGATCCAGACTTCTTGGCTGTCGACAAACGTTCTCCAAACACTTTTAAATGCAAAATTGAAAAAAATAAGTCAAGTTGATATTGACCAAATTTTGATCGTATCACCCTTTAGCTAAAATGGCACTGAATGACAAGGCGAAATTGTGTTTAGAAGTCAGAATCGGCTGAAAAATCCAGTTATTATTCGATGTTTAAATCGACTACATTCCGATGGCGCACCCCGTATCATTTTACTTCAAACGCGCTGCATAAGGAGGCTTTCTCGTAGTTTTTATCCATGATTTCAGGACAGCTCCGGACGAACTTGTAGCGTGAGGTGGTGGATTAATTTCAAATATTTCGGGTATAGATCTTTCTGCATATGAAGGTTTATGCATTGTTATTCTTTGAATTCTCTGTTTCCAATAATCAAGACAAAAATTCCGTAAGGAGATTTTAATTCTTCTGTGTTTTCGCAGGTTGATTCCACTTACAACTGGGAGTGCTGAGGGTGAAGTGTTGAGAAATCATTTCACTCGGGAACTAGCGATTATATGCAAGTCGAGTGAATTGCACACAACATCAATTTGACATTCTACAAACAATAACACAGCCACGTGTGGAGACTTCATCTGTCAGCTGTCATCTGTCAAACGGACAACTTGCACGGAACATTGACGAGATTGGATACAATGTTTGATACAATATTGAACGGAATCTAGTGGACAACTGGATTAAATGTTCATGGTTCTACAAATCAGGAATTGGCACACACGAGAAGAAAGTGCATGAAATAAATATAAACATCACTAATGTAACAGATCTAGTTATAAGTTATACTCTGTGTTCGTCTCAAATAAAGTTACCTTAAACCTTAAACCTTAAACCTTAAACCTTAAACAAGAGTTTCAAATCGCGTTTTAATCGATTACTCTAGAAATCTCTACAGGTTATGGGCCCAGTGGTTAATTGGGATGTCATAACCTATCCATCTTAACAGGTTATGGGCCCAGTGGTTAATTGGGATGTCATAACCTATCAATCTTAACATGAAGCCACGGTAATGGTGGAAAGCGTTGTGATGCGCGGGTGATTACTCAGCGGGATGGAAACAACAAAAAGCTGGTTTTCATAGGTATCCATAGTCGCGAAAGTGATCCAATACACATTCTGGAAATCGATCGGCTATCAAAAGACGGGCAACCGAAGATTCGTCCATTCCGGTCAAGATACTGCGGACAGTATCCGCCACAACGCCGATCGAACTACGTCAACGGATGTTGAAAAATCATTCAGCTTGTCCGCCAAGTCCAGCCGGAAACTCAGATCCGCGAAAGTGACAGCCTGAATGAATTTGTGATTACGGTGCTCCTGAAACTCACGGATGATAGCGAAAGGTTCCTAATAAAAGATCTACGGTTCGAGGAACAAAGGGCCCTCATTTTTGGCACAAATGAAGGCCTGAAAAGGCTGGTGGAGTCCGAATATCTAGTTACGAATTGGACATTTAACAGTGTTCCAAGTATTTTCCGCCAGCTTTACGCGGTTCATGAGAACTGTGCGCCGAGCCACGACAGAATATTTTCAAAGGTTTTCGTTCTTTTGAGCTCTAAGTAC
Organism: Uranotaenia lowii; assembly: GCF_029784155.1. Taxonomy (NCBI): domain Eukaryota; kingdom Metazoa; phylum Arthropoda; class Insecta; order Diptera; family Culicidae; genus Uranotaenia; species Uranotaenia lowii. The sequence goes on along the minus strand of NC_073693.1, from coordinate 91,813,024 downwards.
AAAAACCTGTACCGGAATGTACTGTCCACAATAGTGGACGCCGCGGAGGATTTGGAGCTCGTTTTAAATCCTTCTCTAGTGTTGACGGATTTCGAGAAGGCCCTAATCAACGCCTGCAAATTCGAGTTTCCTCATGCGGTGCACAAGGGCTGCTTATTCCACTTGTCCCATAACTGGTGGAAGTTTATGTAGACGAAGGGTATAGCAAGTGTGAGCAACCACAGGATCAACGATATTTTTAAAAAGATCCTGGCTTTGGCTTGTTTGCCTGCGCAAAAGATCCCGAAAGCCTTTGATATCATCCAAAAGAATCATGGCCCTAGTGGAGGTTTGTGGCGACTAGTGGCACCCCTCTTCCCACCAGGATTATGGTCGGTGTACGAGAACATCAAGAATAATGTTTCTCATACAATCAATCAGATAGAGGGTTGGCACAGTAGATAGAAGGCGATCGCCGGGCCGCGGTCTGGGTCACTGAAATTGCTCCATCAGCTCAAAACCGAGGAAAAATTTACCAGGGCTCAAATTTCCGGCCACTAATCCGTCCCAACAAATCACCACAGTGCTGCAGCCCAGAACGTCGTCATTTTTTAAATTGTGTCTAAATTAGAAGAAATGTCAGAGAGCGATTTCCTTCCTGCCATTGCTGCAAATTCGGGTAGCAAAAACAAATAAGCAATAGTTATGTACATAGTTTATTTCTTTTTTCTTTTCAATCGTGTTTATTTATCCAATTAATTTAATAAGCTTCTTTTTTATGTTTATAAGCTTATTTTGTCTTAAATTCAAATCTAGTTGACTTTAAGTTTTTTTCTTCTCTAACGGATAAGAAATTTCCTTTATCAGAACATTTGTAATAAATAGCACTGAGACATCAAAACCACATTTCGATACGCCTCAATACCACCCAAAGCCAAACTAATTTTTAATTTATCTTTCAAATCTCATTATAACCCCACCTTTGCCGCCTCTACTGCCTCTGAATTTCGAAACCAATAGGCTGAAACTTTCAAAGCTATTAAATAACTTTCAACTTACCCTCGATACTTTCCCTTAAGACATCAGTTACTTCGGAATTCGAAAGGTCCTTCTGGTCTTTTGGGATTAGGGCATCTTTTAAACTTCATAGCTATCTAGACATAGATTCTCACAAGCTGCTCCGCAACAGGGTTTTCTTGATAAATGAGAAGACCAAAATTATAAACGCGATATTCAAGATTAAATTTCTTGCACTCAAACTGTACCATGTTCAATTCAAGAGTTTTTATTCGATGGGTCCGATTGATTGTGTAGAATTCCGTTTTGGGAAGGATATTCCTCCAGTATTCTTTTACGGGTATCGTATCTGGTACTAAGTCCTGCAGCACGGATTTCGGATCTGGTGAGGAAAACAACAATTACAACACAGTATTTTCAATTTCAAAAATAAATATTTTTCTTTACTAGATTTGTTTTATTCTGAAATTTCCGCCTTGCTATGGAAATAGTAAAACATCACTACATAAAACTTGCGTGAGTGTGTGGGTGTGTGTTTGAGAATGTGTGTGTCTCTCTCTATATGTAGGTGTCTATAGTGCGTTCCGCACTTATTTCACTTTTCTTACGCATCTTGTGATTCATACCATTTCCTACAGTTAAATCTTCACGATTTTTTTTTCAAACAGTCTTCACAACCAATCACTCGTAGTGTTCTTCTTTCGCCTCGTATTGAGGGTGAAAATCGTGTTTTGCAATTTTGATTTTTTATGTTATCTGAGTCAAACACACACTTAAACACATTAATTAGTTTGATTGAAAAATAAACAATAATAAAACCTACCCTGCACAGTTCAACCGTGCGTTTTTCAGGGCGAGTTTTGTGACTTCTAACTTGAACGAAATCAGCTTCATCTAAAGTTGCCTTTGCTTTAATTAGATTTTTAAATAACTTTTTTGTTTTCAGTTGCCCAAGTGTTTATTTAGTAGATTTTTCGTGTATATGTTTTATTATTTTTTTTTTAGTACGATACGATCTTAGAACGGAATACGGAACAAACGAGTACTTTCGAAAAACTGCTTGATCTCTAAGTTTGGACTACACGTAATAATGGATACCACAAAAACAAAACAGAACAATAAATAGTTTCTTTTACGATATACTTAGATAACAAGACTTCTATCTGTTTTTCTTTCCCTATTGTTACTAGTAATAATTGGAAATGGTAAGATTTATTTCTAGGAGAGATGGTGGTTCCTACTAAAATTTTTAATCACCTTTGCCGAATTTATGCATTTTTGTTTGACCGATCAACAATCAAGCAATGGAATGCTCTCTTTCTTTCCGGGGTTTTTCAATGTTGCATCATTGTTTGCCATTTTTAGAACATATGAGTAGGATCAATTTGAACTGCTTTTATGCTGTTTTTCGTAGATGAAAATTGACATTTTACTGAATTGAACGATCTGTTTTGAACAGAACAAAATAACAACAGAAAACAACACGTTTTTTCAAGTAGCTTCTTCACATTTAAAAATAAAAACGTTCATTTATGAAAACATTTTTGCCAAAAAATTCAACATCAATGCGACACAGTGAACCAAAAATTTAACTTATGAGGACAACGATAACTACACAATATCAAAATGTCCACGAAAAGACAACCAATTCTGTGTTTTTTTTTTCATCGTAACCTACATTAAACATTTGTATTGTTGATATCTTGATTTCGTCCGATTGAGGATTTTTTGTCTCTGCTGCTACCTTAACTTTTTCTTTTGAGTACTTTTAAGTTCAATAATATTTGTTTCAACATTTGAAGAAAACTCGTTTTACTTTTTTTATTTACTGAAGTACGTTATCTAAAACGATGAAATATATACTTTTGTTGTTCCAATATGCAATCAAGTAAGAGAGAGAGAGTGATGGAAAATACATCTAAATTTGTCTATACTCTAGAACAATAGGTTATAAACTGTGTGCAGGAAGAGTGATTGTATAGATTTAATTTTATTGTATCTTGAGGAAGTCGACGAGAGCGAAAACGGGGAACGGAAAGAAGGCCAAATAAATATAATCGCTCCATCAATCTCATAGCTATGAAAGTATGCCAATAAGTATGTCGGTTTTTTACGTCAAACAAATAGTGACCCAAGTGCACTTTCAACAAATTAGGCATACATTCTCATTTGTGGAAAATGGTGTATTCTGCTCGTTGGTGTTAGTTTTTTCCGCTTAACTCCTTAAATAAATTTAGTCGTCCGTAAAATTCACATTGAAAGATGGGTTCAATCAAAAATTAAATAATAATCATGAAACGTTTTCATTGAGTTGATATAAACTCAATGAAAACGTTCAATCAAACTTTGATTGTTGAGAGGTAAAGCGCTATTTACTCTAAACTGAAAATTATAATTCACAGCGGATAATCAAAGATTAACCAACACCATCGAGCGCAATACACGTAGATGTTTCCATTTAACTGAACACCGAAGGTTTCTTCATTTTTATGTTTAACAACCAAACAGGACAAAATGGGAATCGTATCTGTTTTTCCTTCTTGTATTTTACTTTACGAGAATTTGTTTATCATTGTTAATTTTGTGTTGGTATTTTTTTTTTTTGAAAGATTTTGTTTCTTTTTATCAGATTACATAATGTAGAGCTATTAGATATAAAAGAGTATCCTTTTCATCATCACCCGTACACCAAGGATTTGATTTCACTTTTCACATGATCGAAAAACTTTTTTTTTCACTAAACCTAATAGTGTTTCTGTGTGTGGTTTTTTGTTGCTACTTGTAGATTTTAATCTCCAAAAGAGCGTCAAGAGTTTGAAAAATATGACTACACAATAGATTTGAATTTTCCTGTCGGTGGTGGTCGATCGATTTGTCTGCACCGTAAATATATGTTGACACACCATCTTAGACGACCTCGATACGGTGATTTAGAAATTTTAGATTTAGTTGCGTCGATTGAGGGTTTTTCAATTTCAATTTTCTTGTTTTTTTTTGTGTTGTTTTTTATGCCTTCTCTCACCGGGAGAGAATTCGTTTGTGTTTTTTGTTTCTTTTTAAATAGATTCGTTTGTCTAATTCTTGATCTGGTTTTATACCGTCGAGGTCCTTGAATTTTTCATATCAGCGCATCACCGATCGCCGTCTAATTAAGTATAAAATAAACTTCCTAAATAACAATTGCTACTATGCCGTTACTAGTTGCCGCTAACTATCATTATGTAGTGTAGGTTCCCCGCTAGCTATGCAGGGAAGCTTATGAACCGACTTCATTGTTGCCCACGTTTAATTGATAGCCTGCTCGGTCATCTGCAAGCAGAGAAATTCAAGCCGACTGTTGATGTCTCCGATGCTGTTGTTTTGGCTTTTGTTGTTGCTATTGTTACCGGTGGTTCCGGTACTGCTATTTAACCCTTCAGCTGGATTACCATCGTTGCTGACGACTGTAGCAACTTGTCCAGAGGAATGCAGCTCAACGACACCTCCCGATGATATGGGGGGTCCACCAGCACTACTAGCAATCGAATGGTCCAACGGTTGAGGACTTAAAACCTGACTCACGTTGCCGGAATTGTTGTTACCGTTCGGTGGAGGAACATTCGGGGAGGCACCTCCACCCATGGGTGTCAGGAAAATTGATGGAAGTTGCTGTTGTTGCTGCTGTTGATTCTGCAGATGTTGCAAAAATTGTTGCTGGTGCTGGTGAGCGGATATGTTGTTCAATGAATGCCTGTGATACATGAAAGCACCGGGAGGAACATGCACCGATTGTTGTTGTTGTTGTTGCTGCTGCTGCTGTTGTTGCTGTTGATGAGCCAAATGAACTTGCTGTTGTTGATGTTGCTGTGGATTTTGCAAATGTGGTGGCGGGCCCTGTTGTCCTCCCATTGGCTGCGGATGCTGAGGATGATGCTTAACCATGTTGCTACCGTTAACGCTCGCATTCCCAGCGCTTCCACCACCGGAGGCAAAGTTTGGATAGGACGAACTTTTATTGTAGCTGTTGTTGTGCCCTGTTCCGGCATTCGGATTGTGACTTCCACCACCATACCCGTATGCATGCGAAGGGGGAGGAATTGTGTGTAGGTGGCTGTGCGATCCTCCGCCGCCGGAAGTAGAACTAACACCGACAGATGACTGCTGCTGCTGCTGTTGGTGGAGTTGTTGCTGCTGTTGAGGTGATTGTTGCTGTTGCGCTTGAGGTTGCAACGGAGAAGTAAAATACTGCAGAGAACTCTTGCGGTGCGGTGTTTTCTGAAGGTTTCCATCGGAATTGTTCGGTTTGTGCTTGTTCGTAGCTGGCCACCTAAAACGGTTGTGAAAATCGTTTAAATTTGTTTCAAAGATTTTTTAAACAATACTCAGGTCATGTTGTACAAGTTTTTTTAAGATAATACTTTGTGACTACAAGAGCGCGTACATCTGCGTTCAACCTAATATTAACATAGCTGTTCCAGAAAGCTATCACGATGTACTAAAGGTTAATCTTTACTGTACAAAAATATCAAATAAATTTCAAATGAACAGGCGGTTTCAAGTTCTAAGTGCTAGTAAAAAATATGGGTTCCTTTTCCTCAAAAAAATATTTAAAAAAAAGAATCTTATATTTTGAACTTCTTTAAGAATCTAAATAAGGCCAGATTAGCTAGAAACATAAGTTTTTTTTTTTTTGAGAATAAAACGCGTAAAGTTCAAATTTTTCGACTTAATGCAACAAGCATTTTTTTTATATAAATTCAAGACTTGTGTGGATGAAACAAATTGACAATCCTTTTTCTCATTTGATCAATGCATAAATTAATGCTTTCACAAACCTCGTCTTGTTGATGCTTCCGTTCATGCTCTGGTTTTTCGGGTAATGACTCTTGGGCGTGTAGTTGACCTTCAACTTGTTGGCCTTGTATTTGTACTCCTTGATTTGTAAGATATGGGCAGCGAACGCGTCATTGTGCATTGCCCGGTCCAACAGCCAGGTGAAGGCATTCAGGTATTCTTCCTCCTGCTGCGGACCGAAACCTCCCGGTAGGGAACGTACCAGCAGAATTGAAGCAACTGTAAAATATAATCATTTAGGAAGTAGTAAAATTTTGAAAGGGCATAACTAATGACTTACTCAGATCAAGGACCTTCATAAAGTGCCCTGCAATATCGTTACTATCTCCACGCCCAGCCGGTTTCATAGGCGTCAACACAATATTGGTTAATTCTTCGAAAACAATACTCAGGTGCCCCTTGGATCCACCGCTAGCCAACAGCTCTTTCTCGAGACGAGCCAAAACACCGTATCTTTCATTCAGCTTCTGGATACACAAAACCAATTTGTGACGGGCTCCTTTCGTGACACCCAAACTAGCCAAATATTCCTCGTTCATTTCGAGCATTTGTTCGTACGTCAAATTAGTAAATAGCCAAACGTACTTATGCAGCCGTAAGCTCTTCAGCCAATGGGCAATGCTGGACATACCCGCGTTAGTCTGCCCATACATTTTTATCATTTGATGCTGCTTAAAGTCATCCAACCGTGTCTCGGACCCGCTGGAAGTTAGCGAGGACCGGGGGCTTTCCATGGTCAGTGAAAAACTACGCGGCTTATTCTGTAGCACCTGAAGATTGCTCAGGTTTTCCGCCGAAAGACATTCGTTGTTCTGTTTCTGCTGTTGGTGCAGCTCACCCATCGTGAGGCCACATGCATTACCAACCGTTGTAGTTAAACTATTAGAGCGACGCGTTTTCATCATCCCACTGCCATCCAGATCGAAGTCCCCGACACCGATTGGAGGAACCCGCAGGTAATCACTTATGTTGGCATCGAATGAAACTCGATTCTTGCTCACACCACTGCTATTGTGGGACGAGTTCACCGCGGAATTTACAGCGGAACCAGCCGCACCTTTTCCGCTCATCGAAGACACGTTCGACCCGCTAGTGTTACCACCAGCAGCAACAGCAACGGCAGCAGCCGCAGCTCGTGCCAGATATTTGAACTCCTCTTCATTATCAAAATCACAATCGTAGTCGAATATCTCCGTTCCATTCTTGCTGAAACTCAGATGATTATCATCTGACGAATCCAGATCTGCTCCGCTGGTACTCAATACTACGGTATGCCCTGCGCCACCTCCACCACCGCCATTCAGATTCAAATTACTACCACTACCGTGGCCACTAGTGCTGCCCAGCAGACCTTGCGTTTGACTAGAAGGTGCTATCAAATGGTGGTGCTTGCTGTGATTTTGCGATACATTAGCTGCCGCTGCTGCAGGATGATAATTGAACGATACCTGCAAACAAAAAATATTCTGATCACATCCAAAGAGAAAACAATATTCAAAACCTGGCTCAAACTTACGGGAATATATTCCTTTAAGGACACATTCTCCATGCTTCCAATCACGTGAACACCATTCTTCCCGGAACTAGCAACACCTCCGCCACCGCCATCTTCACACGCTGAAATGGGGTCCTTCGTCACAGAAGTGCTCCATTCCAAACCCGCGACTCCCGGCAGCATGCTACTGTTCTTGGCAGTCTTGATCAGTTGTGAGGAGCCGCTGTCCAAACAGGAACTACTGGAGCTCGTTGAAGCGCTGTTGCCGCCGACGTGATTCAAACTTTGTTGTGATTTCGAAAGCAGCGATGAGTTCGACGATGACGCCGACTGCAGGGGCGGCGGCGGATGATGATTAACCGTCGCCTGCAGTTGGGGCAGATGATTGTGCAGTGGATGCTGTTGTTGCTGTGGCGCAACAAGCGGGGGCCATGGTCCCGTAGCCAGATAGTGCAACGATTGTTGGCTTCCAGCACCTTTGCCGGAACCAGCGTTATTGTTCGGTGGACCTGCGCCCAGCATTTGCTGTTGCTGCGGATGATGGGGGCCGCCCAGTTGGGACGAGAAATAGCTGTTGTTGCTATTCATCAGCTTGTTGCCGCCGGAACTGTGATGAGGAGGGTGGTGATGGTTGTTACTGTTCGAATTAGCATTTGTCACAGTAGTGGCTGGACCGCTAGCCGGTACATACGAGGTGGCGATGTGTTCCTCCAGGTGCCGGAGCCAGTAGCTTAGAGATCTGGAATGGTGAGGATATGGTAGCCGGGGTGAGATTTTTGTGGAACGTACTAGAATTTGAAATAATGAATATTGACCTAATGACCTATTTTATTTTCAATAAGCTTCATAACTCGAACCATACACGAATTTGGCGTAGATTTCACATTATTTTGGCGATGGCAATGATCTATGTAATTCATATTACATAGTTTTCATGCGGAGAATTTTTTACTATACATAAGAGTGCCCCAAATGACCCGACTTTTGAAAAAATTATGCGCTGCAGGCTAACGGGAAGTGGTCACCCAACGAGCCTGAAGTTTGTACCGTAATCTGGGGTGATTGATCACTTTTTTCAATATATTTCGATTATTTTTTTCTGTTAAGGGCCATGTGGCATGTTTTATATTTTTAAAACCAGCACTGGACTCTTATGAACGTAAAACATGGATGCAGAAATTCATAAGACTACTTCAAATTTGATTAAAAAATCGTTTTTGTCTCTGTTCAGAATTTGATGCTTTGAGGTAACATTGATCAGTCTCTATTCTGAAGATTTTAACAAGTTTTCTTGATCATAAAGGATACAAAACACCTTCATAATATTTACATGTGCTAGTTTATCAATTTTACCTTTATTTTAACGTTTTATTTTAAAAATATTTATAATCGAAAAAAGAACTATGATGCTGCCTACATTTAGGGGCAAAAATTATAATAATTGCTAAATAGTTTTAGCTTCAAAATACAAATGAAATTTTACCTTAACACATTCCCCTAAGTCCTCTAACTATTTCCATTTTCATTTTTTCTTCTAAGTCAACGAATTGATAGGGTTACTATCCATTTGGCCAATACGGGCTTACTCTTGGAAAATGTCCTTATTTTTTAAATATCAAAAATTTATCTATCATCTATCTAATATCAAATGACTATAAAAATAGCACTATAACTGTTCATATACAAAAAAAAGGTGTTGTTTCACTTTAAACAACCCGTTTGCTTCTAAATGCTTTTTGGTCTCATCAGGAGAGCTGTTTGTTTGCGAGCCTTGGAAAAATAGATAGAATTTGAAATTATATTTTATACTAACAGAAAAAAAATTCAAATACAAACCAAATTGTGCCTATTTGATACTCAATTCATAGGCTTTCAAACGTAGAAAACAGTTTTCAAAAATTCAAACTATAGACTGAGTTATTGATGATAATGTGGAAAAGTTTATTGTTGGTCAAAGTTACCCCGGTGAACAAAGTTACCCCGTTTTACGGTATGGGATTTTGGGACGTTTTGTTTGGAAGAAACATGAAAATCCAATTTTTCATCTATAACTTTGGTCCCTACTTACAAGATCCATACTCTACTATACATATTTATATGATTTTTGGGAAAAATAGAAACTATACGAGCTTTTAAAATGATAGATAAATTGTGGCCGTGAGACAGTTTTTCGTATAACTAATAGCATTAGTATGTGTTCTGATTCTACGCAAAAGTGTCACACGACACGGAGCATTTTTCGCTCTAATTTGCTGTTTGTTGTAAAAATATTTTTTTTTGGCAGAAAACATTGTAAAGTGATTAACTTGAACTGTTCACTTCGAAAAAACTGTCGGTGAATTTTTAGTTTAAGAGAAAAATTGGAAATATTGCGGAAATTTCAATCCCGTTTTTCTCGTTTGCACGTTTTTTCACATGGGACTATCTTGCTTGGAAAGGCAGTACGGTATTTCTTAAAGCCTAAACTTTTGCAAAAATTTCATCTGAAGACTGGATTTTTTATTCGAAATAAGATAAAAAAGTTATCAAGCTTCAAAAATGGGCTAACTTTTGTAAGGGTGATATTCATCAATGTTAATGATGCACTGTGTTGAATATTTTGACGCAATATTAACAGTAACAAATATCACTCTTTAAAAATTAGCCAATTTTAGAAGCCTAATAACTTTTTTGTCTTAACTAGAATCGAAATGCAGTGTTGAGATGAAAAATTAGTCATAATTCAGGCTTTAAGAAAAACCGTATTCAAAAGAAATCGGGGGGTCGAAGTTATTGATGAAAAACTGAATTTCCATGTTTCTCCGAATAAAATGTCTCTAAATTCCATACAAAATTAGGGCTCGTTGAGCAACTCCTTCCCGTGATCCGATTTGGCATGAGAACTTGTACTAGGCCTAAGATCAATTTTAGCGTGCAGCGCATAACATTTCACAAGTTTGAAATATCCCATACAAATTTGGGGCAGTCTATTATACATACTTTCGAATTACAGTAAAACTGCTCAAATTATACGAGATTCGAGGAGAAAGCAACCCGAATTTCGTATGAAATTCGGAACACTTTCAATCGAGTGCTCAGGAGCTCGAATAATCTAAGGACAACGATTGCCTGTATCACGGTTAAAATGACATTTTTTGAAATTAAAAACATTTTTTTAAATTCAAAATAAGTTTACTGAGGTGCATGTATTAATGTAAAAGAAACAATTTACAGGATACTGAAAGAAAAGTCCCTGAAAGCCACAGAGGAAAACCGTTTCGAACATACAGAACAATTTTAAAGGTTTTTTTTTTGAGCTGGTTTGCTGACCTGAAATCGTTTTGTAATTTTAGCTGTTTGAAATGCACTTTCATTGACTACTACGCGGAGGAGCCATTTCGTGGAATGTGTAATCATTCCGCTGTCACACTTTTATCTAATAAACACGTGTATTTCAATTATAGTTTTGTAATATGTACTTCTAAGCCCCCCAGAAACAACCCAAGTAACCAAAAGTCACACCTAATCTTGTACGTTTAAAGTTCATTTTTGGCTGAATAAAAGGTACTCGAGAGAAACGAAACCCGTTTTCCTTAAGTGCTTGATTTGGACTTCTGAACGAACATAAAAAGTGTAAAAAAGTGACATAGAACACATTTGTGCGTTCTAAGTACCTCATTAGAGTACGATTCTAGACTTTTTTCTTCTCGGTGGGCCTGAAAGACTACCGGATAGAATTGAGAATCATTTAATTTGTACCGACCGAGCTCAGGATTCTTTTTCTTCAAGAACACTCAAAAAGTTTACAGCCTCTAACGTTTTTTAGGATTGCGAATTCACCCAAAAATATTCTAAAATTTGTAAAAAATTAATCACAAAAAAAAACAAAACAGCAGAAAAAGCGTTACTTTTAACCCTTATTGCAATAGCATGCTCCTTCATTTTTCCTCGGATTCAAGTTCAATTCAACGTTTAACACATACGACCTTCTTCTGAAACAGTACCTCATTGACTGGCTGCATATAAAAGCTTTCATTATTTCAAACTGAAAGAAGAATATGTTCCGAAACAAATTCTTAAATAAAGCAAATTCAAACTTTTAACTTTCCCACTTGCGGGGATTTTCAAAACTCTGCTGAATCCAACTTATGTTTATGTTACATTTTAAATCATTTAGCCTACTTTGCAAAGTCTATGGAAAATTACTTCAAGTTGGTATTTTCACAACCAGTAATCCAACCATTGGCCATGGTACAGAAGTAACGTGCTCAGCTATCAGCTTGAGGGTTCGCGTTCAATTCTTCAAGCATCCAATTTTAAAGCAAGTGTAATATTCAGTAGAGGCAATATCAAAAAGAAAGGATAAGAATATAAGAAATCAAATCAAAATAAGATGACCGCTTCGTTTTTCCAGAAATATTTGTTGATTCGAGGTTTCATGTAGCAGCAGCATAGCCTTCTAAAGGGTGATACGGTCAAAATTTGGTCAATATCAACTTGACGTATTTCTTTCAATTTTGCATATAAAAAACCTGAAGACCCCTAATTTTGAAGGTGTACGTGTGTGTAGAATGTTGCTCCTATTTTGATTTTGGAATTCTCTCTTCAGTTGTCAAAATGCCGTCCAAGGAAGAAGAGCAGCGTATCAAAATTTTGCTCGAGCATCGCGAAAATCCGAGCTACTCGCACGCAAAGCTGGCAAAATCGCTAAAAGTTGCCAAATCAACCGTTACAAATGTAATTAAAGTGTTTGGGAAACGTTTGTCGACAGTCAGGAAGTCTGGATCGGGGGGAAATCGAAAACCGGAAGCCGTTGAGACGTCAAAGAGAGTAGCCGGTAGTTTCAAGCGAAACCCTAACCTCTCTCTCCGAGATGCCGCAAATAAGCTGGGTGTATCGTCTACAACCGTGCATCGAGCGAAAAAACGAGCTGGACTATCGACTGACAAGAAGGTAGTGACTCCAAATCGCGATGATAAACAAAATACGACGGCCAAAGCGCGATCCCGGAGGCTGTACAAGACGATGCTGACGAAGTTTGACTGCGTGGTAATGGACGACGAAACCTACGTCAAAGCCGACTACAAGCAGCTTCCGGGATAAGAGTTTTATATGACAAAAGGAAGGGGAAAGGTAGCAGATATTTTCAAGCACATGAAACTGTCAAAGTTCGCGAAAAAATATCTGGTTTGGCAAGCCATCTGTACCTGTGGCTTGAAAAGCAGCATTTTCATAGCTTCCGGGACTGTCAACCAAGAAATTTACGTGGAAGAGTGTTTGAATAAACGCTTGCTGCCTGTCTTGAAGAAACACGGTTGTTCAGTACTGTTTTGGCCGGATTTGGCATCTTGCCATTACGGTAAAAAGGCCATGGAGTGGTACGCCGCCAACAACGTGCAGGTGGTTTCGCAAGGACAAGAACCCTCCCAACACGCCAGACCTCCGCCCAATTGAGAAATACTGGGCTATTGTGAAGCGGAACCTAAAGAAGACCAAAAATACTGCTAAGGACGAGCAGCAGTTCAAGGCAAACTGGCTTTCTGCGGCGAAGAAGGTGTACAAGGTGGCTGTACAAAATCTGATGGGAGGGGTTAAGCGTAAGGCCAGGCAATTCGGATTTGGAAAAGCGGAAGCCTAACTGAATATTTTTCCTGAATTTAATACTAATAAAACTTGAAAAAGAAATTTAATTTGATTTTTTAAATAAACGATTTCACCGATTTACACGCGTTTTCCCTTGACCAAATTTTGACCGTATCACCCTTTACTTAGCTTGGATTATAGAACTTTAAAGTGTGGGCAAGAACTTAAATTTTGAGCTGAATAAAATACTAAACAGCCCTCGAGCAGGGCTGAGTAAGCTTTTAAGAGCCTGTTTTATGGAACTCTGGTTACTTTGGAAGGGACAAACTATGCACTTTTGTATTAGCTCCGATAGAAAACTTTAGGTTATGTACAGGTTCTATCTTACTAAAATTTTTGGACATGATGTTTTAACCCAATAATGGTTTACTATTGGTATTTTATTGTTGACGTTAGAATTTTCAAACCTTAAGGTAGCGACATATTTTGCCTATTTTTTCTGTACTCTTTCGTCATTAAATTTAACAAAAATATTTTCTCATTATGATGCCATGTCATCAAATTCATTTCATCCTTGTTTCGAGAAGTAGCATTTTAATCCATATTTAAGTCAAATTTGTTATTATTCCCCATCGGTGATTTTCCATCACTAATGACATAAGTTGAGCGTATCAGTAATCTAACAGGAGATAATAAGACATATTGACGTAATTGATTTCAGAGACGCGATCATGTGACTGCATCGTAGGAATATTCAGTTATAAGTATTTTGTAAATATTTTGAAATACAAGCCCGTCGATGATCACTCGTCAATTTCATGTTTGTTTGTACTGTTTTCTGAGCTAGACGGTTTATACAACAGTGACGTTTTATTTCTTCCTGCCGTAATAAAAAGTTTTTCTCTAATGAAAAGATTTTAAATATGATCAAAATGTATTTTCTCTAGTTTTATTTTGTGAAAAATATACAGCCAAATTATAGCCGACATAAAAAAATGCTTAGAAAAGTTTTTTGGGGAAACAATTGTATCTACTTTCCGCTATATACTTTGGGACTTTAATAAGTAATGAATAAAAAACACTCTTAAAACCTTCTATAATTTGAAATTATAGATATTAACAACCAGAAACTGTATATACCTCGAAGTTATTGCAATCAAAAAATTAAATCCGCCTGGAATGGTTCTTAGCTGACTTGTTTTCCGTAGTGTAGTTTGTCAGTATAATTTATTTAAGATTAATAGATCGATTATTATTTTACACATTTTGGAATTCTATTTTTATATTCTTTGAGTGAAGAATAGGAAAACAAAGAAATACTGAGAACCGTTGCTGCCGGTGTCAAGCCCGGACAAAGGATGAGACATCTTTTTTTTTTTTTTTAATTTTTTTTTTATTTATCTATTTTTATTTTTATTTTTATTTTTTTTTTCTTTTTTTTTTTTATTTTTATGTATACATATATTTTTGTTGTTGTTTTCTTTCTCTTTCAATTTAGTTTTTTTGTCATTAGTTTTTTTTTTCATTATTTTTTCTTTTTCAAAATTTGATTCTTATATTTTTTAAATTTTTATCATTCATTTACTATGTTATAAGTGCTTTTCTTTGTTTGTTTTGTTTATTTATTCATTTTTGAATTTATCTTTATTGGTATTTATTAAGTTTCGTGTCTTATAAATTTGTTCTGTGTTTGTTCTTTTTTTATTTCTCTTTTTCTGATCATTCGGAGGTTGGGTTCTTTTTTTCAGATATATTCAAACAGTTGGAAAGGAGTGGGTTAACACATTTAAATACCATTCTCCTCCCCATTGCTCCAGTGGATGTGTATTTGCGGTTTATGAATTACGAGGGATTATTCTTAAATCTAGCTTTTCTCAATCACTGGGGGCTAATTGGATGGAAATGATATTTCGTGTTTTTATGTTTGTGAAACATATCTGTCTCCTGTGTTGTTTTTATAGTGTTTTAGTTCAAGTTCGAAACAAACAGTCTTAATCATTTTGAAATCTTATTCAAACGTAGGCAACTGTGTGAGGCGGGTAGGGTAGGGCGATGCTCAAACGATAAAATAGGCTCCTGTATCCATATTTTGATGAATTTGCATGATTCTGTGATGTGTGATTCTGTGATTGGAATAATGTAGATTACTTCTCCTATTCATTCGAGCTATTAGTTTGAACTGGGCTTCTTTTTTTATATATTAAAAGATTATATGAACTAAAATCCTTTTTTTTTCTTTCTTTCTTTTTTTTCTCTTTTCTTTTGTTTTTCATGTATGCATGCATTACCGCCACTACCGCCAAATCAATTGGTTATACGATGACCCGGGACGTCGAGTTTGAAATAACTCGAGTAAACTTCAAGCCATCACCTAACATCAAAGGACCCCTAAGATGGTTTCGCAACATATGGATCTCATCCCAAGGATTTTATCAACAGCTGAACATAGAGTTCTATAACATGGTGAGAGCATTCCATTTTATTTTATTTTATTGTTTTAAATTATATATAAATACTGTAGTTAGATTCGTTGGGATTAAGTAAGCGACCTGTCTCAAACCGCCAACGTATTTCCTCCAACTGGTATCATGAGGGGTTAGTTCACTATCTTGTTCTGCTTTCAGTTCATATTCATCCGAAGTGGACTTAAGGAAGTGCATGATGGTATAACCAACGTCTCAAGATCGCTTACTATTCTAAGCTGCCTACTCTAAACTTTATTTCCCTGACCCCTCTACCCACATTTCATTTTCAGCGTCAGCTTCCCACAGCTATTTAAACGCTACAAAAAAAAAAAAAAGTTATTGCAATCAAAAAATTGTATAAGAAAACAACTGACCTATATCGTAAACTTATTCAGATAATGCCAAAATCTTCAAGAATTTCATCCCAAAAACGCAATAAAGTGAGTACCTATTTGAAAAAAGAACGCTAGTTCATGATCCTATCAAGTGGTGCAAAATGCATTCTGGACGTTAAATTCATAAGAAATGCTCTCATTTCCATGCACATTAGAGTAGCCTAGAATAGAATGGGAAAAGTATAACTTGATAAATCTTGTACGCGCTGAAATTTTTCCTCGGTCTGCAAATTTTAACCGACGCAGCCTAAAGGTGTGTTTCCTTTAAATATTATTTATTAAGCGAAGATGATAGTCCCGAAATACGCCTCTTAATTGCAACTCAAGGGTAAAAAGATTCAACTCAGGCTATTTCGTTAAGAATTTAGTTGTTCAGGGTAACATAGAAAGATCCATTAGTTTAGGTACAACCCAATAAATAAAGCAAAACCAAACATGTTAACCCATTTCAAATACATACACAAACCAACTGGTTGAAGCCGTTTTCTGAATACAATGTTTACACATATGGGACAGTTTGCGAGCAAGAGCCTATTATGTTATGAAATAATCAGAAGTTTTGTTTTTCAATTTTACAAGTGGCCTAATCTCTGCTCTGTTATGTATTAGCTAACCAAGTGTTGAATGAGAAAAAAAAGTTTTAAATGTAAGTTTCGATTTGATACTTAAAAAAAAACAGTACCGATATCAATGTTCTACACTATGAAGAAATCAGCACTACTTTTACATACATTCAAATTTTTTGTGTTAAGTATTATTTGAAGATCGGGTGCTAATTTTAAGATAACTATCGAAATAATCAAAGTAAAAAAGAGAGGCCAGGTTTCGATTAAATTATCACAAGTGGGGTGTGAATTATTATACAAGCATACATAAAGGGTGTCCACGATGAAATTGCTACACTATGCAATTGCTCTAACTTTTTAGCCGTAGGGTAGAATTTTATGAAAATTTGGATGGATTTAGTTCATAGTGCATTGTTTACATCCTGCAAGTTTTAAAGTGCTGTGAACAAAACTCGCAGAAATGAAGTCGAAAGAACAGCTCGTGCGTGATAAAATCTTGCGCATTCTTCACAAGAACAAGGATCTCTCGCATCGTTCCATCGCTAAAACGTTGGGAACCGCGAATTCCACGGTGTCGCGACTGATTAGGCGGTTCGAGGAACGATTGACCACGGATCGGAAGCCCAAAAGTGAAGGAAAAAGTATTCCGTACAACACCAAAAATCACAACCGCGTAGTTGGGTTCATCAACTATAATCCGAACGCCTCCGTTCGGGATGTGGCTAAGAAGCTGTACCTAAGCCGAAGTGTTGTCCAGAAGACCAAAACTAAGGCTGGGCTTCGAACGTTCAAGGTACAAAAAACCCTAATCGAGACGAGAAGCAGAACAAGTCCGCCAAAACCCGTACAAGAAGTTGTACCTCAACATGCTGACGAAAGTTGAATGCTGCATCATGGACGACGAAACATATGTGAAGGCCGACTTCAAACAGATCCCCGGCAACCTGTTTTTCACGGCCAAAGATAAGTTCAGCGTTCCGGAGAAGTTGCCCAAATTTGCGAATAAATTTCTGGTTTGGCAAGCCATCTCAGGGTGTCGACTCATATCTGGTAATAAAATTCCCTGATTTTCCCTGATTTTCCAGTCGTTTTTCCAGAAAATTCCAGGTTTGAAAAACAACCTGAGGAAGCAACTTAAAGTTATAAAAAATATATTTCCCCCGAAAATAAACGCAAAGAAAGCTTTGAGTCGAGAATACTAATTTATTACGATAATTTTAATGGAAGTATTATTTGTGATATTAAACATTTTAAGATAAATGAGCCAGTGATAAATGAGCCTTGATTTTGTCCATATGGGGGTTCGAACAGGTTTCGGTACAAGCTGCTGAATGTCGGAACGCAATTCAGAAATCGCACTCGTTAGTTGCGATATCGCATCAGATTCAGGCGGCGCATTAAAGCCCATTGAGCGAAAACTGGCATTCGAAATAAGTGCAGCGCAGTCATCGCAAAACCAGAAAAGGTTTTTTGAGAGCGAGTCCATTTGACGCGCCAAACTTTTCGACAAACCTGAACATTGAATGTGGAATTTTTTGCCGCAGACGCCTTTGCAAAGAATTTGCTCGATTCCGATGATAGCCTCATTGCAAGTCGAGCAGTTGGAATCCATAACGCCGGAAGGTATGCAGGACGTTTTCCGAAATTGGAGCAAATTGCGCTACTGACAACCAGATGTCGCTTCGATAGAAAAAAAAATCGAGTAGGTTGTTTATGTGAGTGTCTTTAGCCAACAGAATTGATTCCAAAACACGTCACTTCGAACACGATTTTCGCACTTATGCCTTCTACAAATTTCAGATACTCGAGAAATTCCGAGTTCTACGCTGATTAATTTATAAGAAGGATCGAACTGTTTAAATTAAAAGTTACGAAAAACACTTTAAAACTGGATTTTTAAAACCGTCGAACGACTACAACATACATTCACAAACAGAGTTACCAGTTAAAAAAAGAGCATGTGAATTTCGAACTCTCTGAATTAGTTTGTTGGAAATTTGGACTGGTTTTATCCCTCCAGCATAAAAACAGCATCATATATTTGTCGTTTAGCCACCACTGATTCTTCACGCATTTTTTCGAAGAGACATTCGGAATTTACTGAAAAACCACGTTCAACATTCGCGTTGCCATGTGAAAGACAGCAGATCATTTTGATGATGTTGAAAAATTCTGGACACTTGGCATTTGCTAGCACTCCACTCCAAAAGTGATCCAGCCTTTCTTTGCTACGGTCATAATTATCAAATTTATCGCCTCTGGCAATCACTCCGGAATACTGCCGTACTGCTAGATCTGCCGAGGATCCACTAACGCGTCCAATATCTGTCAATATAGTCAAAGTCTTCTCAAATCGTTTTTGATCAATTTGGTATCGCTGCTGATAACTGCCGGATCCAGGCAAGAGGTGGCCTTGGTCAGAGGATAAGTTAATGGCGATCGCTTCATTAACTTAAGTACAATTACCTTCAGCATTCCTTTGCATTCGATACGAAATTGAAGAACTTGCTTTTCACTGAGCTTAGGGGACATTTTTTCATAGCAGATAATAAACTATGACGTTTCAATTTCTTCAAATAAAATCAGGATCATTATTTTTTCCCTGATTGGTGGAAAAATTCCCTGATGTTCCCTGATGCAAATTGAATTCCCTGATTTTCCAGGTTTTTCCAGGTAGTCGACACCCTGCATCTGCATGTGCAGTGCACCTTTCGTGATCCAGGACACGATGAACGGACAGGAATCTATCTGTACATGAAAGAGTGCCTCCAGAAGCGGCTGCTTCCTCTCCTGAAGGCCCACAACGTCCCAACAATCTTCTGGCGGGATTATGCCTATAAAGCCACTACTCCAAGGACGTGCTGGAGTAGTATGCGGACAACAACGTCAATTTCGTGCTGAAAATGTATAACACTCCGCAGCTCTGTCCCATCGAGAAGTACTGGACGATTATGAAGCAGCACCTTCTTAAACGACCTAAGGAAGTGAAGACAGTCGAGGAACTGAAGAAAATATGGGTTTACATGCAAAAAACGGTTGATTCACAGGTAGTGCAGAATCTTATGACCGGGGTTAAAGGTTAAGGTGCGGGCTTTTGCGTATGGACTGTAAATAAAATACGAATAAAATGGCAAAATCATCCTCATTCAATCTTCACCATCCCATTTGAGGGGCCATTCATCAAATCATTCAATTTCTGTTGTATCCAAAATCTAAATACAACAAAATGTTAGAATTGGAATTAATTTTTTAGTCATATTTTTATAAAATCTTTACCACCCCTCAAACAATCTTTACAACCAATCGAATGAAAAGTAGGTTTTTCAGACCATTATTTTAAACTTTTTTGACCCTTTCATTAAAAAAAATTTAAAAATATTTCTTGACTTCATTATGTAGATCATAACTTAAGCTTTCATATGCATAAGATAGATATTTTTTTGAGTGTGTAATGCATGGGCTGCAATAATTTTTCTGAGGCATGTTTTTTCTGATTTTTTTTCTTTCCCACTGAATGACGGGAAAACTAGTAGCTTTAGCTATATATAATGTTTGAAACATATTTTTCTGACATTACAAGGTTTTTAGTGATATTTGTTGTAATCGGTTAGTCAAATTGACATTCCTAATTCTGATAAGGGTAACGAAACCTAGTGCGGTTGAGGGTTGAGGGAAAAATGCCACAGAGTGGTATATTTATGTTCAAGTGTTTGAAAATAATAAGTAACAATTTTCTCGTGTTGTTTGAAAAAAAAAAACGAGATTTGTCCTATGAAAGCATTTTTCTGCAATGGTGGGTACCTATATTCTCCGTTAAATTCACGAGTATCAGGTAAAAACTGGCGTTCGTATTGCTAAAAATTGTGCACCCATATTTTTTCTTCAACCTACGCCTAGATAGCTGAAGCATATGGGAATACCCTTTGCCATTTAAGTCGTTCCATTTCCACCAGATGGGTTTTTTGTGACGGAAAATCCCTCCCACAGTGCGCCGGCAGGCGCATAAAACACTGTCGATTTTCCACCAAATGCCACCACATCTTGAAGACAAACGACGACGCTTGAGTGCTCGTTCGTTCGTTTGCTAGCAGCTAGCTAACTTGCTTACCTTCGATCGTCATTGTTGACCGCCGGATGTATCAGCAGGTAGGACAGGATGTGCTGCACCAGCTCGGTCGGGACGGCCTGCTGGCAGGCGTCCTCGACGGCGGCCGGTATCAGGGACATGTAGACGCTCTTAACGTCGTCGTTGCCGGGCTTCAGCAGCGGCAGGTAGGTGAGCATGTCGTTTAGAATGTCCTTCTTGGTTTCGGTTTCGGACGCGGACTTCGCGGAAATGGGGGGCGGAATCGGCGACGGCGGTGACATTTTGCGGCTTATGGTGGCCTTGTCCGTAGTTGGTTGGTTTATTTTTTTCTTTTGATTTGCAGCACTGTGCAGATCCGGCCCGGTCGCTGCAACATTAACAACAGCAACTGCAACGGATGCTTTCGCAGGATTAACGGTGGATGAAGATGACGACGACGTTGTGCTGGACGACGACGAGGACGATGAGCTGGACGAGGAAGACGAATTGACGGCGGCGGGTTTGGGTGCGTTGGATGAGGACGATGTGCAGGACGACAGGGCAGACGTGGACGACGTGCAGGACAGGGAGCTGGTCGACGATAGGTCGAAGGTTGAGTTTTTTTTCTCCGATTCGTAGCCGGAATCGGAAATGGTCAGATTGTTGTTGGCAATGCTGGAGTTGTTGTTATTAATGTTGATGTTATTCTTGTTGTTGTTATTATTCAGAGCCGATGTCGAGGAGGACATTTCGTCAGAGCCGCCGCCGCAACAGACTTGATAACGCTGGACGAGTTTGTTCAGGTAATTTGCATTGTTGGCATGTGTTTCCAGGAGCTGCAGCTTGCTCTGGGAGCTGTAGTTCTGGGCCAGGTTGTAGTCGATCGATAGTTGCAGGAACTTGAGATTGGCAAAGGGCACCCGCTTCAGCAGAGCATACAGAACCACAGTTCGCTCGCAGTCGTTCCATTGTTCGAAGAAGGAAGTTACCGTGCCAACCTGCTCGCAGAATAGCAACTGATTTCCGCCGGGGAATTTCATAGCGGTCGTCTTTTTCGTTATTTTGATTCTGTAATTTTCTTGTGTCCCTCGCTATTACGGAGGCGCACTTTTCGTCAGGTTTAAGGTTGGTTTTTCTTTTGTTTTTGTTTCGCTCCGGGACGGGATTTTGGTTGGATAATTTAGCGCTGGTGGCGACCTGAACCCGTTTTTTTTTGTTTTGCTATTAATTATTCGTAACTTTTAACTGTCGAGTGGTCATTTGTCTTGACTAGGTTAGGCATCGATTGATTTGTGTTCAATCGTTTTGTCGATTGGGGAGATTTTTGAATTTCGTTTCAACTAGTGTGTTGCATCGAAAAACTGTTTGTAGCTGTTTGGATCGTCTAGTTTTTGCCAACCAGCTCTGCAAAGAAACAGAAACAAGAGAAAGTGGTTTTTGTCAGATGAGATGGTCAAAACGTGTTCAATAATGGAAGTCGAACGAAAACAAAAGAAAAATCAACATAAACCGAAGAGCTTTAATAAATGAGCAAATATGATGATCGGGAGCGGTTATGCGGTTCTTTCACGGATTATCAGATGAATGACAATATAATGTAACTAACAAATGAAGGCTTTTTTTGACTAATACAAAATGTAACTCATGAACTTATTTGTTAAATTTCTTCAAAGTTGTCGTTTGATGGCTAAATGATGAGGATGTGGCTTGACCCATAGCTGAGAACACTCGCCTTACGGGATGATGGCCCTAAACTCGAGCTCAAGAGTGATAATCGAACACAGTTGTACCGGATAGTTTTTATAAAACCTGTCCGCAAGGCGCAAACTGCATCGTTAAAAAAAGTCGCGAAAGGCACAAAGCTGCAAAAATACTACCTATAATCGAAACAAAAATGAATGATGATGACAACAAAAAGCATATTCAACAAATGTAAAAAGTTGGATTTTTCTGTGTTGCATAATGTGCTGGAAAAACTTTATATTCCGCCATATTGACCTGCACACAGATTATGTAGGTACTACTACGAAAGAAGATATAAGAGTTCCAAATCGGTGCCAAATACAACGAAAAAGTTAACTGAAAATTCTTTGATGAGCAATATTTTAAATTTGTTTGTGATAAGAATGCATATGAATATTTGATGTTTTTTCTGTTGCGAAGTCCGATTAAACCATCTAGGCTGCTCATGAATTATGAATCCGTTGAATCCAATCTGCCTAATTTTTCAGGATTTGCCTGATTTTTGAAAGTCCACCCTGATAACCTGATAAGCATAGTTTTTCCATGATTTTAGAAAATAAGCCTGATTTTACCTGATTTTTTTGGTCACATAAAATTTGTGCACATCCGTTCAAAACTCAAAAGAAATTCAGTGCTATTGGTTTCAAATCTTCTATCATGGTTTAATAGCTAGTTTTAGAAGATTTTGGCGCACTGAACTCGAAGTTTTTGTCAGATTTTGTACATCGCATCCAGTTTAACTTCCAGTTTTAAATTTTAACTTCAAAGTCTAAATAACTTGCGGTATTCGGGAAAGTTGATTATTGCATAAAAACTTTAATTTTTAAAATCATGTTTTATCCTACAGTTTTGCCGAAAAAGTGCACAATTTTTTTTAATGATTTTTTACCTACTTTCAAAAGTTATTTGGAAAACCAGAGCTGGTAGAAAAAAAAACATAATTGCATATCTATTTAAATTGCGTCTCCAAATTAGTCAAAACCTATTTTCAAATTTTTGGCACCTCGGTAAAATTTGAATTTTGTTGCCTTGTGTTATCGCACCTTTACCTGAGTCAATTTGACATTTCTAAAATATAAGTGACTTTATATGTAACAGTACTTAGAAGTAAATAAAAATTCATTCAAATTGCTATATTTCTCTTAGATGTTGCGAAACTCCTTTTAAAAAGCTGGACGTTTTAAGGAAAACATATCATGTTTTCGCCAAACAATCAGCCAATTGCATAATCTTTAAAATAATAAGTACAGAAACGAAACGAAGTAAATGATTGATTTGTGTTTCAAAGTCAGCAACTTAGGGAGATGTATTTTTTATCAATTTTTTTTTTACAAGAGGATCAATGACTGGAAAATATGGTTGTTGCATGCATACATTCGTTCACATTTCTATAGAAATCGGAATTTTTGTTTCAAGTTTATAAATCTGCCACAGCTTACCTTCGCGCGAACTATGCACTATGAATATTTTTTGCAAATGGCTTTGGTTAGTATCTCAAATATTAAAGTTAGAATAAAACAAGTCGAAAAAGGTAGATTTTCAAACAACTGTTGAATCACATTACACATATTTGAAAAACGCTTTTTTTCGTCAATTAAACGTGTTAAAGCTGGTCAAAATATGAATAAAAGACATGAAAACAAAAAAAAAACGCGTTTAAGGTTGAAGTTACAGTGAGCAACTAGCTAGCTAGCATGTCAGTTCCACAACATTTTACAACGGTGGGGGGCAATAGGGCAATTGCCCAGGGCCCCCAGCTTTTTCTCTTACATAAGTTAAGGGGGCCCCCTAGAGTAAGCAGTAAAGGAGTTCTTCCGCATTTTTCGGGCTGAATCTGAATAAATTTTCAATCAATCATCCAAACTTCATTTTTGCGTAAGAATTTAAATGCTGATGATATTTTTGAATTAATGGATTAAAGATGAAAAACTGATTTTTTCAGGAGAAGTTTCAATTTCATCGACGGTTTTAGACCTGATTTTTGCATCTTATTTTTTAAAGTTTTTACGGATTTCTATGGTTAATTCAAAACAATGATATCTAGAGGTTTTTACCACAACTGGTTATAAACTGTAGAAAATACTAATTAGATTTTTTACTGTTACATTAATGCTTCATGAATGTTCTAATAAATATTAAAGAAGAACTGCAGTATTCAGTTACTAACTAAAATAAGTATGGGAACCCGATTAGGAGAGCATATCAAAATTGTTACACAAACCCATCTCAACGAGATATTATTAACTTATTCAGATATATGTACCTTTGATAACAAAATCTTCGTTTTGATCGTTTCGGAAAAAAATGATTATATCTCCTTTGATACAATCAGTTGTTTTTTTCTGCCGGGCAAGCAAATGCTTCGAAAACTTTTATTGGAAGTTTGAAGGTCTCATTGAAATGCACCAGGCATGGTTCTGTGGTAGCGTGCCCACCTCTCAAACCTGCAGGTCGAATCTCGAATCTCCTGGCTGGTACCCGAACTTTTCAGAATTGTTCAAGTTGGAAACAAGTTCGAGTACAAGTCAGGAGGTTGTTCGACATTGGCATACAGGTAATGCGTAGTCCAAAAATTGCATACAACCTTGTATGCAAGACTCATATTTTGGCATTTTTGTGTTTGAGATATAATTTTTGTGTGCCTGTTTGAGATACAATCTTGATATAATGCTATCAAGGGGTGATATAATTTAGTTATGCTTGCATAGACTTTTTTTTGTTATAATTTGAGATATTTTAACATCCTACGAGTACTAAATTATATCTCATTCTTATAGGAAAAAATTGAATATAAAAATATCTCATCTTGATATAATTTTGTTTTTCTCTTCTGATCGGGAAGAACAAAACATGATGAATCTAACGCGATTAAGGCTAGTTTGCTAACGATCTTTTGCAATTCACTTTTGCCAACAATACTGTTGATTTTTGTAAATTCAAGATCGACAAAAAGATAAAAATGCATTTGTTTTAGAATAATTTAAAATTAATCAAAGTTTTGGACTAGATTTATCCATTTAAAAAAAAATCCATAAAACTTTAAAATTCAATTAAAACAAAGAGTTCAAGAGATTATTATAATAATGTACTGTGTTGAGAACTGTAGAAGCTAGGATTATTTAACCTTGAAAGTGATGCTTGCTCTTTGAATAAACAGTGTACAGGAAGGTTACTAAAATTGGGCTTAGAAATTGAAATAAAACGTTTTATAAAACACTTCAGGCTTGATTTGCTAAATTAGAGCAAGATTAAACTGCTGTAGTGAATTACTTGAGTCTAAAGTGCGAATGGGATTTTAAGACATTTGACTCAGGAGCAAGGTTGCCAAAATCACAGAAAAATCTGTAATTTCACAGAATTTTGAACAAATTTTCATCACAGAATCTGTGTCACAGAACACAGAATTTTGAAAAATTCACAGATTTAACAGAATTTATAAATTTTGAATCGATTTCTAAAATTATGAGCTTTCTGACAATATAAAATTTAGATTTATTTTACTTTGAATTAAAAAAGTATGATGGGATATGTAATTTAATTGATTTTGCCAAACTTAAATGTAAAAAAGATTCTATTTATCATGAATTTTCTATGAAAATAAAAGAAAAAGTATCACAGAAAACCATCACAGAATTTTTAGGTAAAATCACAGAAATTCAGAATTTTTTTTCTCAAAAACACAGAATTTTTTTTCGGCAACCTTGCTCAGGAGGAGTAAAACAGATGAGTTCTCTTTAAAAATTGTTTTTAAAGGATCGTTTACTTTTAAATATTGATTTTCTTAATTTTTTTAAAGCTTAAATTAAGACCAATGTTTCTACTCCAGAACGCATCACGATAAGCGTTATCACAAAAAAGTTATAGCTATATTAATTGATTTTCTTGACCATTGAGCTTTTTTAATAAAATATCCTCCCGTGTTTCCACAATCAGAATATCTAAATATAATGGATTCAAAAAGATTCAAATTATTCCAGCTAATTCTTATTATTTCAGATAATTTTACCCTCTAAGACTGCTCACAGGATTTGCCAGCTGATTTTTAAATTTTAGGATTACAAGACATTTTTATGCAATTTTCTTCGTTTTAGTAGCTGTAACTAGTTTGAAATAATTTTGAAAATTTTTCAAAGTTTTTGATATGATTGTGGAGCTACTAGTTCAATTTAAAAATATTGAAAGTAAGACACCTCTGAAATTAAAAAAAAAACACTTAATATATACCTATGTATAATTTACAAAGATTTTAAATAGAAAATTAAAAAAAAATGTATGGGAATCACCGACCAAATATTTTAATTTCTGGTGGAAATGAACCGGGTAAGCTCTACTTTCTGCCCATGCTATAATTGGCGTTACTGTTTTTTTTCTCTTAAATTCCTTTTACGAAACACACCGTGATGGTGGATAACCAACATAACATACCAGCCAACATACAAACATACAGAATCATATTCATAAACATCTCATGAAAATGTTTTTTTTTGTGTTTCCAAGATATAAATTGAAATTCACATTTGGTGCAATTTCTGCTTTGGCTCTGATTGTAATTTAATTTTTTTTTATTTTTAATTCTTATTTGTTTCTCAATACTTGATTTGAAATTATGAATCATGAAATTTGAAATTATGGTTCTGAATAAACCTGATTTTAAGTTTTGAATTCTTATACTCTTATATCTGTATCTCTATGAACTTTGAATTTAATTATTTTGTTTATTTTTTAACTTTTTGTATTCTACACGCAGCGAGAGTTTTTTAGGACAAAGGATTTCTCCTTTGTTTAGTGGAGAAACAAAGGAAAATTACTTTGATTCAGGGACAACAAAAAAACCTTTGTATCTAATATGTTTTCCTTTATTTTAAAGAATGTTTCACCTTTGAAATAAAAACAAATTCTTTGATTCAAAGTATTTTTTTAATTCAAAGAATAAATCATTTGTTTCCAAATTTTTTCTTTAGAATCAAACTCATAATACATTGTATCAAATAATAAAGAGTTTGTTTCAATAGAATATTTTTTTTAAATCAAAATCAATTTGTTTTTGGTTCAAACACCAGGATTTCTCGGAGTGTGTAAGTTGTTATAACTAGTTTATTTATCAATAACGAAGAACGGTTTTGAAAAATCGGTATTCGAAGTTGGAAAAATAGGCCTTTAATACCGGTTTTCGGTTTCGGTATTACCGGTATTACTATCCCTCGTTAAACCCGTATATGATGAAACTGGAACTGGCCTGTCCTTTCTTCAGATAAAGTGCCAGCTCAACATATATCAAAGTGCCTCCCAACTTCAACGCTCTCTACCGGGCACAGAATCCCTGAAAAACTACAGGTCACTAAAATATGTAAGTAAATATTTACCTAACAAGATATGACACATCAAACACCCAAGTCAGTAAAGCGTTAACTTAAAAATTTGGATTCTAGGAAAGCATTTGACACGCACCGGATGCTGATACAGAAATTGTTTCGTGTTTTTTCGAAAGGAGCCTGTAGTCGCAAATTATATATAACAACGGAAGCTCCACAGGGAAGCAACTTGAGCCCACTCATGTTCTTGGACAATATTAACAACTTTTCGCTGTTGAACATTCACGGCAAAGTTTTTCACTTTACGAATGACACCATATTATCATACAGTAGCACCAATTCCCTGCAGATAGTGGAACTGATAAAAAAAAAATCATTAGTAATACTTGAATCGTAGTACTTATCCAAAAATTCGTATATGTGTATGGCTCAATTCCGGTAATTGTTTGATAGTACAGCGGCCACTAATTCATATAAACAATAAATAATAGAACAAGGGTCTAGGATTTCTTATGTAAGCTTGGGCAGCCAATGCTTTCTCTACCGATTGATGTCCATAGAAAGAAAAAACTCGTATCCTTTTAACTATGAATAAAAGTGTGAATAAAAGACTTTTTAACCTAGTTTTTATCTTCCAGTTATAGTTCTCCTCTTTTCTCGATTGCCAAAAATAACCCAATTGAAGCTGGCAAAAAATTAATGATAAAGAAACTTTTAAAAATGCAATCGTCAATGTTTATAGATTCGTACAGTTGTTCTTCTTCTTTAAAGTTCGTAAATCTAAAAAAAAGTAGCAACTGAGTTATGATGAGCAAAGTTTTGAACAAAAAACGGAAACCAAAACACAATCACTCAAAGGCGAAAACCCCCTTTGCCCATTCTCCTCTACACTGATCCACCTGTCACCGGTAGTCGGACAAATAGTAAAACGAAAATAAAAACTTAAAACTACCAGTAGGCATCGAATGCAGTCAGGTTGGCTTTCTTCTCGTCTCTTGCGGTGGTGAACGCATTGGAAACCGTATTATTAAACAGTAGTGGAAGCGTTTCGGCTTGACCGGGTTTTATTATTGCGGGTGCTGGCTGTGGCATGTGAATGTGTCTAATATCCCGTCCAACGACGTCTTTGGTTGCTTTTTAAAGGAACCGAAAAAAAGAGCTGCCGCTAAACTGCTGACATGAGACATGAGCTAAGAAAAGTGATGTGTGAGACGTCATGAGTGAGACGTAAAATATGAAGAGGGAGACGTAAAAAATTAAATTTACACGAAAAAAGTGAGATGTGTGATGTGTGACGTGAGCAGTGGATTTTTCCGTAGATCTACGGATTTACGAATCGATGTCCGAAATCTGCGAGTTTTCAGGATTTTCTACAGATTTCTACGGATTATTGGAAATTATAGCGATTTATTGCGCATTAACGAAAATTCTAGCTAGCTGACGACAAAAAAATTAAGGTCATCAAGTTTCATTTCACTCAAAATCTGTGTATTTTCCGATCTTTGTCAAATCTACGGAATTGAACGATTTTCAATCAGGCAACGCTGGACCTGAGAGGTTAGAAGTGAGACGTGAGAAGTTAGAAGTGATAGGTGAGAAGTTAGAAGAAAGACGTAAGAATTCTCATGTATCACTTATCACACCATTTCTCACGTCACTCCTCACGTTTCACGTCACATGTCTCACGTCTCACTCAACGTTTATCTTCTGATGTCTCACTTCTCACATCTCAAGTCTAAATTCCTATTTTAAGAGTCTTAATCTTTTCTTAGTATAGGAAAAAATACATTTGAGAATGAATCCACAAGTTGAAATCCAATTTTGTTCTTCATTTACGACGCGTTCTGAATTTAATGATTCTAACCTTTAGAATACGGACTCTTCGGGACTGATGAACTTAAACCATGAAACAAGACAGGAAAACTGATTTCAGGTGAGAAATCCGAACCTTCAATATGATCCCGACAAATATAAGTATTTTTTGGAAGATGTTTGATCGCCCCTATGTAAATTTAAAAAAAATCACTACCGCTAATCAAAATCACGCAGCTCTTGTTTTACCAGCATTCACGTTTTACCGTATCATAAATGTTTGCTTTTTTTTATAATAAACAAAATCTATCCCGTGCTGATCGCGATAACCAATCACTGTAATAGAGCGCGCATCAACCTATCGCTATCTCCCAAGCTCAACCGGACCCAACTCGCTCTGTCCCAGCGTTAATCTCATTCCGAAATCCATTGGTAAACAACAAGATTGTTTCACCACCATCGACAGATTTCGAGCCATTGGCTGGAAGTAAACATAATCCATCGATTTTTTTTTAACATTTTCTTTTATTTTCTATTCGTCCGACCGCTGCTGTCCGATGGAGCATTTGATAATGGCCGAAGATCATCGCGCCGCACCGGAGAAAACGAATCTGATTAGAGGGTATAAATCTCATACGGCCTGGAGATTTTAATTGAACGGAGTCTGCTTATTTGTTGGAAGCAATTGCACGCGTCACATACCAATCGACGAACACAAACACTGGAAATTACAAACTCACACTCGTTTTAAGGGGTAACATTTGCGTGATCCGAAAGCGTCAGAAAGGATGCTAATTTTTAACCGCACGGTGTGCTAATTTGCTAAATGGAATGTGTTTTGTTGGCTGGAAATAACTAACTTGATACCATTATGTGCTCTCTTCATCCCATTTCGAGATGCTTAATTTGTATTATTCTAAACATTCGTATGAAAGAACTGGAAACAGGTTATGATACCAAATAAGTTTTTCTATTTTTTATGGTACAATTCAGATAATGTCCATCCAATAACGTACTTGTTAATCCCGCTGAAGGTTTTCCCTTGGCTTATCACCAGAGTCGTAGACGTTTTAGACAATTTGTTTCAGTGGGGTTAGTTCGGTTTTTACATAAATTTCTTGGTCCATCAGAACACATCTGCCACATTGCGTTAACAAGCGGCAGTACGGGTTGCTTAGTTTTATTGAAATTAATTATATGGAAATTTACGTATTAGTGGTCGCTGGTGGCACTAGCAATCGCTAGTATAGAATGTCGCTATGGATAAGGAAGGACATTATTGAGATATTTAGTGACTAAAGGTTAACTCTATTTCAACACATGTCTGTAAGGAACAAAGAGTTAGACCGAGGAGGGTACCCTCGAAATTTGCGGTTAGCCAGTTCACCAGCGATCAGCGCAGAAGGACCAGCGACCTAGCGGGATGTCCTAGATCAGCAAGGAGGTGCCAGCAGAGGTAGAGTCCGGGTAGGTTCGTGGATCGGGAGGGTTACTCTCGATGCCGTTACGAGCTACGCTGCGGTTAATATGCGTGAGCTCAAGTCCGACGGCCGAGAGTAGTCTCAAGATCCGTAGCCAGGCAGCGCAGAGGGCCAGCTGGAGTAATATCGCGAATCAATTTGGTGGCTTGTGCACTGCAGGACCGTCAAAGCAGAGGTCACGAGATGCTCCCGGTCAGTTCATTCCGACTTCCGGAAGGAGGACTGTTAGGATCTGCATACGAAATGGATCAGCGCCGAAGATTCCAGATTTGAGATTCGAAGAAGCTGCTTTGCGGCTTTGGGGATGAGGTTTCGGGCGAAGGTTAGTTGCCAACAACTTCAGCAATGCATTAGAGCGAAATTGGACGCATGCTGCTGAACGTTGTATTCCGGCTTTTCGCAATAGTCAAAACGTTGACGTAACGAGACGAAGGGCCATGAAGCTACAAGCCGAAAGAGTTACTCTGCTGGGGAGGGTAAGCATGCGGGAACTTCTGAGGAGAAGGTTCGGTCGACGGTTAGTCCCCAAAGTAGCCGCCGAATCCTGCCGAGAGCTGTCTCGCAGGTTCTCGAAGTCATTGGGACATGAAGGTAAGACCATATTGAAATCTGTTGATCGAAGCAACCGATGTGACAAATAACTACATACCCATATTTAATAAACAATTAGATATGTAATCATAGGGATGGTTTTCCTATAAACAGGATGTTCAAATAGAAAATAAAGTATTCCAAGTTCAACCACCGTACAAGTTGGTCTCTCCTTTTCACTGCCCAAAGTGCTTCCTACAACAGGTTATGGGCCCAGCGCTAGTGGAAAGGAGAAGAAGCGGAATCACCAGTGGCAGAAGTGCCAGCGCCGATGGAAGGACAACGAGCCGAAGCCCGGAAGGACAACGAACCAGGAACCATTGGGAGGTCATCGAGGCAGGAACCAGAGCCTCTGGAAGATCGTCGATGCAGAGCCATTTGGAGGTCGTTGATCCGGGGCCACTGGAAGGTCGGCAAGCCGGGGAACGTGGAAGGTTGTCGGACCAGGAGCCAACAAGAAGGACATCGAGCAGGGAAGCCAGGTGCAGGTCGACAAGCCAGAAAAAAGGGGAGGTCGTTGGACAGGTGCCATGGAAGGTCGTTTGGTCAGATCCTTGGAAGGTCAGCGAGTTGGGAGCCAGCGGAAAGTCGTTGTGCATTATTGGCGAGGCGTCGGGCCAAAATAAGAGCGTCGAGCCGGAACCAAACTAGGTAGTCGGACCGGAGCCACTGGTAGGTCGTCAGACCGGTGCCATGTAAGGTCGCTGGGCTGGGACAATAAGGCAGTCGTTGGGTCAGATTCTCTGGTAGGTCGTCGTACCGAAAGCCAGGGAAGGTTGGCGGGCCGGTATCATGGAACGTCGTCAAGTCAGGAACCAAGTGGTGGTCGTCGAACCAGAAGTCACTGGTAGACTTGCGAGCGGGGTACCACAAAAGGTCGCCAAGTCGGTGCCATGGAAAGTCGACGGACCGGAAAGCCAAGTGGAGGTCGTCGGGCTGAAACCGCAGGCCTCAGGAAAGGCGTCGACGCGAAGGAGAAAGCTTCGAGCCGCAGCAAAGGAGTCAAGACCAGGAGTCAGATGGAAGGTCGTCGGATCATGAAAGGTCGTCGGACCAGGAGCTAATGGAAAGGTCGTTGTACCTGAAGGCCAGTTGGAGGTCGTCGAGCCAAGAATCATGGGAGATCGACGGTCTGAAGCCACTGGTAGATCGTCGAGCCGGAAGCCAGAAGTAAGAACATCGAGCTGCAACAGGAGCGAGAGCGTCGTGCAATGAATACGACGAGTGAGGTCCGGTGCATACGTTGAAGAGAAGCAGCCCTTCCTTTACGAGAAGCCGCCGGAGGCAATTCAAAGATTGCGAATGTGTATGTTTTGGAGAAGTGTTGAGATTTCTCTAATCGAAGCAATCGATGGGACAAATAACAACATACATATAATTAAGAAACAATTAGATATGTAACCATAGGGATGGTTTTCCTATAAATAGGATGTTAAGATAGAAAATAAAGTATTCCAAGTTCTACCACCAACTAGACAAGTCTCTCCGTTCCACTGTCCAAAGTGCTTCCAACAGCAAAATAGCAAACAGGTTATGGGTCCAGACACGTCTAGAAAACGAAACAAAGAGTTGAGTTTGTTCGAGATGGGTACTCTCAAGTATTTAACTTGCAAATGGACCAGCTTGTAGCCAGAGGACCACCATGCA
This sequence comes from Uranotaenia lowii, assembly GCF_029784155.1. Lineage (NCBI taxonomy): Eukaryota > Metazoa > Arthropoda > Insecta > Diptera > Culicidae > Uranotaenia > Uranotaenia lowii. Next base: position 91,780,060 of record NC_073693.1, on the reverse strand, counting down.
GTGCAGAGACGAGCCAGCGCAGAGAGACAAACCAATCCAGAAGTACTAGTGCAAAGGTTGTATGGTCCAGCTAGAGGATTGGTCCGGAGCGGAGCATGGATAGAGCTTATCAAGAAGAGGGTTACTCTCGTGATGTGGACTGCGCTGAAGTTGACATGCATGAACTCGTTTTTAACTGCAGGAAGGGTGGTACTTGAATATTTTTACTTTAATCTTTAAGTGTTTAATTCTCAAAGGAGAATGGACAATTTGATTTTCGGATGTACGGATGTGTTTTAAACGGTTCAAAAGGTCAGAGACAAGAAAAAGTTTGAATGAGTTCAAGATAATTTACAGAGCGAGAAAAAAGTTATTGCACATCCGCTTAAACTACAAAATCAAGGTTCAAATATTTTTGCCCAGCCTTCTTTTGGCACAATATCTTGAAATTTTATTCTTCTTTGACTTTTCAATGTTTGGTAATTGTTAAACCCTCTAAAACGAAACATCGAATGTTGTGAGCGTCAAAGAATAAGTTGTATGAAACACAAAACTCAACAACTATTAAAATAGATAGAGTTGAATGCACATCGAATCCAAGTTGCACCGTGAATACTGACGGGAGGTCATTGGACAGATGCCCTGGAAGGTCGTTGGGCCGAATCCATTGTGAGAAGACCGTAATTCAATGGAAGATCGGCGTGCCTGGAGCCAGAGGAAGGAGGTTGTGCTATTGGTAAGGCTACTGGGAGGAATCTATGGAATGTTGGTGGTCGGACCAGGAGCCACTGGTGGACTTACGAGCAAGGTACCTCGGAAGGTCCTCAAGCTGGTGCCATGGAAGGTCGTCGGACTGGAACCACTGGGAGACGACAAGCCTCAGAAAAGGCGTCGAGGCGCAGAAAAGTGCCGCAGCCCACAGGGAGGTCGTCGGATGGGAGCCATGTGGAGGTCGTCGAGCCAGGAATTAATTCGATGGGCCGGAGCCACTGAAAGATCATTGATCCGGAAGCCAGCAGAAAAGACATCGAGCTGTAACAGAGAGCGAGAGCGTCGTACAAATGAAGGCAACGATTGAGGTCCAGTGCGTGCGTTAAAGAGGAGCAGACCCATTTTCAGGAGGAGTCGCCAGGGGCAGTTAGAATAAGCTTTCCAAATTTCTTCTTAACCCTCATCCGCATTAGATTTCATTACCCTAATCAGCACTTGTGGTGTCAATTTGACACCACAAGCTCAAATCGTTATAACTTTTGGCGTGTTAGACCGATTTAAACAAAACTTACATCAAAAGAAACCTTGTAATGTCAGTAAAATATCTTTAGAACATTATATACAGCTAAAGTTACAAGTTTTCTCGTTATTCAGCATGAAAGAAAAAAAATCCGAAAAAACATGCCTCACGAAAACTGCTGTAGTTCATATGTTCCACGTCCAAAAAAATATTTGCCTTATGCATATGAAAGCTGAAGTTAATGCCTACATCATATAGACAAGAAATATTTTTTTTAATTTTTTTTAATGAAATGGTCACAAAAAGTTCAAAAAAGTGGTCTAAAAAACCTACTTTTCATTCGATTGCTAGTAAATACTGTTTGAGCGATGGTAGAGTTTTAGAAAAAATATGACAACAAACTTTATTAAATTTTAACATTTTGCTGTCTTTAGATTTTTGATGCAACAAAAATTGAAATTACTGGAATTTTTCAAAGTTCACTACTTTGCGCAATTTTTTTACAAATTAAAATTTCATCTGTTTTTGTGGTCCACCGTCAGGTTGTACCCGGATTTTCAGTACTTTTACATTGTTTGGACCAATCAAAAGTATATTCATTGGAAAGCTAATTTAATCTACATTCACGAGATTTCACAAAAATATGAAAATTATAAACGTAAAATCATTCCTGAATTTCTAGAACTACAAGCACCGCGTCCAGCAAAACGTGTTTGTTTGCTCTCCGAGTAGGTACGGTGGGTGGTGATTTGGGCAGAGAGCGAAGCCGACAGACGAAATTACGATGCGTGTCGTGCATTTCTTCGTCTGTCGGTTTCGCTCTCTGCCCAAATCACCTCCCACCGTACCTACTCGGAGAGCAAACAAACACGTTTTGCTGGACGCGGTGCTTGTAGTTCTAGAAATTCAGGAATGATTTTACGTTATTAATTTTCATATTTTTGTGAAATCTCACTGCGTGATTTGTTGCACCTCACTAGAATGTAGATTAAATTAGCTTTCTAATGAATATACTTTTGATTGGTCCAAACAAAGTAAAAGTACTGAAAGTCCGGGTACAACCTGACGGTGGACCACAAAAACAGATGAAATTTTAATTTGTAAAAAAATTGCGCAAAGTAGTGAACTTTGAAAAATTCCAGTAATTTCAATTTTTGTTGCATCAAAAATCTAAAGACAGCAAAATGTTAAAATTTTAATAAAGTTTGTTGTCATATTTTTTCTAAAACTCTACCATCGCTCAAACAGTATTTACTAGCAATCGAATGAAAAGTAGGTTTTTTAGACCACTTTTTTGAACTTTTTGTGACCATTTCATTAAAAAAGTTGAAGAGGTTGTATTTGAGATACGACCGCATAGTTAACGTAGAATTACGAAAGTCGGTTTTGTGTATTTTTTTGAGAAATTTGTACGTATACAGCTCAAAACATATATATGAATGAAGACGAAAGTATACATAAACTGTGTGTCCAATGTCAATGCCGACAGTTTTCGTATTGAATTTGCAGCTCAAATTAAGCTGGTCGGTTTAATATAAATTATTTATAACGGTCAAAAACTGTACAGTTGCATACTCAAAGGCGAAATAAAAATACGGGTAAGCGGTGTCTATCAAAACTCAATATTATGTCGCTAAGATGCATTGCGCCCGATACTTATGCAACCAATGCGAGAATCATGCGAGCTTTGTATCAAACGCTTGAGATAAAAGCTTACAGTGACAGTGCAGTGCTGGTAATTAACTAGTTTTTTAATTAAGGATTTTTTTTTATTTCGAATAAATTTTTAAAGCCATTTTTTCATTTTCATTGATTGGAAACAAAAAACTAAGCTGAAGAAAGACAAAAATTTAAACATTCTTTTATTTTATTAAAACATTTCTTTATCCCAAAATATGAGTAAATATTTTAATAAATCAACACTTGACACAGGCTAGCTTTGATTTATATTCTTGGACCAGTTCAATAAAAAGATGCACATTAGATGTCCATATTCCACGCGTGAGCAATGCATGTAAACATAGAAGGTTTTGAAAGTATATATAACTTTGAATACCTATGGATAGTTTCAAAGCAACTTATTCGTCAATGATTTTGCAAATGCATTTTAATTTATTTGCAATAACTACTCGAAAGGAAAATTTTACATTCAAAACATGAAAGGTGTACTATAAATTAAAATAAAAATCCTACTTTTTTCAAGTATAACACCTGGCACCGCTGCCTTTCATCCATATGCTTAACTCAGTGCAAAAGAGAAACGAGTTTTCTGAAAGCTCCGCCTTATGCGTTTCTCTCAGTATCAATTGCCTATTCACATTCCCGCATAGCAATCGCTAGCAGAAAGGTGCAATGAATTGACACTTCGGATCCGATCTATTTATCTCAAATAACTAAACCGGCCCTTTTCAGGGCCAATCGATACGGAAAGAATGAAGTCTGTCTTTCTATTTTTGCAAATGGGGTTTGGGAAATAACGGGTGTCGGGTGTGGGTGGAGCGTGTGCTGGGTGGAGCGTGTGCTGGATGGAGCGTGTGCTGGATGGAGCGTGTGCTGGATGGAGCGTGTGCTGGATGGAGCGTGTGCTGGATGGAGCGTGTGCTGGGTGGAGCGTGTGCTGGGTGGAGCGTGTGCTGGGTGGAGCGTGTGCTGGGTGGAGCGTGTGCTGGGTGGAGCGTGTGCTGGGTGGAGCGTGTGCTGGGTGGAGCGTGTGCTGGGTGGAGCGTGTGCTGGGTGGAGCGTGTGCTGGGTGGAGCGTGTGCTGGGTGGAGCGTGTGCTGGGTGGAACGTGTGCTGGGTGGTGCGTGTGCTGGGTGGTGCGTGTGCTGGGTGAGGCGTGTGTTGGGTGGGGCGTGTGTTGGGTGGGGCGTGTGAATCGTATGTTGCGTGTGAAAGATGGACAAATGTAAGTGCGAACAATTGAGTCAGGTGCGCATAGAAAAATTACGTGTGGAAAATATATTAAACAAATAAACAGTTATTCCGTTATGTGTATACTCACATAGTTTCGCTTTATGATGAATCGTGGTATGGATGAATTTTAAACATGACATATTAATTACATATTTAAAGATGTCATGTCAACATGACATTATATGACATGTCAACATGTGTCCGACGCTTGTCGTCAGCACCGGCCTCTGCTGCTTGCCACTGATCTAAACTGCAAATCGATATCTGCGTTGGATTACCACTGGTGGGGTCCAAACGCAGATCGAAGCTGCAGCAGCAGAACTTTCCAACTGCACGGGCAAACAGAAACTGAAACCGACTCGCAGGCGACCCCTTGTTTTTATACATTTCGTTGACAGGGAAAATCAAAACCCATCAAGGGGCGGGGCATCGGTGTTTTTTTTTTCATTTTCGACCAGCCAATCCACGACGAGCAGAGATGATATGTCTTTTAATAAGGATGTCTTTGAGTTGGAACGTTTTCGTGACGCTAGATTCGTTTGGGAATTTCAATTTGTCCCCCTATAGTGTTGCCGTAAGACGTAATTCTACGTCAAAAAAAAATTAAAAAAAATATTTCTTGTCTCCATGATGTAGGCATTAACTTCAGCTTTCATATGCATAAGGCAAATATTTTTTTGGACGTGGAACATCTGAACTACAGCAGTTTTCGTGAGGCATGTTTTTTCGGATTTTTTTTCTTTCATGCTGAATAACGAGAAAACTTGTAACTTTAGCTGTATATAATGTTTTAAACATATTTTACTGACATTACAAGGTTTCTATTTATATAAGTTTCATGTGAAGTTCATAATAATTCAAACGACTTAAATAGATTTTACTTTTGTGGTGTCAAAATGACACCAAAAGTCGGAAAAGGGAGTTTTTTTGTCCAGGCTTCCAGGGTTCGTCCATAAAAAAGTAAAGATGAAATATTGAAGAACTTTTGAATTCATTTAGGGTCCCCGAAGAAATTTTTGTATTTTGAAGCTTCTGAAAAAAGTTACAAGCCTTCAAACTTGCAATGGTGTCAAAATGACACCCTAATGCGGATGAGGGTTAACGTTTATATGATGTTGTTTTCTATCCCGGACTATCTGGAGCTTTACGAGAACAACTTCATAGATGCTTCAAATCTTCTGTGAGATTTGTTTTCAACCTCAGACGACACGAGGCACAATTATGTTAACAGCCAACGTTCGCAAAAAGAGGACACGACTTATTGTGCAATTTTGAAATCAGGGTCCTAAATTTCATGTGGCAAGGATACCAAGCCCTGTTACCCCACTATCTACAACAACACCTGCAAAGAGGACGGCTTGAGAGGTCCCGGAGCTTCACAATTCTTAGGCACCCCAAGTCGACCAGGATCATGCTGGAACAGCATTCCCTTAGAAACAAAACTCAAACCTAAGAGGGCCAGTTTAAAAAAAAAAACTGTTAAGAGCTATTATTCCAGTCTAAATGTGTTGTAATTGATTGTATACTGTTTACCGGAAGTATCATTTACCGGAATACCATTTACCAGACTTACTATTTACCGGAATTCCCTTTACTGGCCTATACCATTTTACCGGAAAACCATTTACCTGAACTACCATTTACCGGATTTTCTTGAATATGCATAAATTAGGGTTGTACCTCGTTCCCCCGAAAGTTTTCATCAGAATGAACCCCAAAATTTTTTTTCATCGGAATTTAAAATTTCAGAAAAAAAAATTCGCCAGAAGGACCATTTCCTAGGACCATAGCTAGGGGTGATCTATTAAACTAAGTAACCCGTTGTTTTTAGTTATAGTTAGCAACCAAATAAATTTTCATTCCATTGTAACACTTCCTACAAACCACACGTGTTTGATTAACTCTGTCTATCTGGTTGTGGGCCTGACGTTTGATAGGAAGATTTTTTTCGGAATTCAACAAGAATGTCTTCAAGCACTTCAAGCATCCCGGAATCGAACGACTGCTAGATCGCGAGAACTGGAGCACCTGGAAGTTTGCGGTGCAAACTCGTCTGGATATCGAAGAGTTGTGTAGTACGGTCAAGCCGCATCGGAAGCCTGATGGAACCTACGAAGCCGTCGACGGTGCAACGGATAGGAAGGCACGAGTGAAGGTGATTTTGCTGATCGATCCTATTTGATCAATCCCATCCATTATGTCCACATATGTACGAACGCCAGGACTGCTCGAGAAGTATGGGAGAAATTGGAATCCGCATTCGAGGACCGTGGTTTGGACAGAAAGGTTGGTCTTCTTCAACGATTCGCAAAAACCGATCTGTCATCCTGCGATTCCATGGCCGACTACGTGAACACCATCATTTCGGCTGGTCATCAACTGAACAACATCGGTTTTAAAATTTCCGAGGAGTGGATTGGTTCCATGCTCCTGGCAGGGCCTCTGTCGGAGTACCGTCCCATGATATTGGCCCTGGAGAATTCCGGACTCCCCATCACTGGAGACGCAGTCAAGAAAAATTGATGAAAGAGCTCCAAATCCCGACGGGTGATGCGACGCTTTAATCAAAAAAGCGATAGCAGCAAGCAGACGAAATTGGTTCCCCCAAAGGTCCAAAGTGTCGAAAATGCTATAAGTACGGACATTTAGCGAAGGATTGTAGGAGCAGCAAATAGGGCAACGTTTTTTTTACTGCTTTCTCTACGCATCAAGCTGTGAAAAACGACCAATGGATTTTCGACTCTGGAGCGAGTGTCCATATGACGAAAACTTGCTGGATAACATCAAGGCCTCAAGCGGAACGGTGGTGGCAGCAGACGGAGAAAAAGGTCCAGTTGTTTTGACACGGTGACGATACTCGTGTTAGAGAACTTCAGTATCTACCGGAACTATCAGTCAATTTGCCTTCCGTCAACCAAATTTTCAAGAAAGGCCACCAAATGATTTTTGACAAATCAGGCTGCAAGGTATTGGAATCAAGCCGGTGAAGTACCGACTGAAAAACGTCAAGCGATATTTTCAAACTGGAGCAACGTACGGGAAGCGTGCTAGCTTGTTCGTCAGTTGGTTGTTTGGATGTCTGGCATCGAAGAATGGGCCACCTACACCTTGATGGAGTCACGAAACTTGGCAACGGTTTGGTCAACGGCGCACACAGGATTATTTTACCCCAAATCCTGGCCAAAATCTCGAAGTTAAAATTAAAAAAATCTAATTTTTTCAAGTTTTTCGGTTGTTAGATACTTGTTTCATATTAGTACTGTCGATTTTAAACCATCGGTATAGTGAGCTCGTAATGGCATAACTCGAAATATTGATGTTTTCCAAAATTTGGCGTAAACACGTACAAATACTGGCTGCGTAACACGCAGAATAATGTGACTATGAACAAAATTTCTTCTAAAAACCTTCAGTTTTTATATGACCAATGAATTGTGGCTGAAATTGCGATTATTTCTTGATAAACACATGTAGTAGAGAAGCTAAACCAAACTGCGCAATGTTTTCGAATAAACTTTTAATGTTTTTTTTTAACAAATTAGTGTTTTTTTTACAAATTAGTGTTTAAGTTTATGCTTCTAACTTGCTTAAACATGTCCAAAAGAAAAATCGTGCGCATACTTGCGCATTCGAGCTGTTTTCGATTTTGAAATTTTAAAATTTGAGCGTATTTTATCCCTTTTTTTTTAAATAGCGAGCATGTCATGCATTTACTTTGTGTGATACAAACGTTTTTTATGTAGTTTGATTGTTTGTTTGTTTAAAAAATGGTATTCTTCATCATTTCTGATACCATAATGAAAAACTGATATCGAAGAATAACCCCTATAAACCCCTTCCTTTTCCCTTATTAATATTAAGCCCGTTCAACAGCCAATTGAAATCGGTTTCAATCGATTTCGATTGGTAAATTGTTGTTCACTCAGCCAATGTTGTGATCGAAACTAATCCAATTGACGTTCAATGAAGCCAATCGGAATCGATCGAAACCAATCGAAATCGATCAAGCTCGAGAGCAGGATTCGTTTCTATCGGTTTCTATCGCACTAACACAAATGCAGTTGTTTACTGTCAAAAAACAGCTGATTCGGTTTGTTTTTTAATTTTCAAGTTTGAAAGTGATGTCATTCGGTGCGGTGTCCTCTGTCGTGTACTGAGTCGGTGGTGCTGTGCCATGCTAAGTCGGTGTCGGTGGTGCTGTGCTGGTCGGTGCTGCTGTGTCAGCCATGCTGTGTCGGTGGTGCTGTGCTTTTGCTGTGAAAGTCGTACTCTGCCAGGTGTTTTTTTTTTCAATTCTAGCGGAAACGCATCGGGAATCGAAAAATTAATTGAAAATAAAATTAAAGACCATTACGATTTTGCTTTTTTTTATTTAAGAAAATCAATCCCGATACCTCATACCTGTTAGCTGAAAAAGAAAATGACAATAAACACAGCGCGTTAGTATTAGGCTGATGTCATGCTGAAGCAACTAGCAACGCGACCTACAACGCAACGTTCACACGACTAACCAGCTCTCATTTGATCTCCATGGAAATCGCGCAGACCTGTCATACTGGTCGCTTTGTATAGCGCGACCAATCTGATGCCAATGTGTTTTGTAGCGCGACTAGTAGGAAATCCAATAGGAATATTGTTTTTTCTCGATTTGAAGCAGTGATTCCGGGTTTTAAGCACAATAGTACGAAGATCTGTCCGAACTTGTGATAATAAACTAAAAAATATCTTAATCGGCGAGAAAATTTTCATGAATTCTTAGTTCCGGCAAAAAACAAGGAATTTTGTCTGTTCAATTTTCGGCATTCTTGCAATCCGGGTGGTGATTTGATGAGTTTTTGATGGCTCCCGAAAGAAAGGAGACGATTCAAAGCATTATCAGATGTAGAGAAGTGATGATTTGTAGGGAATTTCAAAGTGACAGGTCGCGCCAGCATGACATACCAATGCAATGCAACGCAATCTTATTGGAACGTTGCGTTGCGTTGCGTTGCTAGTTGTTTCAGCATGACATCAGCCTTAGTGTCTGGCTGTTCATTCAGCAGCCTGATAGAAATCGATCGAAGTCGATTGGAAAAACAGCTGATCAACTGTCAATCCATTTCAATTGATTCCGATTGACTTCTGTTGAACACACCTATTATTTATCAACTGTTGAGTTGCCGCGACTATTACGGCCCCCTTCTCCACGAACCAATGAAACAAATACCCTCGGCACATTTAAACTATGTAAAAGTAAAAGGCATTTAATAAACTAGTTGTAAATAAAAAAAAATCCTTTCTGATAGTTGATCGGCTAGTTTTCTGCGAATTTGCTTGACAACAAACATTTTATAAAATTATGAAATCTGAAATTTTGGTTAAAAATGAGTTGTGTATACTTGAAAACAACGAAAAAAAGATTTTAAATTATTTTAAAGAGAAAAATAGGTTCTGGTCAACTTTTTCCATAGAATACTCCTATGTGCGGCTTCAAGATCACCAAGGAAACTGAAGGCAACTGTACGGTATGTCAGATGGGAAAACAGCGTCGCCATATTTTCAACAACCTAGGCTCAAGAGCGACGGACATCCTGGAGCTGGTCCATACTGATATCTGTGGGCCGATGAAGGTAAAGTCGTTTTCACAGGCACGCTACTACATGTATCGTGTTTGTAGATGACAAAACTCGCAAGATGAAGAGGTTCTGAGAGCATTCAAGATTTTCCACGCTCTGGCGGAACGACAATCCGGAAGAAAGCTCAAGATTCTTCGCATCGACAACGGCAAGGAGTACGTCAACGGACCAATGCAAGTGTACCTGAGAAAACACGGCATCCGGCACTAGAGGTCAAATGGTTACACACCTGAGTAAAACGGCATGGCTGAGCGAGCGATCGAACAAACACGCTCATTTTCTTATAACCATTTATGGTTCTTAAATAACCATTTTATGATGTTTACTTCAAAATCGCCAATATGGTTATTTTTCAATAATTTTTCTAGCAAGAATTTTAACCATTTTGGTAGTTTTCGAGTATGAATAATTTGATATCGCTATTTTGAAAGCGGTTCAAACAGCAGCCGGACGCCCAAGCAAATTTTTCTTCCGCGGAACAGCATCCAGTTTACTGAAAAATCGGTTCTGGAAATCGTACAAACTTCGGATTTGTCGAAGATGGAGAAAGGTAAGTGATTTATTCCAAGTATTTGTCGATCCCATCATGAACAAAGAAAAATTTCAGGGTGCCGATTGGATGATGCCGATTCGATTCCGTTTGATAAACCATCAACATTCAACAGGACGAGGACTCACTCACCGGTCCATCGTTACCAGCCACTGCTAATGGAATACAGGAATTGTTTTTCACACCGCCCGGAAGGAGCTGGAGCACCACCCGGAAGGAGGCCAAAATGTTTGAAAAACATCACCAGCGAGTCAAAGATTATTCGCCAGACCCGCCTCCTCCACCCTCACCCCATTAAAGACAGCAAACTAGGGATAATGGTATTGGCCATCCCGCAAGAGCTCGCTTTCTTATCAGGTTCCGGTAGCGCTCGTGGGGGAATTTTACTCCTGCTACCAGGTTATTCGGCTGCTGTTGGCGTTTGCTTAAAGCTAGGTGGCAGTCATAATATACAAAAAGGCTTTCAAATTAATATAATGGGGCATAGTTTATAAGTATTAAGTACAAAAACAATAAAATTAATGTTCTGATAACTCTAATTTTATCAATTCCTTCAACAATTGTAATCTAATCGCACAAAACACGGTTGAAAAATAACCATTTTTGAATTTCTACGGTAATCTTCCATGCGGTTAAAAAACAACCATATTTCTACTTCTCCCCGAAAAGTCATTTTATGGGTTCTCATGGAGAACTCATAAAATGACATTTCCCGGGAAAAGGTCAAAAATGGTTATTTTTGAATAATAAATGGTTTAATAGTTTCTAGCGTGAATGTCGATCGAGCAAAGTGCATGCTTTTCGAGGCTGGTATGGCAAAGCGTTTCTGGACGGAAGAAGTACAGACGGCGGTTTATCTGATTAACCGTTCCCCCACGCATGGGCACAAAGTAACCCCGGAAGAGCATGATCCAAGCATGATCTACACATCGACCAGATGTATGCAATCAAAAGTTTTTGGCTAAACGGGATACAATCATAGATTTGTACTTAAAAAATCTTGATCCGGTAAATGGCACTCCGGTAAATCGTGCATTCCTGTTAATGACAGTCCGGTAAATGATTCATTCCGATAAACGGTTCATTCCGGTTAATGAATTTCCGGTAAATAGCAGTCCGGTAAATAGCAGTCCGGTAAATAGCAGTCCGGTAAACAGTATACAACCGTTGATTCACCTGTGTAATATTTTCCTCGTATTCTCCTTAGGCCGATGACATAGTAAGAGCGATGCGATGCGAATTGGCGAACGCGGCCAATGCGAACTCCAGCGGTGGAACAAATTGACATCTACTTCGCCGCGTTGAGTATGACATGTTTAAGCGATTCACATACATTTTCATCAAATGTGGTTCGCCGCATTGAATCGCATTCGCCGTTTCGCATCGCATCGCGTTCACCATGTCATCGGCCTTAACCTTGCGTATTACCAAAGAAGGCTATCGTTACTTAATAAAAATACAATTACGTATAGTAAAATCCAAGCATTGGATTTCAAATTTTTCAACTTATAAACCGGGCAATAACCGACCAAGTCCGGCAAATGTCCAGGTATTTCTCATAAAAATTCGAGAGAAAAGGTAAGAAGCATTTATAAGGGAGGCAGATCAGCGGCGTTCAAAACTAAATTCACAAATCCAGAAAAATATTTGCAATATTCCGCTAAACAAATTGTGATTTTTCCCAAAAATCATTAATTATGTTAACTCAATTTAAGTATAATAAAGTCATTCCAATTTCTACCCTCAGATAGTAAACAACTCTCCTTACAACTGCCCAAAGTGATGCTTCAAAATACAGTAAGGAAACATGAAGATTTCAACTGATGGATCGCATCAACATATTTTGTAGTATGGTGGTGCGAATTACAGCCAATAAGGTACTTAAGAAAAAGTTGCAATACGTGAAAAGGACCAAATAAGTAACTGATAGATTCATAAAAACCAAATATGGAGATGTCACTTGGTAGCTGCTTACCGATATAGTGAAATAGGGACGATTGTATGGGATCATATATACTCCACTACTAGTCAATACTGCATTCAGCCTGTGAGCTATGAACATAATCTGTTTAAATAAACTTTTTGTTCACTGACTTCAACACTTCTATCCTATAATACGTGATTATGTTCCATAAGCATAGTTCAAAGTTCAAAGGTGAAACGAAAGTCAAACTTCATCATACAGAATTTGAATTCAGAAGCAGAATGTAGAACTAACTCAACATCCGAATTTAGAAATAATAGCTTAGTTTGGAATTAAGAATCCACATCAGGCGTTCAATTAAATGTTTAAGATCAATGTATCAACCTACAACGTAAGACGAGGAATTTCTTCAAATCCGAAATTTGGATCGGAATCTGCGGAATTCAACAACTAAAAATCCAAATTAAATTACATGTGGATTTGTGCTAATAAGCTAAGGGGAGGGTTAAAGTTACATACAAGTTTTGAATCAATGTCAGTATCATTCCAAGAGGAAAGACCTACATTTATTTAAGATATCATTTGTTTACATTATACCAGATAAAAGGTTGAGTGAGACGATCTAAAAGCTTCAAAACGTCTCCATACCTAGGATTCAGAACCCCCAAAATATACTTTTACAAATAATAAATGGTCCACGTCAGGGATGGATCCGAAATTCAAATTTGCAGAAAGATAAAAAATGCATCGTAGATCAACTGACAAGAGGAAAGTCCCGATCAAGATCGAAATGTTTAGGTTTATCTACCTATCTTGAACTACTTGATTGCACCTTTTTTTCTCGCTGCTCGGATTTCCGCTGCCATTCGATGAGATGCTGCTGCTTGCTCGCAAATTTCGGGCAACCCCTCTCGATCGGGGATCGGATCAGATTTTTTTCTGAACACTTTTATTTGTTACCTACTTCATTATTATTATCATCATGGTTGTTGGTTCCTCCTCGGTATTTCGTGTCGAGGGTTGCCCACTCGGCATTTTACGTGCATAATGCTGCTCCTCTCTGATGCGAGTTGTGAAAAGCGCTAATATAAGGTGAGTAGAGAAACCGAAAACTTTCTTCCGATGATCCCACACACATCAAAATCGAATGCGGGAGGATTGTGGGGGGCTTCTTCGCGGAGGGGTTGTTGGAAGTGAATGATTTTGGGGGTTAAGAGAGGATGAAAAAACGATTAATTTACCTTGCACTAAATCCTTTTTTTCGGCTCCTTCGGTTATCTCGGGCTGCTTCCGATCCGGTCGTTCCTTTCCCTCGGTTCTATTTTTATATGGTTCGTCTCTTCTCAAGATCGGATTGCGTTCCACCGGAGGAATGGAGGAAAATGGTTGCTTTCTTTTGTTTTAATTTTGGCTAACGGGGGAACAATGACCAGCAGCTCCGATTGAAATTCACACGCACAATACTTTCACGGACATTCGACAAGCACGGATTTGTAACGGATTAGGGCTTATTGGGAGGACAAGGCTTATTGCCTTGCAGGTGGCCACGGCTTTGACGGATACCTCCTCGAGGAAAAACGAAGACGGACTTACACAAAAAAACTATTATCACAATGCGAAAAATCCTTGGCAGCGCACTGCCGAAAATGAAAAAGGCGACTCTCGACGACGAGATGCGGCAGGGTTGGCCTTTCTTCTTCCGATCCTCCTAGTGGTTCCGTTCCGCGACGTCTGTTTCCTTCCTTTTTTATTTGCTTTCTCTCACTCGCTTCTTCTTCCGCGACGATTTCACACAACACAGCAAAAATCGCACATTTTCTATTTTCGCCCTCTTTTCGTCGCGATGAGCCTCCTTCGATTTGCTACTTTTTCCCCCCGATCTTCAGCCAACCAGCCAGCCAACAGCAAGATAGGTAGATCAAAAGGTATGACATTGCGCTTAACCTCAATCGACAGAGCCGTGTAAACACAGGGTCAAAAATAGTTACGAAATTTCGAGCAATATGTATGGGATTTGAAACATAATTTCAATTTATGGAAGATTGAGGGGTCTTATTGTCCAAATAAGTAATCAGTCACATTCTTTGAAATACGTTGTGTAGCAATTCGTAAAATTTATGTTCAAATGCTCTCATTATTTTGACTACGAGATAGTTTTTCTTTGGCAATATTGCAGTATTTCAGCAAAATATTCGAATTTCGGAGAGCATTTTTTCAGATGTAGTTGTAAACATATGGTGAAAAAATGACTTGTTATAACTTGTAATGATTGCTTCTTTATTTTAGATACTAAAAAAATTAATAAAGTTTCAGTTATAAGGAATTTAGCAAAAAGCAATTTTTTTTAACTGTATAAAAAATCCGCTTAAGAAATATATTTTCCATCCGCAGAGCGCTTAATGCATTGTAAATACTTTGGTAAACATTTCTATATTTTTTGCAGAATTTTAAAATTAGTAGTTTTATAATAAAACTAGTATTTAAAAAAATTTCCATACATTTCTGTGGAATTTCTATAACTATTTTTCGGTTGGCCTACTAATACATATGCAAGCAACGGAGTAGTATACCTAAGGAATCTAGCTATCCTGAGCCAACAGTGGGTATTTATTTTGGGGGGCAATTCGCGGACACTTTTTGACAGTTATCCAACGCGCACATACACACAAATTTCCGAAAAACACGACACGCATCCGTTCCCAACACACTTGCACAATCCGAATGTGTTGTAAAATACAGAGAAAAACGCAGCTAGCCTTTCTTTTTCGTTGCTCTGCTGCAGCGACGCACCACAGAGAAAGTAAAAAGATGGGGCTGCCTCGGCTTTCTATTGTTCAAACCGAGTGAGCCCGCCAATTTTCTGGCTCCGGAAACAATAGATCAACAAACAATAACCCCCCAACACCAACAAACGCACACGAATCACAAAATGGGGGTCCACAATTTTCGGGCAGCAGGAATGTCCCCAACCCGAAGTTTCTTTTCTCGCGACCGAACGAATTCCCGGATTGGTGCGTGTGTGATTTTCTCGACCCCGCGAACGAACTGCGACTGTGGATGAGTGACTGGGTGCCAGGGTTGCCAACATATATTTTCAATAATCAGGGAACTGGTGAAATAAAAATCAGGCAAAATCAGGCTACATAAGTAACGGAAATTCCTCTAAAAGTGATGACCTTTTTTTTTTTTTTTGGTCATCACTCTACATTTTTACTGTATTGTGGGCCTATATTGCATAATTCTACTGAATCAAAGCCGAACGATTCCTTTTCATTCCCTTTTTAAGATATGAATTAATGGGAATCTTTCGATTGGTTTCATTCAGCCAAATTTTTGCTTTTTAACTTCAGCAATGGTACCTAATTTAGTTCCTTACTACCCATTTTTCATCACATTCGCAAAAATCAGGCAAAATCTGGCATTTTTTGAAAAATCAGGGAAATTCAATGGCTTTTCAGGTTGTCAGGCAGAGCCTCGAAAAATCAGGCAATCCCTGAAAAATCAGGCATATTGGCATCTCTGCTGGGTGCTGATTTTGCACAACTGATATGGTGGCATCTCGCTTGCGCTAACGGGATGGTGCATATGGCTGTTCCGTTCTGGTGCATCAGAATGTCAGAGTCGACGCGAGATCCGAAATTTTTACAGCTGTCATTTGCCGCCTTTTGGTGGAACATGTGGAAAACTTTGCATTTGAGCGACATCTTGCGGACGGTAGCTTAAGCTTAGACAAGATCATTGCACTCCGAAAAATTCTCTTGTAGGTCTCATACATAACAAAAACTCAAAATATTAAAACAAAAACTTAAAAAATCACAAATTTTACAATCATTACAGAAATTACAAATTGAAATTACAAATCAAAAAATGTTTTATTTTTTTTAAATTACAGCAATAACAAAAATTGCAAAAAAAGCTAAATTTACATAAATGCCAATATAACAAAAATTTAAAAATAACAAACCTTACAAAATCACAAAAATATCAAAAACTTCCAAAAACTACAAACATGACAAAAATTATAAACATACAAAAAAGAAAAAGACAAATTAATAAAACAATAAAAAAAATTTAATGTGTGTATAACAAATAAAAAATAATGAAAATAAAAACAAAAAAAAAATTAAAAAATTACAAAAAAAATCTAAATTATTGTTTGTCATTTATATTTATCATTTTGGTCGTTTTTATAATACACTCAGAGAAATCTTGGTGTATGAACCAAAAAAAAATGGATTTTGATTCAAAACAATATTCTATTGAAACAAAGTCTTTTTATTTGATACAATGTATTATGAGTTTGATTCTAAAGAAGAAAAAAATTTAAACAAAGAATGTATTCTTTGAATTAAAAAAAATACTTTGAATACTTTGAAAATACAAAGAATTTGTATCGATTTCAAAGGTGAAAAATTCTTTGGAATAAAAGAAAACAGATTATAAACAAAGGATTTTATATTTGTCCCAGAATCAAAGTAATTTTCCTTTGTTTGACCAACTAAACAAAGGAAAATTCCTTTGTCATAAAAAGGTTTTTCGCTGCGTTTATATGTCACTTCTATAATTTTTATCATTTTTGTAACTTTTTAAACTTTGGTTATTTTAGTCATTTTTGTCCTCTATCATTTTTGAAATTTTTGGCACTTTTGTCAATTTTTATCATTTTAGTGATTTTTGTCACTTTTATCATTTTTGTAAGTTTAATGAATTTTACTATTTTTATCACTTTTTAAATTTATGACATTTTGTAATTTTTGTTTTTTTAAAATCATTTTTGTAAGTTTTTTTTGTAAAGCTTTGTCATTTTTATTACTCATTTATGTTATTTTTAACATTTTTATCAGTATTTCTTAAATTTTGGGATTTTTTATAAAAATTTTGTAATTTTCATCATTTTCAACAGTTTTCTATTTGAGTCATTTTTTTTAAATTTTTGTTATTATAAAAAAATTTGTAATTTTTGTAATTTTTTGAATTTTTTGTAATTTTTGTAATTTTTGTAATTTTTTTTAATTTTCGTAATTTTCGTAATTTTTGTATTTTTTGTAATTTTTGTAATTTTTGTAATTTTTGTAATTTTTGTAATTTTTGTAATTTTTGTAATTTTTGTAATTTTGTCATTTTTGTCATTTTTGCAATTTTGTATTTTTTTCTAATTTTAGCAATTTTTGTAATTTTTATAATTTTGCGATGTTTGTTATTTTTGTAATTTTTGTAATATGTGTAATTTTGTAATTTTTACAATATTTGTAATATCTGTTATTTTTGTCAAATAAAAAGTTGTGATAAATATTTTGTCCATTCTTTCCAATGCGATAGAAACGAACATAAATCCTATATAAGGAATTTTACCAAACCGTTTGCGAGCCAGGTTATGAATCCATTCGATCATACACAACTCTCTTTTTTATTTCCTCATCTGAAATTGCTTTAAAATAACTAAATGAATTATAAAATTTCAGTTTTGGGTCAACTCATAAACTTTGCACGTTGTTTAGTCAATTTGGAATTGGTGGCCCACGTTTCCCCACAGTTTTTGAAAATCCAAAAAAAAAATTTCTTTTCAAAAACATCCAAAACTCGGGAAATTTGTGTGTTTAAAAAATAAAAAAAAACCTAATGATATCTTGAAATTGTAGAAAACCTTTCCATTATTTTTTTTTCTTTTTATCCTTTATAACAAAGAAGTTATGAAACAAAGAAAAAAGTGACCCAAAACACCCCACTCTCCCCTAATTTTTTAATTTTTTTTTTATTTTTAGAGTTGTTGTAATCTTTGTTATTTTTGTAGTTGTTGTCATTTTTGTAATTTTTTGTAGTTTTTGTAATTCTTGTAAATTTTGAAATTTTTGTCATTTTTGTCATTTTTGTAATTTTTGTAATTTTTGTAATTTTTGTAATTTTTGTAATTTTTGTAATTTTTGTCATTTTTCTAATTTTTGTAATTTTTGTAATTTTTGTATTATTTTTTATTTTTGTAATTTTAGTAATGTTTGTAATTTTTGTAATTTTTGTGATTTTTTTTTATTTTTGTTATTTTGATTATTATATGTTGTTTTTGTTATTATTGAATTATTTGTAATTTTTGTGATTATTATAATTATTGTAATTTTTGTAATTTTTGTAATTTTTGTAATTTTTGTAATTTTTGTAATTTTTGTAATTTTTGTAATTTTTGTAATTTTTATAATTTTTGTAATTTTTGCAATTTTTGAATTTTTTGTAATTTTTGATGTTTTCGTATTTTTGTAAATTTTTGTTATTTTTGTAAATTTTGTAATTTTTGTAATTTCTGTAATTTTTGTCATTTTTGTAATTTTTGTAATTTTTGTAATTTTTGTAATTTTTGTAATTTTTGTAATTTTTGTAATTTTTGTAATTTTTGTAATTATTGTAATTATTGTAATTTTTGTAATTTTTTTAATTTTAGTAATTTTTTTTTAATTTTTGTTATTTTTGTGCACATTTTGTTATTTTGTTATTGTTGTAATTTTTATAATTTTTGTAGTGTTTGTAATTTTTGTTATTTTAATTTTTTTTTTTGTTATTTTTGTATTTTTTGTAATGTTAATGATTTTTGTAGTTTTTGTAATTTTTGTAATTTTTATAATTTATGTAATTTTTGTAGTTTTTGTAATTTTTGTAATTTTTATAATTTATGTAATTTTTGTAATTTTCGTAATTATTATCATTTTAATAATTTTTGTAATTTTTGTGATTTTTGTTATTTTTGTAAATTTTGTGAATTTTGTAATTTTTGTATTTTAATTAAATTTTTATCACTCTTGCCATTTCTGTCTTTTCTGTCACTGTTGTTTCTTTTCTCACTTTTCTACTTTGATAATTTCTATCACTTTTGCCGAATTCGTAATTTTTATAGTATTTGAGATAGATTTTTTTACCATTTTTATCAAGCATAACTGTCATTTTTGTGCATTTTGTCATTTTTGATTTTTTTTTTTACATTTCTGTCATTTTTGTCAAATTTGTCGTTTTTATTATTTTTGTTAATTCTGTCATTTTGTTAATTTTGTTATATTTGTAATTTTTGTCATTTGTGTGATTTATTCGATTTCTGTCTTCTTTCATTTTTGTCACATTTTGTTATTTTTTGATTTTTTCGTTTTTTAATTTTTGTTATGTTTTTCTTGTCATTCTTTATAATTGTCGTTGTCGTTTTTGTCATTTAGGCCACATGTGATGTTTGCCATTTTTTCATTCTTGTTCTGGTTGTCATTTTTTTTAAATTCTGGTTGCATTCTATTTGATATTTATTTTTTTCATTTTTGTTGATTTTGTTTTTATTGAAATTTTTGCAATTTCGGTCATTACTGTAATTTTCGAAACTTTTTTTTTGTTTTTGCAACTTTTTAAATTCTTTTTTTTCCTCATAATCATAATATAAATGTTTGTCATTTTTGTTTTTTAAATAATTTTTTAAAATGTTTGAAGTTCTGTTATTTTTGAAATTTTGAAATTTTTGTTAATCTGATGATGTAATCCTTATTTTTTAAATGTAAATTTTGGTCATTGTTGTATGTTTGATCATATGGTCGGATTGTTTTTTTTCTATTTTATTAAATTGGGATTTTTTTTTAATTTTTTGGAAATTTATTTGTGTAATTTTTATTTTTTCGATTATTCTTAAAAAGAATTGAAATTTTGGATAAGTTGTTTCTTCAGACTAATATACAAAATGTACATGGTCAGTTTTTAAAATACGACCTGAACATTTTCGCGATCACACAATGTTACTGACTGGACTCGAGTCAACTTGATCAGGTTGATTTTTTAAAGTTAAATATTGCACGAGCCCCTGTTTTGACAAAATGTTTTCTATCTTATTGTTTTTTTCAGTGCAACCGCTAACGAGAACTCATGTTCCACACTTTTCCAATAAGAATTCATTAAAAGTGTCAAAATGCGGAAAAACCAAAACAAAAGCACCAGAAGCCACCCCACCGCCCACTTTACGCCTCATCCCACCCCACAAAACCCAGCACACCCGTTCGATTGTATTTTAACCGTTCTCTTCGATCCCCCAATGGTTGTTTTTGGGGCTAAACGGGTGTATGCTTCAACCAAAGTGGTCGGGTGGGGTAAGAGTCCTGGAAGTGGGGGCACCAAAGAAAAACAAGAAACGTCAGACTCGCGGGCCATGGCAGGAAGACTAAACACCATCTGAGCAACTTTTTTTGCTGCAATCGAGTGGTCATCGACGTCGTCGTCTTCGTCGTCGTTCGTTTGTGTCAAAAAGTTTAGTGGAACAAATTTTTTTCTTGCGAATCAGAAATTTTCGGAATTAAAATATCGGGAACCGGATATCGGAGTCGCGGCAAACGGGATTATCGGAAAAAGCTTTTCGCGGTTTGAGTGCGTTAAATCCTGGTGCCACAGGACGCGGTCGTTGTTCGGGTTTTCTGTTTTTGCTGACCGAAATTTTGAAGGTTCTGTTTTCGTTTGGTAAATCCGATAAAGTGTCGAGACATTGCAAATTGCAGTCGCTCTAATCTCTAGCCATCGGTTCAGCAGTTTTCGGAACCATTGGAGCTGTCTTGTGGATTCTAGTTTTCGTTTCGTTTCATTTCTGCGAAAGACCTACCGAAAAGCAATAAAATCAGGGGGGCAAATCAAGAGGTATACTTTGAGAAACTAGTTCTCGACATTGGGACGACTTGCAGCAGTGCGCCATTAATCCATTCTAAAAATTTCAGTTTATCCACTCGGCTGGTCAAACGAGAATCGGGCAGTAATGGCAGAACCTGCGGTGGAAATTCCACCTTCGCCCCCGATTTCCCAGTCTAGCGGAGAACCAGCTGAGGAACCAGCTCCGGAAACTCAACAGCAGGGGGAGCAAAATGCTAATAACAATAGCAATGGCAACAATAACAACAATAATGAAAACAACAACAACCCACCACAACCTCCACCTGAAGGTGCCGGAGGAGGAGGAGGAGGAGCTGGAGCAGGACAACAGAGACCGGGAGGACCCCAAGGAGCAGCTCCGGGCTTTGGCCCGAATCCGAATCCGAGGCGCAATAATGGCCAAGTAATAGTCGTTAATTAGATTACCACCCGTAGCAAAAGCAGGTTAAAAAATAACTAATTTTGTTTTCTTTTCTTACTGTTTGTATGGTCATCCTGGTCGTCTGCCAACTATCAGAATCCGCTGATCAACGTGCGGGATCGGCTGTTCCATGCTCTGTTCTTCAAGACCGCCATTGCCTACGCGCAGATGGTCCCAAAGTAAGTAGGGATATATCTCGTATTTTTTTGTTCAAGGATTTATCAGTTTGCTATCACACATTGTCTGTTGATAAAAACAAAATTTTATTGTTTATACTATTATTAATTTTAAGCACAGTCTCTTCAAACATCAATGCGCTTGTTTCAATAATATCCTATTTTCTTAATTTAAACCCTAAAGAAAAAATGTGTAAGGAATGCAAAATTACCTGATTTGGCCTCACCATTCGATGAAAAATGTTTTTTGCATGAGGTGTTTACATTTTGGATATAAGAGGATGGAAATCACTGGATTTTCAAAAAAAAAAAATAAAACAATGAAACCTCTATGGACCTTACATTTGGAATTTGGTAATCCAGTTTAAATAACCAGGCTGTTCTATTTTACAATTAAAACGTTAAATTTTTTTCAAAGGTCTAGAAAATTTGACAGTCTTTCTAAAAGGCCGTTCAGTTAAATAAACAAACAAAACACGATTTTTTCTTAAAAAAAACATGCAAGTAGATTTTCTGTGCATTTTTAGTTAAGTAACCGAGTGATCGAAAACGCTCACTGAAGTTGCTATCGAAATACCGGTATTCAGCGGAAGATGTTCGAAACTTCTTCAACCAAATCAACCGATCGTAAGTTGAAAAATGCTAAGTCTGTTGTATATTGCCAGGAATATCCCAAGTCGTGATTCGCAATGATTTTCTAAATTGTCTAAAATCAGTCTTTAAAAGGAACGTAAATACCTGGTGAAAAACGTTCATTTTAATCTTTCATGAATCTCTCGAATGGTAAAGAAAATTAAAAAAAAAAAAATTACAAATCAATCAATTCCAAAATTAGATTATCAAAATCAGATTCTGAGGATGTTGCCTTTGGGACTTTATTTCCATTGATTTGATTTGGAATTTCAAGCTCTCATTTAAGACTTCAAATTTAGGCCTTCAGAATCAGAAACAGATAACTACCCAAATATTGATATCGAGAAAACGCGCTTAAAGTTGTCAAATTGCTCGATTTATCATATACTTTTTAACTCGAGCAGTTTAAAGTCAGTCGAAAAAGTGTTAAAAAATGTAAATCTGAGTATTCAACCTGATATAGATTAAAATAAGAAGAATAGGTTGGTAAACTTAATTGATCATTTTGGCACATATCTCCCTCTGATTTTGAGAGCCTTAATTTTGTTTGAACTGAAACGAATAATATAGTAAGGATTCCTTACTAAGGAATTAGTGACAAAAAAAAAAAACTTTTTACTTATGTGCATATTATATCTAATTTTTTCGATAAGTTTTTAAATTCAATAAAAAATATGATGGGTTAATTTCTGATAGTTTTTACTACTCTTAGAGTCTTAATAAATTGTTATTGAAATAACCAAACTTTAAGATTCAGAGTGAAATTTCTTCCTAAAATCTAAAGGTGAATTTCTTCTAACACTTTTAATTATAATTGTTCGGATGAGCTAGAAGCAGTTACAGTAATGTAATTGGTAAAATCTTGAAATCCAGTCGTGGTGTATTGATAAAAAATCACAAAAAGATCTTCCGAATGTTTAGCTTGAGCTATTCGACTTTTAAAGGGATTTTATCTATCAGTTCTAGTTTTAGGAATATGGCGTTTAGAAGTTCTGTAATTAATCAGTTTAGAGTGAAATCAATTATTGATAACTGATGAAATAACTTACCTACATTAAAAAAAAACAAAAAGCATCAAAAGTAATAAATAAAATAATAAAATTGCGTGAAAAGACTGATTTCACAATTCGAAATTCAAATTTTACCAATAATAATAACTATACCAAAAGTACACAATCAATAACGAAAATTATTTCTAAACCATTTTCTTACCTATGATTATCGAACAAACTAAAAAATTTATATATTTTCCTGATATTTTCAAAACAAATCAGAATGAATGTTTCAAATCAATGATATTTCCCGTAAATCATTGACAAATTATTCAAAATTATTGTGAACCAGAAATTTGCTTGAAAACAAATTCAAAGCAAATCAGGCAAATTTGAAATCAATATTCCGAAATACCAGAAAAAGAATGCAAATCAAAATTTCGAATAAAGCTTCGGTCATAAGAATTAATGTACAGAAATAGAATGCATAAAAAACAACAAATTTAAAAAACAAATCTGAATTCTCAAATAAATTTTAGATCAGGTTTAAAACCAACCATGATTAAAAATTGTTAGAATAATGATAATCATTTTTATTTATTACTAGCTGACCCGGTGTGCTTTGCTACACCTTTCAAATTCAAATGATATTTTCAAAAATTATTCAAATTTGTCTTGTTTTATTGGCATTAATTTTAAATCAAATTAATACATAATTCATAAGCAACCGCCATAAAATGAGAGCTACAGCTTGAGTTTCGAATTGCAACACAAAGATAGCTAAATCTAATATTCAGAATCTTGCTCTATGAATTTGTGTTAAAGATCTGATCATTTTAATCTGTCTAGAGGGTCTCAAATTAATCGTACGCAAACAATCTAACTTATAAAATATGGTTTTTTTTGCTTGATATGTTTTTGATTTATGCTAAAAAACTGAAAAGAGAGCCCCTTCACCTGTCCTTCTCTTCACCCCCTGCTGAATGGAGGTCGTGATCTTTTATAATCATACCCATTCGTTCCCAAAAATCCTTTTATATCAAATGTAGTTCCATTGGTTGATAAGTTTTTAAGCTTTACAACAAAATGTATATGGAGCCCGCTCCTTTCTTCTCCTCTCTACACTGTAAAGCGTAAGGGTCTCTAGCAAAATGATTTTCCATGTTAAGTTTTGTCCATTTCTCGGATTTTGTAAAAAAAAGTTAAATTAAGCCTCCTCCTCCGTTCCTATATTCAAAATTCTATCATCCTACTGCAAGAAAGGTATTGTTTTACCAAGAAAAAGTATTGTTCGTACTCAAATACTTTTTGATGCCAAATTTGGTTTCGTGTGCTCGATAAATTCTCTAGTTAAGCAAAAAAAATTGTATGGAAGCCCCCCTCCCCCCCTTTATATCTTTCCGTTGAAAAAAGGCCGGGCTTCAATTTATAATAGAAACACATGCCCCATGCCAACCACATGCCAAATGTGGCTTAATTTGCTCGATCAACTCTCCAATTATACTGAAAATTGTAAGGGAGACCTCTCCTCCTCCTTTTCATCCACCTCTTTGAAGGTGTTTGGGATACCAAATATTCATAAAATCATTTCTCGTACCAAAATATCGTTCCGTGCCAAATTTGGTTCCATTTGCTGTTGTAGTTTTTAAGTTATGCAGTAAAAAATTGTATGAAACTCCCCTCCCTCTTACCTTTCTCCCCGCTGGAAGAAGGAAGGGGTCTCAAACAATCATTAGAACATGTCACGCTTCGCAATACCCGCCCATGCCAAGTTTGGTTCGATTTGTTTATTTAGTTTTTGAGTTATGCAAAAATATAAAAAGAAGCCCCTCCTTCCTTTTATATCTTTCTAGTGGAAAGGGGGAGGGGTCTCAAATAATCATAGAAATATTTTTCATATGCAAATACCCTCCTATACCAAATTTGGTTCCATTTGCTTTATTAGTTTATGAGTTATGTAAAAAAAATATGAAGGAGGTCCCTCCCCCTTTCTACTGGAAAGAGGGAGGGGTCTCAAATAATCATTCAAATATTCTTCGTATCCAAATACCTTCCCGTGTCAAATTTGGTTCCAATATCTTGATTAGTTTTCGAGTTATATGAAAAATTGTAAGGTAGCCCCCCTCCCCCTTTCCTATCAACCCACTGAGAGGAGGGAGGGGTACCTCATATTCATAGAAATATTCTTTGATCCTAGATACCACCCCATACCAAATTTGATAACATTTGCTTGATGGGTTCTCGAGTTATGCAAAAAATTGTCTTTTGTTTGGGAGGCCCCTCCTCCCCTTCATGAGAGAGGGAGGGGTCTCAAACCATAATAGGAACCTTCCCCTGCCTCCAATATCCCCACCTGCCAAGTTTCACGCTAATCGGTTCAGTAGTTTCCGAGTCTATAGGGAACAGACAGACAGACAGACAGACAGACAGACAGACAGACGGACAGACAGACAGACAGAAATTCATTTTTATATATATAGATTCATCTTATTTTACATTTCTTTTCTTCATTTTCAATTGAAGGATTGATTCATAAATTCCTCTGTAGTATCATGATCATGAATTTGAAAAAAAAATGAAATCACGATTGAAATCACGTGATTGAGTGTAAATTCTCAATTAGGAAATAAACATTTGAACTAAAAAGATTTTATTCAATGATTATTGAATTTTATTTGATAAAAAGAAGAAAATGTTCAATTTTATTTTAAGACTGCCAGTGATCAAATTCCAAGATAAAAGCCTTTTCTAAAAATTCTTCCAGTTATTAGAATAAAACACTAATTTTTTTTAAAATATATTTATAATACAATATATTCAGTTATACTGCCAAGTTACATATTGGGAAATGATCAATAAGGAACTGATAAAATAAAAATAATGAACTCCATGTTTTATTGTAAATATTGAAAGCACAAAGATGATACAAATGTAGTTAACATTGCGCATTAGAATTAAACTTTCAAGCTGCTACTTCAAATCATTTTTCGAATTTTCTAAAGATAAATTAAAAATCATAATCGATTAAAAAGATGATCGAATGGAATGAAAATTAAAGAAACGTTGATAGATATTTAATCATAGGTTTTGAAATATCAAGGTATGAATATTTTGTCGCTTTTAATTGGAATCTTGGATCCTGGAAAGGACAGAGGGGGAAACTACAGTGAGCGAAATAAGAATAGCACCACTATGTGTTTTGCTTGTTAAAATATGAATGATTGAAAATTACGAAAATTTTCTTCCACAGATTGTTCTGAATTGCTTAACGTATAAATCAAGCATAAGTTTACTTTTTTGGACGTAGCAATTGGCGTTGAGGACCAAAAATGTGAAAAAGGGGTGCGAAATAAGAATAGAACCACTTGAGTTTTTCTAACAAAAACAAGATTATTTTCAAAAATTTACTGTGTAAAAGTGAATAATAATGCTTCTACGAGTTATTTGAATAGATAACTGCATTTTAAAGAGTTTTCCAGATTTCTAAAGGATTTCAAAGGTTTTAAAATGGGGGTTTTAAGAGATACTCCTCTAGCGTTAAGGAATTAAATATTTGAGCTGTTATTCTTTATCAAATTACTAACTTTCTTCATTAAAATGACGTGAAATGATGAAACAAACATTCGGGATTAATTTTTAATCAGAAAAAATAGGTTCGAAATCAAAAACTTTTATTTTGTTCAGTAAACCACACTTTTTTCCAGTTTCAAGTCGTAGATGGCAGCACTATCTTGCAGTTAACACCAAATTTTGTCTCAATATTGATTTTCCAGGTTTATTTAGGCCCATATTCATCATTTTGAGGAATTTTCCCATTACAGTTTTGTGGAAGTTCACGCTGCAGAAAGCTTTTACAGATTTGCAAAAGAATCACCAGCACAAAAATGTACAATCGCCAAAATCCCTGCTCATTTCAACTTCCAATTCAATTACAAATCATACCAATAATACTGCTAGCGGTCTGGTCCATCAAGCTACATCCCAAAGTATAACTTTATTCTGATAATCGGTCCAAAAAAATCACTTTTAGTGACCTTGATGCAATTCTATTTTTTTTTTTTTGATTTAGTGATCTTAGAATTTCCAAAGCGTCCAACTATCCCAATTAATCCCGGATATTCAAAAATGGGCATTAATTTGATTAAATGGCAAGATAGTGCTGCCACCTATGACTTAAAACTAGAGAAATAGTGTTTGATTATTAAAAAACATTAGTATTTTTGAATTCCAACCTGCTTTTTGGATTCAAACTCAGCATCAAATCTATGTTTCATCATTTTGCATCATACTTATAAATGTTAATGAAGAAAGCAAGCAGTTTGATAAAGTTTTATAGCTCAAATATCTAATTCCTTAAATCTAGAGGAGCATCTCTCAAAACTCCCATTTTAAAACCTTTGAAAACCTTTGGAATTCTGGAAAACTCCTAAAATGCAGTTATCTATTCAAATAACTCGTAGAAGCATTATTATTCACTTTTACACAGTAAATTTTTAAAAATAATCTTGTTTTTGTTAGAAAAACTCAAGTGGTTCTATTCTTATTTCGCACCCCTTTTTCACATTTTTGGTCCTCAACGCCAATTGCTACGTCCAAAAAAAGTAAACTTATGCTTAATTTATACGTTAAGCAATTCAGAACAATCTGTGGAAGAAAATTTTCGTAATTTTCAATCATTCATATTTTAACAAGCAAAACACATAGTGGTGCTATTCTTATTTCGCTCACTGTATGTTTTTCTTATTAAAAATTTAGTTTAATTAAGAATATGTTTTCAAAACACAAAAAATCAGAATTAAACAACAAAGACAAACTTATAAAAAAATGTTTCATAAAATTTAAATAGTTTGAATTTTAAATTTGGTAAATTTATTTGAAAATTAAAAGAAAATATGAATATGATAAAGATAAGTTTTTTACATTTTAAAAGGATTTTTTCTTAATATTCTCGTCTTACCATTTTAAAAACATATTAATACTTTATTAATAACTGAAAGGAACAGCATTTTGGTGCCCATGAATATTTATTTGGAAGATTTAAGCGTGCTATTTATACTCGAATCTTTCGTCAAATGTGAAATCAATCATTGATAGCTGATGAAATAACAAATCTACGCTAAAGAAAAAATCTGATTCTGAATTTGTTTATAATACCTTTTTATTTTTATTTACATAGTATTCCGTCTCACGACATAACTTGACGAACATAATTCCTAAAATTCACTCGGTCCATGGCAACCGTTCTCCAATTCCTCGGGCACCCCACGTTCGCCAGATCACGCTCCACCTCGTTCGTTGCGCCCCCGCTCGTCTTGTTCCTACCGGATTCGTAGCGAACACCTGTTTTGCAGGACAGTCGTCCGGCATTCTCGCAACATGTCCTGCCCAGCGTATCCGGCCAGCTTTCACCACCTTCTGGATACTGGCCCAAGCAACCAGAATTCCCTTAGAAAGGTTCCATAGAAGCTTAATCAGCTCTCGTTTCTGTCTGAAGAGAATGCTAATCAGCCCAAAATTTAAGTTATTAAAGCTACTTTCAAGTTCGTTTCACTGGCTGTAGGGAACGCTATACAACCTTTAAGGGAATATCAAGAAACTCTCAACGCACCAAAAAAAAATCCGGTTGACAGATCGTTCTGACAACCAGATGACAGACTGCTGAATGGCCGGTCTATCTAGAATTTTCTCATTGACATGTTTACATAATTACAGGTTTGTTGTTGTCGTTTACTCACTTTCGAAGCCAAAAACCGCTGCTTACCGCCCCAAGATTCGATCCACTGTTCTCTAGGTTAGAAGTTATAACCTCTAGCCGCTCGACCATACCAGCTCATGCTCATCTGCTGTCTAAAGATGTATTTAAACGAGAGAGTTTTTTAAACTCTAGAGTTAGAAAAAAAATTATATGATAAATAAAATAATGTTAAAGGTTGTCAAAATTTAAAGTTTTACTGGTTTCAATGGACTTGCATTTATTAAAAAAAAACACAACACATTCTAATCATAATCTTTATTTATTCGTTTTTTTCTCAATCGCACCTGTTTTATCACCAATCAAATTTACACACAATAATTTACACTTTGAATGGATCACAGATTTTCTAGGATTTTCGGAGGGCATTTTTGGTGATGATGATCCGCAATAGCGCAGACTGGGGGCCTCCAGTACACCGGTCTTGACCAAAAGGATTCCATATTTTGCAGACGGGAAAATTGTTGATTATGATTAATATTTAGGTCCGCCCAGGCGGAGCTGCCTGGTTTTCACTGTATCCATGACGATTAAAGGGTTTCCTGACTAGGTCCAGTCAGTTGTTGATGCACCCCAGCGGCTCAAAAGTAATTTTTTCCTCCTGGAGGTGAATCCCACTACTTCCTGGCTAGCACAAACTTAAAATAATTGAATTGCATTGAATTTTCTGCCAATGTAAACAATCCAAAAAAAATGACAGAAATGTCAGAAATATTGGACAAATCGCTTAAAATTCTCCTAAAGGTTCCAGATGTGATCTTATTGGTTCGTTAGAAAGAGCACAGCAGACACCATGATTGCCTTTAAGGAGATGTCGCGTAAAAGGTGCATTGAAGTTCCATTTTTAATTCTTTAGCCCTTGAGAAGGCGATAGAAGTTTCTGAGTAACTTTTACGTAATATGAGTCCCTTGGAAGTACCGTAACACCTAAGTGGAACCAAATGAGAACTTCGGAATCCCGTGTTCAAGTTAGTATGCGACTTTTGGTTGCTTGGGGGGTTCGCCGTAGAGTCGCGCGAGCTCGTGGTTCATCATTCGCCTCCACACTCCGTTCTCCTGTACGCCGCCAAAGATGGTTCTTAACACTCGTCGCTCGAATACTCCGAGTGTACGCAGGTCCTCCTCGAGCAATATCCATGTCTCGTGCCCGTAGAGAACAACCGGTCTAATGAGCGTCATATACAGGTTAGACTTCGTGCGAGGGCTAAGTCTTCTCGACCGCAGTTGCTTGTGGAGTCCATAGTAGGCACGACTTCCGCTGATAATTCGCCTCCGGATCTCACGGCTGGTGTCATTGACTGCGGTCACCAGTGAGCCGAGATAGACAAAGTCTTCGACTATCTCCAGCTCGTCGCCGTCGATCGTGACCTTGTTATTACTGGACAAGCGGGTTCGGTCGGTCTCGGATCCGCAGGCCAGCATGTACTTCGTTTTGGACGTATTAATCATCAACCCAATCCTTCCTGCTTCGCGTTTCAGTTTGCGGTAGATGTCTTCCACCGCCGTAGATGATCTGCCGACTATATCAATGTCATCGGCAAAGCAGATAAGTTGACTGGATCTGTTGAAAATCGTGCCCCGCATTTCGCCCACCGCTCGTCGAATAACACCTTCTAGCGCCACGTTGAACATCATGCAGGATAGACCATCACCTTGTCGAAGCCCCCTGCGTGATTCGAATGAACTCGACAATTCACCCGAGATCCGCACACAGCACTGCGTTCCATCCATCGTCGCCTTGATCAGTCTGATCAGCTTTCCGGAAAAGCCGTTCTCGTCCATTATTTTCCATAGCTCGTTACGGTCGATCGTGTCGTATGCGGCTTTGAAGTCGATGAATAGATGGTGCGTAGGGACTTGGTGTTCACGGCATTTTTGGAGGATTTGCCGTAATGTGAATATCTGGTCCGTCGTAGACCGTCCCTCCATGAAGCCGGCCTGATGACTTCCCACGAATCTGTTTGCTTGTGGCGTTAGGCGGCGGAGTAGGATTCGGGACAGCACTTTGTAGGCGGCATTGAGGACAGTGATCGCTCGGTAGTTCTCACAGTCCAATATGTCGCCCTTCTTGTAGATGGGGCATATTACCCCCTCCTTCCACTCCTCCGGTAGCTGTTCTATGTCCCAGATCCGGACTATCAACCGGTGTAGGCAATCGGCCAACTTGTCTGGGCCCATTTTGATGAGTTCAGCTGCGATGCCATCCTTCCCAGCCGACTTGTTTCTATTCAGCTGGCGAATGGCTTCCTTAATTTCACTCATCGTTGGGAGTGGCTCCTCTTCGTCGTTGGCTACGCCGGCGATGTACCTTCCCCCACCGTCTTGATCTCCTGCATGTGCGCCGTTCAGGTGTTCATCGAAGTGCTGCTTCCTCCTTCTGATCACCTCACGATTGTCCGTCAGGATGCCTCCGTCCTTATCCCGGCACATATCGGCTTGCGGCACGGAGCCTTTGCGGGATGCGTTGAGTTTCTGATAGAACTTTCGTGTTTCTTGGGAACGATGCAGCTGCTCCAGTTCCTCGAGCTCCTCCTCCTCCAGGCGGCGCTTTTTCTCCTGGAAAATTCGGACTCGCTGCCTCTTCCGCTGTCGGTGATTTTCCACATTTCGACGGGTGCCTCTTTGCACTACTGCCGCCCGCGCGGCATTCTCTTCGTCCATCACCCTCCTACACTCCTCGTCGAACCAGTCGTTCCGTCGAGATCGCTCCACATAACCGATGACGTTCTCCGCAGCACTATTGATGGCTGTCTTGATGGTATCCCAACAGTCCTCGAGAGGGGCTTCACCAAGCTCGCCCTCTGCCGGCAGCGCTGCTTCGACCGATTGCGCGTAGTCTGCCGCGACCTCAGGTTGCTTCAGTCGCGCGATATTTGATCGAGGCGGGCGCCGGTTGCGTGTATTGTTCACTACGGAGAGTTTTGGGCGCATCTTCACCATCACCAGATATTGGTCTGACTCGATGTTGGCGCCTCGACAGGATCTGACGTCGATGATGTCCGAGAAGTGCCGGCTGTCAATCAAAACGTGGTCGATCTGTGATTGCGTTTGGTACGGTGATCTCCAGGTGTACTTGTGTGGGAGGCGGTGCTGGAAAAAGGTACTACGTACGGCCATTCGTTTGGAGGCGACGAAATCTATCAGTCTGAGGCCGTTTTCGTTGGTCAGCTGGTGCGCACTGAACCTTCCAATTGTCGGTTTGAATTCCTCCTCCTGGCCGACCTGAGCGTTGAAATCCCCGATGACGATCTTGATATCATGTTTTGGGCAACGGTCGTATTCACGCTCCAGCTGCGCGTAAAATTCGTCTTTGTCGTCACCGTTCTTCCGAGGTGAGGGCTGTGCACGTTGATGATGCTGATGTTGAAGAACCGGCCCTTGATTCTCAACCGGCACATTCGTGAGTTGATCGGCCACCACCCGATCACGCGCTTTTGCATCTTTCCCATCACTATAAAAGCTGTTCCAAGCTCGTGTGTGTTGCCGCAGCTCTGGTAGATGGCACGACCATCTGGGTACGTTCGTACCGTGGAGCCCTTCCAGCATACCTCCTGCAGCGCTACGATGTCGAATTTGCGGCTCTTCAATTCGTTGGAGAGCACGTGGGTACTGCCCACAAAATTTAGAGATCGGCAGTTCCATGTTCCAAGTTTCCAATCGCTAGTCCCTTTTCGTCGCGTGGGTCTTTGCCGATTTCCATCCGAAATTTGTTGTTCGTTGTTCGTTGCTTATGTTTTTTTGTAGTCACGGGCTCGCAAGGCCCGCAGCTAACCCCACTATCTCGCAGTATGGGAGTCCCTCTCCCTCATGCGGCAGGATTTTCTAGCAAAAAACATCTCGTAGCTTTCAATAAATTCTAACAGTAGCCCTATAAAAATATGTACATTGTCGTACTTGAAGTCGAATTTCAGAGTTTTTACATAATTTTATTCACAAGATGACACACAACTTAGTCACGCAAACTTCGTCAAATGAATGACCGTTTTTTCTATCAACACGCTAAACTTGTTTTAAGTACAAAACCTGTGAATTTTATTCATTTGACAGCATTACGCTTGTTCATTTTCAACCATCATCATATATTCTCCACATTAGCACCCGACTCTACTCTGTATTTTCAAATGTTCAGTAACAATGAAATCTTAATAATCATTTTTATTAATCAATCAAATGTACTTTTATGTATTGATTTTATTTAGAGAATTAAAACGTTTTTTAAATTATGTACGATACGTTTTTTTTGTGGAGATGTGGAGATGTGGAGAATATATCTCGCGTGAGCTTTCATTACGTCGAATGAAACAAAATTTGAAAAACTGAGATATTCACTAAAAAAGCTTCATTATAACATTATCTACTTATATGATTGATAAAAATATCAATTTAAACCCTTTTAATATATGAAATTTAAGACTTTCAAAATGACGAATGAAACAAAACCTTGATTGCCAATTTCTATGTTGCTTACGTCCCTTCTTCCAAACGGCGAATGTGCAGAGGAAGAAAAACCTAGCACATTCGCTATGGATTCCAAGAGCAAACAAGTGTATACAGGTAGAGGTTATCAGAATATCAACCTGGCAATGAATATTATTTCAGATTCTTGTTTTCAAGCGTTCTTAAATCGATACTCGAGCAGGCTTTCGAACGCTGTAAAATAATGCAGCAAGGAAAAGAAACCGAACAGCAGCAGTAGCAGCAAACATAACAACTAACAGCAGAAGGCTGATCGGCAGCAGCCTGCTGCTGTTGATCACCCAATCACCCGATCCACACTTTTATTACGCATTCACTAATAAACCGCTACACTCGACAACTCACAAAGTTAACATTCACTATGCCGAGAAAATTGAAAATTTACCGGTAATTGCCTCAGAAACATTTGGGCGTAAGTGCAAGTTGAACGAATCAAAGGACGAATGAGACAAATTTCCCCTCCAGCTGATCGGCAACAGAAAGCTGATAAGCAGCAGCGAGCTGGTTTGATCGATGGCTCACCCAATTCACACATTTCATTATGCATTTATACTCACCAATTTACCGCTACGCTAGATATTTCACTTATTAAACAGCCACTACGCCGAGAAAATTGAAAATTTCCCATAGTATTTGCATCAGAAACATTTGGGCGTAAGTGCAAGTTGAACGAATCAAAGGACGAAAGAAAAGAGACGAATGAAACAAATTTCCCCTCCAAACGACGAATGTGTTCAGACGTATGAACGATTTATGTTTGAATATGTCGTATGTTCCTATATGATTATAAAATAGCTCTAAAAATTGCAAAAAATTAAATTCATAATGTGGAATATCTGACACAATTAGTTTCCATGAATATTGCGTATTTTTTGAAGGGTTATTGGCGAAGGAATAAAATTAGGATTTGAAAAACACTCTTCAAATTTCAGAAGCGTTTTTCTCGGTTCGGTGTTTCTGTTTCATTCGACGTAATGAAAGCTCACGCGAGATATGATGATGGTTAAAAATGAACAAGCGTAATGCTGTCAAATGAATAAAATTCACAGGTTTTGTACACGCAAAATAATTTTCACTTAAAAAATAAGTGACATCTGTAGTAAATTCTCGCCATACGTAATTTCATTTGAATTTTAAGTGATGGGTCAAGTGAATTCACTTAAGTGACCGGTCAAGTGAATTACACTATGACGTTCGAGTGAAATTGATTTGAATTTATAAGTAAGTTTCTAGTTAATTATCTCTCGCGTTTTAAATAAAAAAAAACATTTATAGAACACCACTTCGATTTCAAATACTTACATTACGCTTTCGCCATAAATTTATTGATTGGGAAATTCCATCGTAATCCCAAGGCAGATCGGTTACTGCGGATAGTGCGATCTTCTCTGCTGCAAACCAAAAAATCAAAACCAAAACCAAAAAACCAAAAACCATTTGACGAATTTTGCGTGACTAAGTTGTGTGTCATCTTGTGAATAAAATTGTGTGAAAACTCTGAAATTCGACTTCAAGTACGACACTTCCCTTCTTCACACTGCAATGCAGAAAGGTGTGTAACAATCATAAAAACGTATCTCGTACTCACATACCATTCCTACACAGCAAAAATAATTCGTGTAATTTTAGATCGGAAACGATGCACGAAAACGGAACATCGTTTTCGATATAAAATTCTATCACGGCGTGTAAATTTAGATCGAAAGCGATGCACGAAAATTGAACGGCTTATTGTCGTGTAAAAATACATCGTGATGTAAAATGTGAAAATTCATTCTGGATTTTGGCAGTTTTTTGTAAATATTCAGGTTTCAAATATTTAAAAATGAAAAAAATACGATGATTATTATTATTGAACATTTATTTTAAAATATAGCATTAAAAATAAATACCTTCACCCACTACCATTGGTGCCCCCAGTTTTATCAGAAGTTGACCACGACCCTGGTCCACCCTGGTCAGCGTCTCACCAGTCGAATAGTTGAGAGGAATTCCTTTTCGGCAATCCGGATCCACGTCACTGTAATATAATAAAGAAAAACTGTTAGATTTAAACACCTTTAGCTCTTTTTGTATTTCACATAATTTACCGTCATCCGTCCGGAATTTCGTGGCTTTCTCGGGCTTTCATGATTTTGGATTCGAACAACCTACCAGCCCCGCCGCTATCAGCTAACAGCACATTCAGAACATCTTGCTCGTACGGTGTTTGTGCAGAGCCTTGCCCTCAAAGTTAGCTGCCGAATGCTGACGGTACGATCTTCTGCGATCTTAGGACAGCGGCTGGGGCTGTGACTCCCATTTCCGAAACACTTTTCACTTAGATATCTTTTGGATGATGCTACAAAAAAAAAACCCATCATCTTGAGTAAAAATTTACAAACTTTAGCCGCGAAGGAAACAAAAACAATGGATCTGTCAAATTTTACATCGTTTGTGTTTTGTGTTTCCTTGTACT
Source organism: Uranotaenia lowii (assembly GCF_029784155.1). NCBI lineage: Eukaryota > Metazoa > Arthropoda > Insecta > Diptera > Culicidae > Uranotaenia > Uranotaenia lowii. Next base: position 91,744,294 of record NC_073693.1, on the reverse strand, counting down.
GCTTGATAACACGCCATACGGTATTTCTGGGCATTTTAAGCTGTTTAGCTAGCTTCGATGCCGACAACAATGGATTTTCAAGAAAACTGTGCACAATTTGATCTCTCCGTTCGGCTTCCATGGCGGTTGTTTACAAAATGCTATCGTTTGGTGTTATGACATAAATACATGGTGAAAGGTAATGAATTTCCCGACACGTGGGTGAAAAAAGTTTCCAAATCCGTCCACTAGGAGCGCCACAATGAGCAAAAGAATTTGTTCCAATATTAAATGAAGCAGACTTTATGGTGTAAAATTATATCCCAACGTTCCTTTCTAGACCATGCTGTGTAAATTTATTGCAAAGGATTTAATTTTACACTTTTTATTTTGAACTGATGAAAAATAGACCAAAAATAGTTTGAAATTACATCGTTTTTGAATTACACTGGGGAAAAAATAGATGCCACACATTTTAGATTGCGTATACTTTTAGAAATTTTTTGCTGTGTATTGTCATAGTATGAAATCTGACGACTTTTGATACTGCAAATTACAATATTTTTGTTTCTTTAAGGACAAAGTGCAAATATTGAATTTCAATAGATAAGCTGTTAAATTAGGGAAGAATGACCCTGGTAGTTAAACTCCTTTGAATAAAAAAAAAAAAAGCTGTTACCCAATAAACAAAGGAAAAGAATGGTTTTTAAAGGAGAAAAAAATGTTTAAATTTTGTTATTCAACTGAATCACTACTACTTTCTTTTGTTTTTCTTTTTAAGACATTTCAAGATTTAAACTTACTGACCTTGTCTGTTCATTAACAATCAATTGAACAGTAGATTTTCAAAATAAGAATGGAAAAAAAAATCTGTTCATGGTTCCACGGTGGTATGATGATTTTGCGCCGAGAAGGGTAACAGTTATCAAAGGTTCTTCTGCTCCTATTTTTTTTTATTTCCATCAGGTTGTAAAGCAGAGCCTCTAAAAATCGGGCAAATCCTTAAAAATCAGGCACATTGGCATCTCTACTTACACAGCTCGTGTAAACTCTGATTACGAGTGGAGCATGATGAGCGAAAGAAGATTACACTCAGAAACCGAACTGAAAACAGTGTTGTTTGCTCTCGGCTCTTTGTTGTTTGGGAAGGGCCGGCAACCATGCGGTTTTGGTTTGAGTTTGCAGTTCATTAACCCAAATCCGCTCTTGAGTGTCAATATGACACTATTGGAATGTCATTCAAGTGCATCCAATTAAAAAAAAATCTTCGGGGACCCTCAGCAAATTTTTGAAATCTTTAATTTTTGTAAATTCTTTATTTGAAACGGCTCATACCTTTAGGCTTTAAGGAGCCAAACTCGTTTTGTTTGATTACAATTGTGTGCTTTTCACTTTTTGAAGAAAAGATAGAAGACAGATAGGGAAATTTTTTTTTTACAAAAGGTTTTATTAAGGCATTTTACTTATAAAATTTTTATGTGCCGGGAGTAGATAGGGAAATGTGAAAATAAAAAGAAATATAAACGAATATCAATAGCTTCTAGGAAAAGATATATTTCGAACATGTAGTCCAAGTCTATCACAGTCAGCACATCTCTCACTGAAACATAGCGTGGTTTTCCTCGGGCCCTAAGGGAGTCTATCAAATTCGTTTTGGCGACAAGATGGACCTCGCACGACCAAACAATATGCTCGATGTCGTGGTAACCTTGGCCGCAACTACACAAATTGCTGCCAGCAATATCAAAACGATAGAGTATCCCGTCTAAGGAATAATGATTGGACATGAGACGGGAAAATATACGAATAAAATCCCGACTCAAGTTCAATCTATTAAACCATGGTTTGAGGCTTACTTGGGATAATCGAGTGGAGCCACCGACCCAACTCAACCTCGTCCCATTTGCGCTGCCAAAAAAGCCCAAGTTTTTTCCTCCTTAATCCTTCTTAATCAGACCTTGAGTGTCAATTTGACACTCCTCGCTTAAAACTGCTATATTTCTTGTGATTCTCAACAATTTTTTTTCCCAAAATTTATTGTTTTGGAAACCTCGTAATGTAACTCAAATATCAAAGCTTATGTTTTGAAGTCGTCTTGGTACATTTTCGTACCTTAAAATGATCACATTTTTAAAGGTGGTGGGATGTATTAGAGAAAAATGAGATATCAAAGAAAGAAAGAACATTAGCCGTAAATATAATATATTTCTCGAAAAAGATTCAAGGCTCACAATGGCTTACATTACGTAATTGAGGGGAAGGGGCGTTTGACGCTTCCTTCAACTGGTGCTTAAGAACTCTAGGGTTCTGTTGCCGCTATCCTTTTCTAAGCTATGCTATTCTCGTTAAAAGTTTCCTCTTCTGTCCCCCGTTCTGTTTTTCCTTTCCGGGTCAGCCTAGCAACCTGGCTAACCTATAAAAAATAGTTCTTGGGAAGCTTTGTTGACCTGATTGAAGAAAATCTGTATTTGATAAAAGGATTGTTCCAGAACCTCTATGAAACAAAAGCAAAATAAAAGAAATAAAAGCTGTCTATCTCCTGAGGGTGTGTAAACACGGTACTCTGAAGTAAATTTTTCGTCTTCTTGTTAAACCATTATTGACTTGAAGATTTGGACAAAGTTTTGGGCACTAAATATACATGTATCATTTGGGAGAATCTGGTGACTCGGGATCGGAAATGAATCGATTGAGCAGGTTAAATTTGGCTTATGCACATTCATAAACAGTATGCAATCTAGTTACCAAATTTCAACAGGATAGTTATCGGCAAGTTCAAAAGCCGATATGTGTGTACAATTTGTCTGTGTCGCCAAACTTAATTCATGTTTACATAAAATACGAAGATCCTTTATTAAAGCACATTTAGATGTGAACTCAAAATTCACCACATTTTCCTATTTCACCCCAACAGACCTGTCCGGCGGGCTATCGAGTTGATTATGCTGCTCAAAGCATTGGCTGCCTTCTTCATTCTGGTTTACATCCATGTGCATTTTTCTCAGACACCAAATACTTGCTTGGAGCATGTCAAAAATGACTGGCCACGAGATGGAATTCTAAGGTACTTACTCGGTAGGTTTGTTGTTTCGTCAAAACTACAATGTTCAATTTTGTTTTTCAGAGTGGAAATCATGCGTTATAACCCTTCGAGCGAAACGATTGTCGAGCCGAAAAGCAAAAACCCTGACGAACCGGATGAAGCGGAAATGAATGTTCTCAGAAATACCCATAAAAGTGGGATGATCAGTATCGATCCTTCGACAACGCTGCCTCATGAACAGGAGCAAAATCCGGACTTGCTGCAGCAAAGTTATGCCAACAACAGTCCCTGGTTGCAGCATGATCAATCGAGGCCGGCCATTCGGGAGCAAGGCTCTACCGAAACGGGATACGCCAAGGAATCGATCTCGGCCTCGGAAGTTTACAAATCACAGAATTCGGTTCCGTCGGTGGTGGAGGAGAATGAAGTTAACAGACCTATTGAAAGCACCCATTTTTTGGGTAGTTTAACAACCAAGACGGAAGATGAAGAAACACTCACGGAAGAACAGCGCGAACAGAAATACGGCCCCTCTGTTGTTGTCTATATCAATGAAACTATTGTGAAGGATCAGGAAAAAATTAAGGGTGATATTCCGGAAGCCGAACTACGTACTGATGTACCCGAAATGGAAAAGCTTAAAAATGCTCGTAAGTTATTATAATTTTATTATCAAATCTGCGATCCATTCAAATGAATTAATTTATTGGGGACGATTTTCGATCACCGCTAATTGTTATTATCGATTTTGGTTGATATTTTTCGGTGAAAATTAAGTCAAATCCAAACAACTTCTTTACTTTTCGGCTTACTGTTTTGTTACGGTCATCTTCAAAAAAAAATTGTTTCGCCGTGTGCTTTCCTAACGGCTGTCTAACACTGAATTAATTTATTACAGTTTGGCCTGAAGAGCAGTACGTGGTGGAATACTCCCTGGAGTACGGTTTCCTGAGACTGTCGGCAGCAACCCGACAGAGGCTAAACATTCCGGTGTATGTGGTGACCCTGAATCCCCACGCCAACGAATGCTTTGGGGATTCGTTCAGCAGATTGATTCTGCGAGAATTTCTCGGCTACGATGATGTGCTGATGGCTTCCGTCAAAGTGCTGGCAGAACAGGAAGACAACAAGGGTTATCTGCGAAATGTGATCACCGGGGAGCACTATCGGTTTGTGTCGATGTGGTGGATGTCCAGGAGCTCCTACATTGCACCGTTCTTTATTATGATTTTGTTTGTAAGTATTATACGGATTTCTACATAACGATTTGTTTGAAACATTTTTTTTTCCTTTTTGTAGACTATTTCGATCTCAATGTTGCTGCGGTATTCTCATCATCAAATCTTCGTTTTCATCGGTAAGTACATCTTGTAATTATTTATTTGCTTTTACAGTGAGAACGAAAGCTGTGATCTTCAATCCCCCAAATCCTTTTTTTAATTTTTGGTTTCCTCAATCTAACTACCATTTTTTGATTCCGATTTTTGAATTCGGAAACTATTTTAAAACTAATATTCAACAAATCGTATTTCTGAATGAGATCTTTGAGAGATGAGAATTTTGAATCTATGATTTTATTTCTGAATCTGGAGTATTCTGAATTTGTATTTTTTTTTTCAATCCTTATTCTTAATTTGAACTCCGGTTTTTTTTGAACATCTGAAACTAAATATTTGAATACTGAATCCTGACTTTGAATTCTGACTTCTAAATTTGAAATCTGAAATCAGCATTTCCCTTCCAAAATGGAGAAAAAATTAAGAAAACTTAATTCGGAATTTTAAATTCTTTTCTGTCAAATAAAACACTACTTGACATGGATTTTGAAAAGTTTTTAAATCAAATATTACTTAACAAACCAATAATTTTTAATCGTTCGGATCAGTGAATAGTCAATCAGTTGAAGCTTATTTTATTTTAACCCCCATATACTGCCACTATTCGCAAGACTGTCCCATATGGATTTTCGTCATTTTTCAGTTTATCTCAAAAATCGTTCAAATACAGTTAGTTCTTCAATTTAGACTAAAAACTTTCATAACTTTGTTCTCAACATATATACAAAAATACCAAGTCATGTCTGTCCCATATGAAATATACCCGCAAAGCTGTCCCATATGCCTATTTTTACAGAATGCTTTAAAATTGCTGCTCTAATTAACGTTAATTTTACAAATATTCATACAATGTGTGCGACAAAATAAGCATTCATTGAAATGACGAAAGTTAGACTAGATAAAACAGTACAGTAAAGTGAAAAATAACAATTTCCATAAGTTTTACAAGCTAAGTTTAGCCTAATGGGTAAATTCCACCTAGCTTTTTTTTTCAATTTCGCATGAGGCTTATTGAATTGTTCGTTGTAAAACATGGAAAATAGTCAGCTGCCAAGCCATATTTTTTTAGGTTTTTGTCATGCTGTTACTTGCTGCTTGGACTTAATAAAATCTATAAACCAAAATACGCGTACTTGGTAGTACACGCGTAAGTCATATTGTGTTAATTTTTCTCACTAAATATTTGCAGCCAAGATGCTTTGCTGTTTCTGATTTAGCATTTAATCAATCTGTAGGTATTTATAGTCATTCTAAAAAGATAATCAACCGAAAAACTTTCGAAAAGATTAAGGTTCAGGTTGTTTTATTCATGGAACGTTGTTATTCATTTTATTTTAGTCCTACTCAATTCTTACGATAAACTTAAGTTATCTTTATCGAAATATGTCATAAACATCATTTCAAACTTATTTTCATCAATAAACAATCAGTAAAGTGAATAATACAGGAAGATAGCGAGAATTGAATGATCAACTGACAAAAAAAACCAAATATGGGACAGCTTTGCGGGTACACTTACTACGCATGCGAAATATACTCGCAAGGCTGTCCCATCATTATTTTCTTCTCTGCATCAACAACTTCCAAAGCAAAAAAACATTGGGCGAAATTTTACAACAATTATCCTCATATCTGTGAAGAAAGAAATAGAAAAGGTAAAGTTTCAACCGAGAAATCCACGAAAGTCTATGAAAATCTTTAAAGCCGTTTTTCTCCGTTCTCTTCTAGAGTTCCAATTTGATACTTTTGAATGTTTTACTTCTTATACCTTTTTTCAGGCGATGTAAGAGATTTTATTTTCTTCTGGAACCTCTAATGTATTTCATGAAATCTTTAATTTTTCTTCATCATTTTTTTTTCATACGGCCTCGTTAGAGCCCATACAAAAATTAACCTAATCTACTCTTCAATGTATTTTTTTTTTATTTCTGGCTAAAAACGCCTTTTTTTGTTTCTCAATCGATCTGCACAAATTTAATAGTTTTGAGAACCTTGTCACATGATCCGAATATTATTTTCAGGTAAAATTCAGCTGCACTAATTTAGTTTTACTTTATTCAAAGTCATTTTTTTTAAAACTTTTTAATTGGGGTTTTCAAAGGCAAAATCATACTAATCACTGTTAAAAAACTAGTCTTACCTTCAGCGTTATTCTCTTACTCCATATGTCAATATCTTGATCTTATTCAATGCTTGAAAAATTCCCTGCCTACATCTTTATCGAAGACATCAAAGTAATACAAATTAAGAGAAATGAGTTGTAATGTCGCAAAAAGAGTGATTATTATTTCATTTTGAAAAATCCTATTAAACTTCTCATCGCTGATTGTCCCAAGACCAGATAATATACTGACGACTTAGTTATTGGTTGTGAATGTTCAAATCTTCAGGATGGTTTATTTACACAAACAATCAATCTTTTACATAAATTTTATCAGGAAAATTTGTGGTAAAAAGCATTCATGGATTTTTATTATGAAAAAAACTGTCACGTTCTTTTCTTGTAAATGTTGTAATTTATATTCTGAGCTGTGTTTGTGTGAGGATTTTTATGAACAAATATTTGGGACTAGGAAACACATAATCCAACTGGAAATCAAAACGAAATATCTTTCTTGAAAATCTTTAATCCTTTTTGATGATTTTTTACTGTTCTCTGTTGATCGATTGTTTAATCCATGTCTACCACAAGGATAGCAAAATGTCATACATATATCACTGTAGGCCTAAAACATTTCATTTCACGACACTGTATGACGTTCACAAATTGAAACTAATTCTCAATTGTAAATTTAGAATAGCAATTTCGCAAACCATGCGTATTGAAACTGAAATCTTGACATTGAAAACTTCTAACTCGTTCAAGTTCAGAATTTGAAGAAAAAAAACTAATTTGGTAGTCATGTAACAGGTGTTAACAGGTGATTTTTACGACAGTCAACTAAACTTGCAAAAAATTATTCTACCACCTAGGATCCATTACTTTGTTACCTACTAATTACTTTGATTCTTAAAAACATTCATGCCATTTCAAAGTTTATGTTGATATGAAATAATTTTCAATAATCCAATTTCAACCTCAATTTTTTTTGTATTTCTTGTTCTTCAAAATACTTAACTCCACAGTCAAAATGATCTGGATAAATTACACAGGACGACGAAATTCACATTTTCCGAGGTGCAAAGAATTAAAGAGATAGTTTTGATTAATTTAGGTGTCCTGATTCCAAACAGGCATTTCGTTTTTTATTCCAACAGCATTTGTTTTTGAATAACTTTTGAAAATAGGTAAATTTGAGAAATTTCTGCAATTTTTGACAAAACTGTGAAACATTACAAAAATTTTGAAAAAAGTTTTTAAAACAAATTCAATGATCAACTTTCCCATGGATCGCGAGTAATTTTAGGTTTGTTGGTTCATCGGCTATCAATGATTGATTTCACTCAAATCTGATTAATTTTTGAACTTATTATCGTCTAAACACCAAAACTAAAGGTGATAGCATAAATCTGACAAAAGATTCGAGTTTAGGACGCCAAAGTTTTCATTGAATATAAAAGCTGTTCCCTTGAGTTAACAATTAAATTTTATAAATAAGTTTTTTAAAAGGTAAGAGGTTTTTATTCAAAATATTTTCATCTAATATTTTTTAAAACTAATATTTTTCATCTCCACATATTGTATTAGTTTTCTTACAATTTATGGAATTTTATAGTCCTACAACTATTTAAAATTTATGATTTTATATTTATGAAATTGATATTTTTTCCAGCCTTATTATCGTTTTCTTAAATAATTTTTAATTTTTAATCATGGTTTATTCCTGACCCATGGCCGTAGGAACGGGAGGGGGGGGGGGGGGGGGGTTGGAGTTTGGGGATTAAACCCTCCTCTATGAGGGTCCAAAAATGCCAAACGAAATAGCTACTCTTTTCAAATTTCAAATTTTTAATCAAATTTAGATGAGCGACCTAAATGAATAAAGAGTATCAATCTCGACTCAGAACTCAGAACTTAAACAAAAACCTCGAAATTTTATCCTAGGTTAACAATTCTTCTAAAGTTTTTCGAGAAGTTCCTCACTTGTTGATAGAAATTAAGTCCCAAATACTCATTTTCAATAAGATAAGGCTTGTCAGATTGCCCAGATTTTGCCTGAATTGTATAACAAAAGCTTGTCATTTGAGTCATTCGAATAATATATTTTGCTTACAAGTTTTTGAGCAAAATTAACAATAACGATTTTAGGAAGCTTAAAAAGTGATTTAAAATTTACTGAGATGTTTCTATAAAAATACAAATTTTCAATTATTTTGCTTTATAATTTTAATTGAATAATTTTGATATTGGCAGAAAATTAGAATAATAGCCCTAATTTGCACGGCCCGGATACTCGTCGAAAATTATCTAGAAAGCTTAGGTTAGAATAGTTTGAGATTTTTTTTTGTTTTAGACCTGCTTATAAACTTTGAAATTCGATGTCTGTATTCAGATTTGGGAATCCGTATCCAGTTTATTATTCTTGAATATGAACTGCATTTCAAACTTTAATATGTTGCATTTTCCATATTCGCATATTTCATTTAAATTCACAAGTTCGAATATATAACTGAAGAATGAATTCATATTGAAACTCAAACATTCAGAATAAGAGATTTCTGTTTAAGGGTTCTGATACAAATTACGCATTTTGTTTAGTAATCAATATGTAGGAATTATAATGTGGAACTTAGATTCTAAAATCGTTTACAAATTCGGTACTTCGATTTAAACTAAGGTTTAAAAGGCGGGGTTCAGACTAGGAATTGAAAACTCAGATTCAAGTAAAAATTCAACTGAAAATATATTTTATTGGTTTCATGAAAATAAAAAAGTTTCAAACTAAAATTTTTTATTTAAATCGAGTTTATAAGCGTAGAAAATATATCTGAATTTTAGGAATCGCACGCATTTTTTTTCTTCGTCCACAAAAGTTTTGTTTTAATTAAATTTTAGTGGCAAAAAATAAAGTTAAACGACGAAGAAGTGGAACCATCAGTGCGGTTTATCATTGGAGCGATTACCGGAAGGCCAGGGGTTATTTTTTCAATAAAATTGATAAGGAACTTCATTTAGAGTTCCTTCCCGAAAAATGTTGTGTTCCGGCTGATGGCTGCTGTTTATCGGAGTTGAAAAAATTCGAAGAGTTTGAGTGTTTTTTATGCTGATGAAGAGACAAACTATTCCTTCTAATAGTGTTATCTGTTTCGGTTATTTGCACTTCTTAAGAATGCAAATTTTAAAAGTTCTATCAAGAGTTGTCTAAACAAGTCTTTTTTTCATGTTGTTTTGCTCGAATTCGGCCAAGATTCTTCTGTCACGTTAACGGCTAACCAGGGGCGGTCCTGGAGTCGGCTCTTGGGGGGGGGGGGGGGGGGGGTGATTTTCCAATTTTCAAAAATCAGTTAATATTAAGGAACGTTAATATCTGGTAAAAAAAACAATCATTTGAGTTAGCGAAAGGAGAAGGGATGGGGAGGGGGGTTTATCCCTTTATAAAACAACCAGCGAATCAATAATAACCTCTGCGAAAAAATGTTGATATTTTTCTTAGGTAAACATATATGGTATTTTAGAATTGTCACTTTAAGAGCTCTTTAAAAAAATTCTAGTTATAAATGTAATTTTTTCAATGAAAATAATGCATACGTTGTTGAGAGATGAACACGTAGAAAAAAAAATTCAAGTTATCTTCATTTTTTTCCTGAGCTTTTAAATATTAGGGCTCTGGTATTTTATAATTTATCGGAAGTATTTTACTTCTCACCGATAAGCTCGATAAACAAACAGAACTAACGGGCACTGAATTCTTCATTGGGGTATTTTACTGAATCGTGATTTGGAAATTTAGTATTATAATTTGCAAATTTGGAAACGCAATATATAAAATCAGCACTTTCAATATAAATAAGTAGAAAAAACCAATTATCAAAATCAATTTCTAAATTCTGGAACCGAATTTTATTTGCTTTGCTCTTGAATTTAAAGTTTTAATTCAAAATTTTCAATCTAAATTGTATTACAATAAATAAATTACAAAGGAAAGTGATTAATCTTTGTTCACCTTCACATAATTACCAACTTTTTAAATAATTTTGAATTATTAAGAAAATTATGAAATGAAGGGTTAATTTTGAATGTTAATATTCTTCTTTAGTGAACAGTCTCAATCATTTGCAATTGAAATAGCCAAGCTTTCAGATTAAGAATATCAAACCTTAAGCTATATTTGAAAGCAGTATCGATGACATAATTGCTGTAGATCTAGAAATCCAGGAGTGTTGGTTAAAAATCACTAAAAGATCTTCTGACTGTTTTGCATGATAGAATGCCTTGTTGCCGAAAAAATAGTGAAATGATAAGGGGATAATTTTAATTCACAAGGGAAAAATTAAAACCGTAACAAACTGATTTTGGAAGCTTTTTGCTTCTCAAACTCGGTTTTTGTCTGTTTTTCTCCTTCTTATTTTCTGGCATTGAGTAATTTTAAAACTTAGCAGTTCAGAGTGAACTCGATCAATGATTAATTGATGAAGTAACTAACCTGAGCAACAAAAAATATGTTAAATCTTTCCATTATCCTTTATTCATTCAACGATGCAGGCCAGAGAGAAGAATGCTAAAAAGTAACAAATTCCCGGAAAAAAAACAATAAAGATTTCTTCTTGATAATCTTTGGAAAGATACTTACTTCTATAATTTTTTCTCAGGGTAAATTACTTACAGTCTTTGTGAAAATTGATCATTTAGTTAATATCTTTATTTTTGATGTTTTACACTTTTGCTAAAAAGAGCACAAATTTCTCCAATGAGCCTTGTATTTTCAAAATTTATACCGGAAAAAAGAGCTGATAAAATAATAAAAAATTTGCATTTAGAGCTTCTAAATAAGTTGAAATCAGTTTTCAAATTCTTTGCACTTTGGGAAATGTGAATTTTGTTTTCTTGTGTTATAGTTTTGAATGCAGATTTTGGGTTCTAGAGATGAATTTGAATCTCTATATCCAACACCAATTCCTGAAACAGCTGATATAAATACTTTTTTGTTCCTTTTTGGCACTAAAAACTCATAGGAAACGCATAAGTCATTTTACAACAAAAAGATTTATTTAAATTTAAACTCTTACTATGAATATTTTATATTCGATTTCGGTTTGGCAGTACTTATATTTTTTTCACTGTCATCCATAATATGAATGTTTGATGTGATACATTTTAAACAGAATTAAAAAAAAAACAGATCTAAAATTTAAATTTTTGTTTTTTAATTTCATAATATAGGTTATTAATTTTAAGTTTATAATTCATATTTGAATGGTGGATTGATTGAAGGTGAAAAATTCTCGGGAAAGAGAATATTTACTGTGATTCAGAAGCTGATTTTTTATTTTGCAATTAAAGGCAATAAATGTATGATGAAAGCAGAACAAATATTTCAATTTTTTCAGTGTTATAACCATTTTCACCCCCCTATATGACTTTTCCAAATTTTTCATTTCATTAAAATTAAAAACAAAATCAAGAATGCAGAAGCTCTGAATTTGAAGCAAATACTAAAATTTGTTGCGATTTGCTCGTGTTAATTGAGGCATATGAGGGAAGTTGACAATTTAAAAATAAGTTGTCTCTACATTTTATTAATAGCAAATTCCAAATCAACACTCAACAAGACACTTTTGTTGAGTAACTTATCAACAAAAGTTATTTGGTATAATTCAGTCCAGGGAATCCTAAGTTAGAGCTGTTTGAGTTTGATGGACCGACTTTTTTCAATATTGAGCCTTTTAAAGTGATAAATTAACTTTTTTGTTGAATAAACACCTCCACGGAGTGGAAAATTTTTAAAATTGTAATGCACATCTACTAAGAAAAGTTTCAACTTTTTATAAAAATTCGAGCTTTTACGGGTATTTTGTAACGGATTTTTGCCGCTTGGGGGGGGGGGGGGGTGATCACCCCGATCACCCCCCCCCCCCATAGGACCGCGCATGCGGCTAACCCTCCAAAAAGTGTTTGAAAAGGAGGAATAGAGGCATCTGAAAGTGACGGAAATGTGTTGCAAATAGTTTCTTCGACAAGATTAGTTAGAGCAAGTTAACTGGTGTTAGGAAAAAGTGATAGAAATTTTGACACTTACGGCACATTTTGAAAATTTTGCCATCCAAAAACCATTTCAATATCTGTGGACTTCTAGTTTTTTCACAACACGTTTTGTATTTTCGCATGCTGTGATGCAAAAATAGCAATATTTCTATCACATACGGCTGAAATAGAAACAGTGTTGTAAAAAAATACAACGCCCCAAGATCTTGAAAACATTTTTGCATGATAAAATTTTCAAAATGTCAAAATTTCTACCACTTTTTCCCAACTTGCTCTTACAAGTCAGTGATAAGTTAAGTGCCCATAAATTTGCCCCAACACCCAGAGCTCAATTTTTTTCCTGGTTGTAACATGTGAGCTTTTTGTGGCTTGCTATGATTGCTGATATGTAAGAAGAATCTGGAAAACGAAGGCTCTGTGAAAGTAATGAAATTTCGACAAGGACCTGAGAAGAGCTGAGAAAGATTTTTAGTGAAAACGTAAAAAATGTGATTACCTGTTTGAATTGACGTCAAACTTTGAAAGTTTCGGGTGAGATCAATCCATTTTATTTTCCTCATTACAATTTTACAAATACATTTGCACTTAATTACTTATTTAATCATAAGAAGCGTTTGGCAGGGATCTCCACGCTTCATTTCTCCCTCGTCCCTGTATCTTTTGCGTTTTCATCACATGGTTGGCCTGGCCGTAGTAGTTTCTGCAATGCATGTTCCGTGTATCAGACACTATGTTGAAAAGAAAAATGAGGAACGCAAGTTTTTCATTTTCCAGGATGCATACAAGTTTTTGACCATGTTGGTGTAAGAAGAAAGAAAATATATCTGAATTTAACCGCAAATGGTTTTTTTTTGGTTGAAAAGAATTAGCTTATTACTCGCAAATTTAAGAAAATACTTAAAGTTTTCTTCATAATGATACCTTCAAATCTCTTGTTTATTTTTTAATACTTCATTAAAAAATTAGCAACTTTTAGGACTTATTTTTTTAGAGTGAGAGTTGAAAATAAATAATCAACTTTTAATGTAAAATAACTCAAACCTGTAACCAGTGCGTGGGTGAGAAGCCCAAGGTCAGTGAGAATCGTCGACATAAATGTAAATGTGCACAGGAAGCGCTGTGGGGAGTGGAGGCGGACCGTACCCTACACCACCGACGCCATACGCAAATAATGGCTAGGTAATGGTCGAGTAAGATGCTGACCAACAGAGGGCGCTGATTGAAACGCACAGATGGGCGAAAGCGGCGCAATGGGGCTGAATCCCAGGACGGAGCCGAAAGTTCAGATCCGGGGCGATGACCTACAGCTACGACAATCACTCCACAAACAACGTCCATATCATACGGTTCAACTGCGAACAGTGAAAAATAATCACACTACAACCAGGTGAGACGTGATTGCCGCCCCGGAATCCTAAGGGATGATGAACTGGTCCACTGGAATGGTTCCTAATCCACTTTCGTTTTGTCCCATTGCGCCAACAGGACCCCTTTATGTTTGTTGGATTTATACCCTTCCACTGGAGGACTGCAGCTAGTCTGGAGAAAGCCAACGGTTAAGCGAGGCAAATCCCAAGAGGCCCCGTCACGACAGCGTAGCAGTTCCCACCACACCCAGGCAGCCGTCAACGCCGAGTGGTCCGACAGTACACCACATCCAGGTAACCGTCAACACCTGGTGGTCCGGAAATCGGAAGGGTCAGCCGAAGAAGAGCCACGCCAAAAGTCCACCGGTTTACTCACCTTGCGCCGCAGCGTAGTTCAACGGAAGTAGGCGGAAGGGAGTGAGGTGCTGGGGCAGCCCCGGAGTTCATCATTGGCAGTCATCGTCAAGGTAGGAAGAGCCTATGTTATTGTGAAATCTTAGTGGTAGAAACCATCTTGTCGACCCATCAACCCAATAAACAACAAACGGGGAAAGTTCGTGTTCACAAAGCTCCGTGTTTTCTTGTGCTAGCTAGAACGCGGATAGCCGACCCTGAGGCATATTGAGGGGGGTTCTTATAGATGCTGGGCAGGCTAACTCATCCTTAGGTTATACTTGTTTCAAGTATAACCTAAGGGTGAGTTAGCCTGCCCAGCATCTATAAGAACCCCCCTCAATATGCCTCAGGGTCGGCTATCCGCGTTCTAGCTAGCACAAGAAAACACGGAGCTTTGTGAACACGAACTTTCCCCGTTTGTTGTTTATTGGGTTGATGGGTCGACAAGATGGTTTCTACCACTAAGATTTCACAATAACATAGGCTCTTCCTACCTTGACGATGACTGCCAATGATGAACTCCGGGGCTGCCCCAGCACCTCACTCCCTTCCGCCTACTTCCGTTGAACTACGCTGCGGCGCAAGGTGAGTAAACCGGTGGACTTTTGGCGTGGCTCTTCTTCGGCTGACCCTTCCGATTTCCGGACCACCAGGTGTTGACGGTTACCTGGATGTGGTGTACTGTCGGACCACTCGGCGTTGACGGCTGCCTGGGTGTGGTGGGAACTGCTACGCTGTCGTGACGGGGCCTCTTGGGATTTTCCTCGCTTAACCGTTGGCTTTCTCCAGACTAGCTGCAGTCCTCCAGTGGAAGGGTATAAATCCAACAAACATAAAGGGGTCCTGTTGGCGCAATGGGACAAAACGAAAGTGGATTAGGAACCATTCCAGTGGACCAGTTCATCATCCCTTAGGATTCCGGGGCGGCAATCACGTCTCACCTGGTTGTAGTGTGATTATTTTTCACTGTTCGCACTATCGGTTGAACCGTATGATATGGACGTTGTTTGTGGAGTGATTGTCGTAGCTGTAGGTCATCGCCCCGGATCTGAACTTTCGGCTCCGTCCTGGGATTCCGCCCCATTGCGCCGCTTTCGCCCATCTGTGCGTTTCAATCAGCGCCCTCTGTTGGTCAGCATCTTACTCGACCATTACCTAGCCATTATTTGCGTATGGCGTCGGTGGTGTAGGGTACGGTCCGCCTCCACTCCCCACAGCGCTTCCTGTGCACATTTACATTTATGTCGACGATTCTCACTGACCTTGGGCTTCTCACCCACGCACTGGTTACAAACCTTAATAATAATATAACACCCTTTTATTTTTTACTTTAAGTTATGTATGCATTGTTCAAGCGAAAATGTTATAGAAAAAAAAAATGAAATTGAATACGGAACAAAATACTTGAATTTTTTTTTTAAATGCTGAAGGAAAGTTTTGTTTGTATAGATTGTGGTAAATGATTGTGACCAGGAATTCTTTGTTCAGTCCAAAATCTAATTTGCTTACAAATCAGATACATATGATAGGTATTTTTGAAATGCACTATTAACCAATTGAAAAACTTTAAATAGAAACAAATCAACATAGAAATTTAACAACGTTGATTCATTATTTTTGTTTTAACAGTTTACATAACTTGATGCACATAATTCCTAAAATTCTCTAGGTCAATGGCAACCGTTCTCCAATTTCCTTGATGTTGATTCAATTACCATGTTATCTGATAAATAAAAGATTGGGAATACCTGAATTATAATAATAAATAAATAAATAAATATACAATTTTAAGATATGATTGAAACTTTTTTTTCCAGAAATGAATAAAACGGAACTATAAATAAAAATTGTTGAGTTTTTCATTCTTGTTGAGACATGGTTTAGGGTTTTAAGGCTATGATCATTTAGTATCCGGGCACTTTATTTCGGTGATAGCTACGTTATTAGAGCTCGGATATGCAAAACTTTAGCAGCGTTGTGTTGGTTATGAAAAGGACTATCTTGCCTATTTTTGCCAGATTTTTTAAGTTAATGTATGTTTTAGATATTTACGATGCAAAAAGACATGGTAAAAATAATTTTGCACAAATTTGCGCCATTTGCGCATTTTGCGCCTCAGAAACTCTTCATTTTCGACTTGAAAACTTATAAACTGTCGATTTTTTTCTGATTTTTTTTGGACCGAATGGTTAAGAAGTATAACTCAATTCCTGAAATACAACCGTTCTCCAATTGCTCTTCTGTTTTTCTATAAGTTGAGCAATTTACCATGGGTGCACGGTTTCATTGCCATTCATTCGAAATCACCTTTTTTGCATACTAAAGGTAGAAAATAACGGCATTTATAGATTAGAAAGAAAATTTGTGTGATATATACATGGGTCTTCAGTAACGGACCTGAAGCCAATTGCAATGCAAAGTAGGTTTGCAAAAGGTTATTGGCCATGGTACCGAGAAATCAAACAATGCTACGCATCAGCTTTGTTTTTTATCAACTTTGTCAGCACGAATTCAAGTGGGTCTGGTGCCCAGATGAGTTTCTTATTGGCAATTCAATTGGTAAACAAAACAGGTGTTGACTGAGTAGTTAAAAAGAGAAATAAAGAGAAAAGTGAACTTATTTTTGTTCAGAATGAACTAAGTTCATTTCCATTAAGGTATTTATAAGGAAAACTATGACCAATAAGGAGGATTGTAAAAACGAAGTCGCGTGGGTATCACTCGGATGACCGCTCCCCGCTACACTTCACTATGGGTGCACGGATGCACCGCATTTTCAGTTTGCTATAGTTAAGATTTGTCAAAATACTTTTTTTTCTAAAAAAATGCAATATTTGATGAAAATGCGGTGAATCCGTGCACCCATTGTGAAAAACCATGTATATATCACAAATTTTCTTTCTAATCCATAAATGCCTTTATTCTTTACCTTTAGCATGCAAAAAAAATCATTTTGGAAGAATGGCAGTGAATCCGTGCACCCACGGTAATTTGCTCTACTTATAGTAAAAATATGCTTTAAAACCTACAATATCATGTTAAATTCATAAGCAACATGTTGAAAAACTTCAGAGCGGTGCTAGAAAATATCTACTACGACAAAGGTGAAGTGAATCCGAACACCCATGGTCAAAAGTCTAAACCATTTAACATAACTTTCTAATAGAATTGGTAATGTGCTCTAATTTTTTGATAATTATTTGGAATATTCAATTTATGACACACTCCCAATCGTCAACTATTCCAAAATGAGGTGATTCCGTGCACCCATGGTGAAAAATATTTCCATTTTATAACAAAAATATGATCTAATAAGTTACAAAATAATATAAAAAAAAATTATTATATTATAAAAAATTTCCGTTTTACCAGTTATTTTGACTGGTTACGGTCCAAATAAGTATATTCAATTTTCTGGTGTTTCTAATGTTAAATTTGATGTTTTATTTTATCTAGATATTATATTTCTGTATACTGATTCCTATGTACGAAGCTTTAAATTCTGATTTCATCTAAAATTTTAATTCGTATTCGTTTTCTGGTGTTTTGAAAATATTTATTTCATATTTGATAACCACACTGCCTCAAATTTATTTTTAAGTCAATTTCTAACTCAGGATAAGAATCATCATTTTGAATAATTTATTGATGATTTGATATTGTTATCATTTCTAGCTGAATTTAAATGTCGAAACACCCCCCCTCCCTCGCTTCGCACGGGCCTGTTTTCTAGATTGAGTCGGTTTGTGGTCATTTTCGATTTTTTTAAACCTTATAAGGTCTAAAACGCTTAATTTTGATTTGATATTCATCTATCATTTTTTTAAAAGAATATTCAAATTACGTTTAGGTACATGAGTAAATTTTAACCTTTATGTTTGTATGGGATTTTTGATATTTTGATATTTTTAATATTTTATTCTAAAAAACAAACAGGGATCCAAGCCATATATTCGTTTTTGTGCCAAGTTATACGTTCTTGAAAAGAATTTTTCGGTTGAACATTTTTTTCGAAGGCCGTAACATTAGACTGACTCTATTTGGGGTGATTTTTGAATTTCTTAACCCCTGGGGTCTAATAAGCCTGGGGTCCATGATTATTTACAGAATTTTTAAGTATCTGAATCAAAGCAATCGAAAGATTCCTTTTAATTCAACCACGGTAAATGAAAATTTCATATACCAGTATTTCGATAGCAACTTACTACCTTCTTCAGTGAACGTTTTCGATTGATGAATGTGTATCATTTCCCTCCCTTATATTATCCGAGTTAGGTAGTATCATTTACATGAGTAAATTTAAACTTCTAGGCTTGTATGAGAAAATTATTTACTTCAAATTTTTTTTGAATATTTCCAATTTTCTCCAAATTTTTGAATTCAAAAAGCTTAAAATTACTCACTTGTTCATGCTAGTGTTAAGCTTATACAAACATTAGTAGCTAAACTATTGATCTAAGACCTTTTCGTCTTCTGACTAATTCCTAGGTATCAAACATTGAACACCTACGGGGGCGGTAAAAAAGTAGAATTCCTAAGATTTTAGGCGTGAAGGACACTCCAAGGATCAACCATCGTCATCGTTGCCATCGTCGTTTTGGTCCACTCGGCCTGTTTCGTGATAATGTGTCATATAGCAGAGAAAAGCCATGAACCAAAGGGCAATCGTCGTTCTGCCAATGATTCTCCTCCCATATTCCCAGCACCTTCTTGATGATGCCGTACTGGGCCTTCGCCACATTTTTCTATGGGAAGAGATAGAACGATGGCATTGAGCCCCAACAACACACGTATCGCTATTTTATGTTCATCGTTTTTTTCTTCCCACTTCCACCCACTCCCACGCAATTGCTCCTTAGACTTGCTGCTTCTTTGCTTGGTCTACCACCTATGCGTATGTATGTAGGTATCCCTTCGAATATCCGGGAGTGCTGATGTGGATTCGGGTTTTCCTTCCAGCGAACCCCCATCTCGATCCGAAAGAAGTAACAAAAAAAAAAAAACGCCGGACCGACACCGAAGGAAGAAAATTGTGACATGTGAGTGAGCGAGGGTGTGTTATCATTTATTAGATATGTATTTCGATAATAAGCGTAACAAGTGTCCTATGACAGACTTGATAAGGTGCTGAACTGGAAACCGGGCGTTGATGCGTTGCGATACATTTTTTTTGCTGTTTTTTTTCGGGGGGAAACCGGAATGTTTACGAAAGGAATATGGTGAATCGGCATGCCGTGTGGACTGCCGAAGGAAGGAAGCTATTGGGAACAGATGAGTGGGATTGGTACCAGGAACGCTCATTCGAACGTGTCGATTTTTGTGTCCATGGGGAAGGACGCAGAAGAAAAATGGGAATGGGGATTCATTTTTTCCGCTCACTGCCAGACGATAATGATGTGACAATAGACCCGGAAAGCATATATCCGTCCTCGTGTTTGAAAGACATATCGATGTTATTCATACTAAGGGGGGGTTGAATGAATGAAGGATAGAAGCATGGAAGGGATTCCGGAATTTTCCCGTAGAAGAATTCGATATTGCGGATATAGAAGTGATGTAATATTACGATTATAATGGATTCATATATCAGGCAGTGTGTTATCGTTAAAAGCATTGTTATTGAACCCCATTTTTTCGGGTTGAATATGGAGCGGATTTCGAGCGACTGTGATTTGTTTCTTCAGATTTTTTTGACAAAAAAGTTTTTCTACTCAGTTGAAAAGTACAAACGCGGAAATATTTGCTTTGCATGCAAAGCCATGTGTGTTATCTCAGCTGTTAGCTTCCGTATTTCAATTGAGTCATCCAAACAGCGGTCATGGGCTTAAATGATTGAAGTTAATAAAATTGAATAAGAAATTCTCTACCAGCGTTACTACTCTACCGGTTACTAAATCAATATAAATTCTAAAACAGAGAGTACATGCAACAAAAAAGTCTTGTAATAATCTAGAAAAACGATGTAACTTCTTCATAATTTTACTTATGTTTGATTTGATGAATGGCATACAGGAAAAAAAATGACGTACCTGGAGATCCGTTTCAAATCAAAATATCCATATATATGTTATTCAAATTTTCTTGAACATAAAAATATCTAATGAAACACAAAATAACGGGTTTGTTTAGATTCTTCTGTGAAATTCAATGGTACTTACATGTAAAAAACAAATTTGTAAGCTACTCAAAACCTCTTGAACTTTTCGTATCGTAAAAAAATAAACTGTCAACAAAACAAACATTGTGTACTTGGGTGTTATACTACATAGTCGGGATATCACACAAAAGGTATACTAACACCAAGAACATCGTGATTTTGTATCATTACATCTAAATTAATGAATAATTTGGGGAAAATTTTGACTAGTAGTTTGTTGGCGTGTCCCTGACCGCAAAATGTTGACCGATTTTGTTAATATTAGGTTCATTGTGTAGGTAATTAATTCTAGTTTCTCAATAATTAAAAATAAAGTCACAATATGTTTTTTTTATAACTGTGCAACTTCTTATGACTTAGTTATATTTTAGTGTTGAATTTTGAAATTTGAAATTTTTGAAATCTCACTCAAAAAAAGACATTCAACTTTTGCTTTGCTTTGCTGTATCTCATTTTTCATCCTACCGATTTTCGACACTAAAATTTTAGTTTTTTCTCGTTGATTTGATAATCATTTTCGTACAACATACTTAGTCCCTCTAAAATCTCAGTTCTTCAGTATATTGGAATGATGAAAAGGATGTTTGTGGTGCACGCTTCGGATCATATTGACCCAAACAGCTTTGGAAAGCTAAGTCTTCACGACCGCCGTTGCTTGTGGAGTCGGCTGGTGTCATTGTCTGCCGCCATCAGTGAGCCGAGATAGAAAATGTCTTCGACTGTCTCCAGCTCGTCGCTGTCGATCGTGACCTTGTTATTACTGGACAAGCGGGTTCGGTCGGTCTCGGATCCGCAGACCAGCATATACCTCGTCTTGGACGTATTAATCATTAACCCAATCTTTCCTGCTTCGCGTTTCAGTTAGCGGTAGATCTCCTCCACCGCCGCAGATGATTTGCCGACTATATCAATGGCGTCGGCAAAGCAGATAAGTTGACGGGATCTGTTTTGCACGGATAATAGCACAAATTTCCGATTGGATTCCCATAGGAAAAGTACGTGAGACTTTTTAGTAGAATGAAGATGCCATACCACACTTAAGACTTTCCATATAATATAAAATATTAACGTTTTATTAATTTAAGTATGTTCTTTGACACGTGCGGCGAGATGAAATGCTAGGTAGAAGAATTTTAAAGGAATGAATAATACGCGGATAGGCAAGCATCAGATGAGCTTCGTAGGATAAAGTTTGGATAGGTGTTGAAAATTGTAAGTCTAGGGCAGATATGCCAATGTGCCTGATTTTTCAGGCATTGCCTGATTTTTCGAGGCTCTGCCTGATAACCTGATAAGCCGTTGAATTTCCCTGATTTTTTAAAATATGCCTAATTTTGCCTGATTTTTGCGAATGTCATGAAAAATGGGTAGTAAGGGAACTTGAGTAGGTTGCATAGCTGTAGTGAAAAAGTGAAAATGCGGCTGAATCAAAGAATTCGAAAGATTCCCGTTAATTCTTATTTAAAGAAGGGATTTAATTGGAATCTTTCGATTGCTTGATGCAGTAGAATTATTCAACTAAGTAGGCTCACAACACATATTAGTGTGAAAATGTGAAGCGATGATCAAAAAAAAAAAAGGTCATCACTTTGAGCGAAATGTCCGTTACTTTAACGCTGCCTGATTTTGCCTGATTTTTATTTCGCCTGTTCCCTGATTTTTGAAAAAATATGTTGGCAACCCTGGTCTAGGGCATTTTGTATTGGAAAGCATAAAAGTGTGGTGGTACGCCTTTGCCGTACAACAGACCAGGGTTGGTAAAACACGGCCGTCACGTTTGACCCGACTAGTTTTGTTTCATCAAACGACCGGCACCGAACTCAATTGACGAAGCCTCACTACTCGACTCGCATGGCGGATAAAGCACGACAACAATCAACATTTCTCCGTCATGCGACTGGCGAAGCTCCTACACATGGTCAAATTTCTCCTGCCTGAGAGTGACTGGCAAAGCTCTTCACACTTCGATCGGCTGCTGGCGACAGGTACAATTAATTGAACGACTTGCTGGCAGAGAACAACAATAGCAATAAAAAACTGAAAACGCGCTTGCTGGAAGGAGTAACAATAATAATAATGCGTTTCTTTTTCGTCGTCGGTCGTCTTCGGCTTGCTGGCAGGAGTAACAATAATAATAAATGCGTTTCTTTTTCGTCGTCGGTCGTTTGAATGCGATTGCTTGACTAGGAAATTCTTTTAGCTTCAAATGACTGGGGAATGAGTGACAGGCAAACGAAGTGACTGGCGAATAAGGAACAGTCAATTGAGTTTGACGGACCAAGAGGCTCAACAGTCACAGTCATTTGACTAATGACGATGAATGATGCCAACCTTGCAACAGACTACTTCGATCGTCGTAAGTTGGATCTGATATGATCTGTATTTGACGTTGAAACCAAACGTTAGTCGATCGTCAACCATTTCTTCCATGTATTGCAGTTTTCCGAATTTCTATGTGCAGCATCAAATCTTTTGTTAGTCAACGGTAGGTCCTCGTTTTTATGGTGTGCTTTATGCTTTCATCCAGATGACTAACCTAATAACTGAAGTTCACCTAAGTTCTCTGACCTTTCATTTCACTCCGAACTGCAGTGACGCTTTCTCTGCCAAGGTGTAAGGCAAATACTATCTCAGCATGTGTAGATAGTTATTTGGACTTACTCTTACGCATTGGTTGAGCGAGACTGCTCGGATCGGACCGAGAAAGACGTGGTTATCTTGCCGCTTACGTAATTTTGCGCTATAGATTCTACCAATTCTTGCAATCACTACACCGTCTATACTTGCATGTCAGCACCATCGACTCTTGAGGTAAGCAGCGGACCCCTCCCCCCCGCTTTGTTGATATCACTCTTTTCGCTACTAGACTTCAGTCTAAGCAGGAAAAAGCTGTTTGGACTAGCTTTTCATGACCTTCAGAGATTACACGATTCTTTAGTCTTAAGTTTTTGTCGTACATAGCAAGTCTCCCAATCATTGTCCCTTGAGATTCATGGTTGTTGGAACTCGTCGTATGTCTCGTGCGTCTTCTTTCAAAGTTCGAACCCACTCTTTGAATTTCCGAAGCAAATATGTCCTTACCATAACGAATTGACTCAGGATCTCAACGTCGATTATTGCTTGTGCGTTTTTTTGTTTTAAAAGATAGAAATTTTACGTCAAACCATAACAGCTGGATGTGTTTGCCACCGTGAGTGGGCTCGTCACACTAAAACCACCTCGGGCTTCGTGTGACTGATGTTTCCCTTGATTTCACCCTATGATACTACATCAAGAGCATTTTTTATATTAGTTGATTCCAAGGCACGGCGAGCGACCGAGTCCCCCCAGTATGCTATTCTGGGTCCATGGGTGCAATTGGACGACTTATGATACTAAGTACCCCTACGCCATAAAGTACACCTGGGGCCTGTGGCCATAATTCCCATCCGGACCTGCAACGAAGGCTATACCCGAGATGGGAGAACAAGTCCGCGCTTAACCTTCCAAAGCCGTTCGCTAAAAATCCGTTTCGGGGAAATTTGAACTGTAGTTTGATTTCGTTCTCCTGGCTGCAAATGTTAACCGATTTTGATGATATTATATTCATTGTCTAGGTAATTTAATCTGATTACTCAACATTTCAAAATAAAGTTGATAAGTATTACCAGATTATCAGAAACTGGTCCAGAAAGTAAAAAGTCCGAAAAATCAATTTTATTTTTAAAATTCTCATAACTTCTGACAGCTTTTCTGTATTTAATTGTTTTATTAATGTTTGAAATCGTCAAGAATCCATCTATCCGACAATGTATAGATATGTTGGGGTCCAATGAAAGTGTTGACCGCTATGACTAATCTTCCGGTAGAAAAAATCTTACTTTAAAAAAACTACATCCAATTTTGGCTTTGCTTAGCTGTATTTCATTTCCCAATGAACCGATTTTCAAAAATCAAATTTTAATTTTTTTGCGTTGATTTGATCATTATTTTCATAGAACATACTTGGTCTGTCAAAATTACCAGTTCATGAGTATATTGGAATGATGATAAAGATGTTTGAAATGTGCGCTTCGGGTCATATTGACCCGAACAGCTTTGGAGGGTTAAACGCTCATCGGCAACTCTAGTTCGAGTCAAACTCCAGCATATATACCCTGCCTCTTGTTACGATTCAAAACTAAGCGGGCATGGGCCCAGCACTTATACATCCACCCTTTTTCCTTCTCAAGTTCCTGTTGCTGTAGGAAAAATCGTAGCTGAGTACGTGTGAC
Organism: Uranotaenia lowii; assembly: GCF_029784155.1. NCBI lineage: Eukaryota > Metazoa > Arthropoda > Insecta > Diptera > Culicidae > Uranotaenia > Uranotaenia lowii. The sequence goes on along the minus strand of NC_073693.1, from coordinate 91,719,619 downwards.
CTTTTTAGCCTCATCACATGTATGAGTCCAGATTAGGGTTAAACCGCGCCCTAAGATCGCGGTGCTTTTGATTAGTGGTGTATACGAGCGCCAATACCATCCTTTAGCTTGTTAAGTTGGTTTAACTTTCTCTTTCTCTGCTTTCATCCTCTCCCATGATCCGTATCAGATGGCATATGATCTGCAAAATTTCGTCGATCAATATATCTGGCGTGAGCTTTCATTACGTCGTATAAAACATCTTAAGAATTCACAGAAAACTGCTGTAATGGTTATCAAAACAATTTTAGAATCAGTATTTTACATATAGAATATGTTGTCCAGGGTACAAATATTCTAAATGGAAAAGTGTTGTGACCAGTTTATGTCAGTTTTTGTATTTTTTCGTAATAAAACTGTTTGTATACATTTTGTTTCATACGACGTGATGAAAGCTCACGCGAGATATATCGCCATAATAGTTCGTCGCAACACATTTCATTCACAACATTCTCAGCGTTGCTTGTGTTGTCTTAACACTCATCGAGCTTCGACATTTAGGCGCGTATTTCTGTTACCCCTTCTTATACCAACTTGATTGGTGTTGATCTCATCAGACTACCTATTTTTCTCGAGATTGGTTTTCTTGATAGGACTTACGGTTTCGGCCTATTGCGGATCCTTATTCAGAAATACATCGGATCATTCCGATCCACCGCTTCCACATAGGTCGATTCACGCACTGCCTGGCCTCACTGTTTTTGACATTTCGCGATTCCTGTTTTGATTCCTTATTTTCTAATTCTACACGCTGAAGAAGCAAAGCAAACTTTTGGGTCCTCATTTAATTCTCATTCACACGTTTTTAGCAAAAGTTCTTGGCTCAATTTTGGGATACAGAAAATTAGATGTTTGAGGTATTAAATAAGGCGGCATCCATAAATTACGTAACGCAAAAAATGCACTTTTTTTACCCCTTCCCCCCCGTATGTCACAAATCGTAACGCTTCGACGTACCCCCCTATGAAAATTACGTAACGCAGAAACTTACCCCCCCCCCTCATCTTCTGATGTTTTTAAATACTGATTTTCGAAGATCAAAGAAAGATTCAAACAAAAAATTTCAACGTTCTTAAAAACGTAATTCAAATCTATCTAATGCGCTTCTTAGTACCCATTGATGATAACTCTGATAAAATAAATTGATTGTTGTTAACTAATGATCTACCTTGTTTAAGAAGCTTGATAACTTGTTATGTCAAAAATTCTCCACTTAGTAATATTCGTCAAAATAATCATAATTTTTTTTTAAATCAATTGAGAAAAAATGGTTAAATTTTCGGCTGAGGTTGAACTGAGTTCTTGGGGGTAAATGTTCCTAATTTCGGGTTTTCAACGGTTATTTCACAGATATTCAAAATACATTTTAAGGAGTCTATCTCAGAATCTTTAAAGAGGAAAGATTACAAACCAGTTTCAATCATGTTGAAGCTTACAAATTTTAAGCTGGTTTTGGTGTTTATCATTCTGAAAAAAATGAATCACATTAAAATAGCTGCGATTAAGTAAACTGAAATTTTTTAGGAAAAAATCGTTACGTAACGATGAGCATACCTCCCCCCCTCCCCTATGTCACAATTCGTAACGCTCGAGCTTACTCCCTCCCCCCCCTAGGAGCGTTACGTAATTTATGGATGCCCCCTAATGAAAAATCAATCATTTTGTTTGTAAATCTAGCTGGATTAAATGGACTGAAACTTTAAAGTTAAACCACTAACTGGACACTCGATTTCGATTTTTGGCACTGCTCGAAAATTAACGATAATGTCGATATCAGTAAAATTTGCATGCTCGAATTGCTGCCGTGCAATGTCGAGAATAGGAGGCTTCTAGCCAAAAACAGAGAGGAATTTGGTTTTAAGTCTCATGTCAATGTAATTAGTGGTTTAACTATCTGACGTTATTTTTATTCCTCGAAAATATCATATCGTATAAAAATTTATAATAGTTCAGCCTTTTCTTTCGGAATGTTCACCGGAGAATTTTCCTATATATTGGATTCTTCTGTCATTTTCTGTTCATTTGTTTACAGCTTCCGGTCAAAATAACACAAGAAATTTCCGGACAATCGATTCGGCACATTCGAATTCTTAAGAAGTTTCCACATTTGGACATTCGATGGGATTTTTTGTTTCAAGAAGAGGCGCTTTCCCAGAACATTCAATGCAAAATGGGTTGGTTCAGAACAAATGTGTTGAAGTAGGATTTTAAAAACATGTTAAAACATTTTAATAAAAAAAGCTCCTTTTCGAAATTTTAAAGAATTTTCAAGTTTCTGTTCATTCCCGGAGAGATAACCATTTAAAACCAAAAAATGCGCTAAATTTAGTTCACAAAATGGGACTTGGTTTTTTGCTATCCTCAAACTGAGTTTTGAGTTAAATTTATTGACCGTGCAGCTACACGAAAAATTTCGCCGCACCCCATTTCTCGTTCGTAAAATTTTGTAAACAGGACGTGCGAACTGTCACCACAAAAGGGAACATACGTCATCGTGAATCGACCCATTGCTGCCGATTGCGGCAGAACGAAAACAATATTTGTTTTGGTTCTCCACTTGCTTTGGGCAATTCGCAATTGATGATTGCCGAACAATAGGATAGTGATGGTGATGACAGTATAAATGTTTACATCATCACATGGTTAGGTCGAACTACTCAAACTGAGTTCGTGGTAACTCAGCATTGTTGCCAGATATTCTTAGTGGATAACTTAGAATATCTGCACAGAATCATTCACTCATTCAGAAATGAGTACTTTCCCAGTTAGGGAAGATGATAAGTGGAGAATGAGTCAAGAGCAATCACTAAAGAATTATTTAGTTATGTAACGACTAAACTGACGAAACATGAATAAATATAACTCTATTTCACCACTGAAACATGCCTTTTCAACAGGTTTAGTAGAACTTTCCCACATTGCTACTCGACTAAAGTAGTCGCCTTTAATGTTCCCCAGGCTATACTTTTTGAAGCGTGGTCTTAATAACCCTTGCGGAGCCCAGGCTTAGAAATGTCAAATTCTTGAAACATGAGTGCTCAATCTGGATTTTAAATCAATTACTTCAAATCCAAGTGTAAGGATTACGATCGAAACCTTTAGTAGAGGCTCTGCATGGCAATCGTTCAATATTTTTCAATCAGGACTCGTGCGTTGTAAGGGTTTGTGTGCTAGGACATCACTTAGACTTAGTTTGCAGTGAATCAAACCTTGATTTTAATCGTTACGGAGCTTGCTTGGAAAAATAAAACAATCTGTTCAAAAAAACATTCACCACTTAAGCCGACTTCGGCTTTAAAGACTGTTTGAACGTGAACAACTTAAGATTGACATTTAACAACTAGTTTAGGCACGAAAGCCGTGGAAACGGTAAAGTGTTTCTAATCTTAGTAATAATAATAATTTAACAACTAGTACCGGTATAGAAATCGAACTCATGCCACCAGTATACCTGGCATTACCGTCTTAAAGCGCTAACTGCTCGGCCATCGAGACGTACGTTTGTCAAACTTTCCTGCATATTTATCGCTTGACCCGATTGTAATTTATGTAAATGTCGCTTTTTAGCACTTCATATTTCTCTTCCTAATTGTACACATTTTCCTCTCCGGGATGTTACCCTTCGATGGTTGTAAATATGCTGATCGTTTAAAATAAAAAAAAATATTTTTATTTTAATTTTTTTTTAAATGAAATTTGAGTTTTTCATTTGATTTAAAGCAAATAATGCAAATGAACACGGGCAAAATGCGGGGAGATTTATATTACTTCTGGGCATCCTAGCCATATTCAACTTATCTCGAATTCGTTATTTAATTTATGTATCCAAGAAAATCTAAAATAAACGATAATCAAAATATAAAGCGACACTTGTCAGTATTCTCCAGCACAATCAACAGTGAATGATACATGGATAGACCTAAGATATTTAAGATTTTTTGAGTGATTGTGTAGCTTTTCCAAATTAAGTTTTGTCTATTTTAAAAAATTAACCTACATCATTTGAAAAATTTTACAATTATGTTACTCTATGAATTTAAAAAATAAATTTTCTATCTATTCAGCTGAATACTGAGCTCAACTATCAGGTGAACAGAATATTCGGGATAACGGTTTTTGGGTGGCATTCGACGCCGAATATTCGGTACATCTCTACTCGTAGCTATAGCATTTAATGATTTCTGCAAAGCTGTTTGCTTAAATTCCCAACGGTCATGGAGACAAGCTGCACAAATCAGTATCCTTCATAATTTTTAACTCGTGCAATTAGGGTGCATTTTTTGGCTGTCATGGACTAACCGTCTGCGCCAAAAGCGAAAGAAAGAAAGAAAGAAAGAAAGAAAGAAAGAAAAAAGAAAGAGGATGATTTGGTTGATTCCTGAATAAGCCCATCGAGTTTCAGTTCTGTATGGAATTTTATCTGTATGGACGATGAGACATATGTGAAAATTACATAAACATTACTCACAACATTTAATTTTTAACGCCTAGTGTGACGGAAATGATGAAAGGAACTACAAAACACACAAAGGTCCTACAAAAAGAAAAACCTTCAACTCAATTCTGTTTTTTTTTTCATCAAATAATAATCAGTTTTTAATTTCTCGTTCAACATTGACATGTGAGTACCAGCTCGATAAGCGATATGTAATTTTGATGTCAAAATTTGTTCATTTTTTTTTTCAAAAATGCCTCCAGCCAATGTATGCTGATCTGTTTCCGGATTTCATCGAAAAGCACATTTGACAACTCAATCGTTATCGAGAAGTTCAGCCATTTGAAGCCAAACCGTAAAACCGTTTTCTGTGAATTTGGTTTGCTACATTTTTCCCTGGGAGCTGCTCGCCCATATTCATTGGCTAGCTGGAAAACTGACTGAAATTGCCCCAAAGAATGTTTGACTCTGACTGAAGTAAAAGTTTTCCATATGATCCTATCAGCAGTAGTGTGTGATATGGAAACCGGATGTTGACCCGGAGACGAAACAACGAACGATGAGCAGGGTAGGGCTCATATCACTTACACACAACCCGTTCACCGAAAGTCCGGCCCCTTTAGTCGATAGTTTGGGCAATATCCATGGTATGGTAGAGGCCTGATGTGTGGGAGAATTCTCGTCCCAGCTCTATGCCATTCTCGACCATACGGATATGAGCGTAAAATACCTCAGAACCAACAAACCGTCCAAGGAATGCCCCTGAGGACACACAAGGTGTACATATGTAGGTACCGGGCCAACGACGGACGGATGAGAAAAAAAGGACGAAAAAAACAAGGGAAAAGATAAAAGGATTCGCATCAATATATTACCATGAAAATGTAGCCAAAGTGAATTGAAAGTGAAACATGATAGCCATTTGACATGAATGTGTGTAATTAGGTTGGGTCCGGTTGGCTGTTGTTTTCGGGGCCATGGCGTGTGTGTCCTGTCCATAGATCTTCCTCCGTTCCTAAGGATACGGAGCTAGTGCTTTCCGAAGGAAGCTCTAAATAGATGTTCGGTATCCCCGAAATTGTCCTTAGCACACTGGATTGTGGGTCGATATTGTGTAGGTTTTTATCCGGAGAAGCAACAATGTATGTCTTTCAATTCGGTTCCTACGTAGTTGTTTTGACTAAATTGTTCCAGTCACGCCTTTGGCTTTCTTGAGCGATATTGAGGATGATGTTCAAACAACGTATGGTGGATCACAATTTAATCAACTGAAACTTCAAGACTTATTTCAATTTTGAGATCAGATTATTGAAATTTGCCATCAGCATCACCAGGTGATAAGGTATCTAGCATTTCCAGAAAAAAAATTGTTTTCCAATACTTTATGGATCTAAATCTGAATATGTCTGATTGGCGATACAGTAGTTCTAAGAAAACATAAATTTTAGGACTCATATATTACGCGACGCCTATTGTGAAAACGTCATAGAATGATTCATGATTACCAAATCAAAAAAATTAAGAAGAGATCACCTTAAAAAGTGTTCACGAGGAAATTACCACACACAAAATTGATTCTCCAAATTCTTGTTTTCATTCGATTGCCATCTAATTTTCAGGGATTGAAAAATAACTATTAAACTTCATTTTATCATTTTACTCGTATTTTTGTTCCAGTTCATACGCAAATGTCTGCACCATAGCCTTAACCCCGGCCATAAGATTCTGGACAACTTGTGAATCAACCGTTTTTTGCATGTAAACCCATAATTTCTTTAGTTTCTCGACTGTCTTTACTACCTTAGGTCGTTTAAGAAGGTGCTGCCTCATAATCGCCCAGTACTTCTCGATGGGGCGGTGCTCCGGAGTGTTGGGAGGGTTGAACATTTTCGACACGAAATTGACCTTATTGTCCGCATACCACTTTAGCACGTCCTTGGAGTACTGGCATGAGGCCAAATCCGGCCAGAAGATTGTTGGGACGTTGTGGGCCTTCAGGAGAGGAAGCAACCGCTTCTTGGGGCACTCTTTCATGTACACCTGTTTGTTCATCGTGTCCTGGGTCACGAAAGGTGCACTCCGCTTCCTACACGTGCAGATGGCTTGCCAAACCAGGAATTTATTCGTAAATTTGGACATCTTCTGATTGTGGACATGCTCGGCTTAGGTGCAGCTTCTTAGCCACATCCTGAATGGAGGCGTTCGGGTTCCGGTTGAAGGCCCCGACTACGCGGTTGTGATTTTTGGTGTTGTACGGAATACTTTTTCCTTAACTTCTGAGCTTCCGATCGGTAGTTAATCGTTCCTCGAACCGCTTAATCACTCGCGGCACCGTGCAATTTGCGATTCCAATAGTTTTGGCGATGAAAAAAATACGAGAGATTCTTGTTCTCGTGATGAATGCGCAACTTTTTATCACGCAGGGGCTATTCTTTCAACTCAATTTCCGCGAGTTTTGATCACAGGACTTTAAAACTTGCAGGATGTAAACAATGCACTTTGAACTAAATCCACCCAAATTTTCAATAAATCTACCCAATGGGTCGATTCACGATGACGTATGTTCCCTTTTGTGGTGACAGTTTGCACGTCCTGTTTACAAAATTTCACGAACGAGAAATGGGGTGCGGCGAAATTTTTCGTGTAGCTGCACGGTCAAGAAATTTAAATCAAAACTCAGTTTGAGGATAGCAAAACTCCAAGTCCCATTTTGTGAACTAAATTAAGCGCATTTTTGGTATTTAACGGTTATCTCTCCGGAAATGAACAGAAAGTTGAAAACTCTTAAAAATTTCGAAAAGGAGGTTTGTTTATTAAAATATTTCAACATGTTTTTGAAACCGTTTTTTCAACACATTTCTTTTTTGCACTGAATATTCTGGGGCAGTGCTTCTACTTGAAACAAAAAATCCCATCGAACAGCCAAATGTGGAAGCTTCTAAAGAATTTGTATGTTCCGAATCGATTTTATGGAAGTTTTTTGTGTTATTTTGAACGGAAACTGTAAACAAATGCACATACTTGTACGATAACACTACTCAGGGTCAGAAGACATCAATATAGGAAAATTCTCCGGTAAACATATTGAAGAAAAGCTGAACGAGGAATAAAAATAACGTTTGATAGTTTAACTTTTAAGTTTAAATCCATTTGTTCCAATGTTTCTGTTTTCAGCTGGATTAACAAACAAAATTATTAATTTTTTATTATTTTATACTAAAAACATTTAATTTCTTTACAACTAATTTCCTTTTAAAATTAATTTTTATCCCAAAATTGAGCTGAGAACTATTGCTAAAAACGTGTGAATGAGAATTAAATTAAGACCCAAAGGTTTGCTTAGTTTCCTCAGCGTGTAGAATTGGAAAATATGGAATCAAAACAAGAATCGTGAAGTGTCAAAAACAGTGAGGCCAGCCAGTGCGTGAATCGACATATGGTTGAAAAGTTAGAGAAATTTCATAGTGCGGCAGGGATGTCAGGTGTCCTGATTTTTCAGGATTTGTCCTGATTTTCGAGAGGCCGTCCTGACTTTTCAAAAACGCTTGAATTGTCTTTTAATGGCCCTTAAAATGTCCTGATTTGTCCTGATTTAAAAAAATGTCTAATTTATAACTAAATTTATTGTTAAATTATGAAAACATCGAACAAATCTTCAATAAAATAGTTTAACCAGTTTAAGCAATGATAATCTTCGGTTCAAATGATATTTAAATGGTGTTTTTCGATATTAACTGCAGGCCAGCCAAGGTTATTCTCGCTTCAGTTGCATAATTCGAGGCGTCTTCAACACCTATATTTCGCCTTTAGTTATACAATTTAGCAGAACTGCATGTTATTTTCACCAATTTAGTGGTGTTCTGAAAAACGACCTGGCACCTCTGTAGTGTGGCAACGCTCAGGGCGAGTACAGCTTCGGGTGTGTTCTTATACCAATACACGGAATCGTCCATCTTGTGACAGGCAATCGTAATCATAGCCATGATAGGCGAACAATTGTCTGTCAAAAAGCGCTCCGTCTCGACCCCTCCCCCAATGAGAAACTTTTGGTACCCCTTGCCTACTTTTCCTCAATATGCATCAACCCGTAGCTGTAGGCCCTCTGGTAATGCTTTGATTGCAGTGTAAGAATTTAATTTAAAAGAGGAATTCGACAAATAAACGTGTATTTTCTGAAATAGTTAAAACCAAATCCATCGCATTGAACTTTTTAGTAATTAAATCTAAAGTTTTAAGTTTTGTACAATTTAATTTCATTAGTCAATTTATAAGTTTTAAGTAGATCATCAATGTGTCCAATTCTACCATCCTTTTATAAGAAAACTAAAAAAACCACATTGGAAACATGCAGAGGAAGTCTTCAACAGGGTTTCAGCGGTAGTCTATTCAGAAATTTCTAAGTACAGAATAAAACTTAAATATTCCATAAGGCATTTCCCCACTTGTCCGACGATAAGTCATGTTTAGTCATGTTTACATTTTCTTGGCATATCGTGGTAGGGTAAACATAACAACCCAAGCAACCAAAAGTTCGAATATCACTTAAGGAACGAACTAATGAGTTCATATATAGCTGTACAAAAGTTCTGTGGAACTTATTTGCTGTTCAAAATGTTTTTTCGAGGTCCATGGAACTTCATTCTTTATCAAGTTCAGCCAATACTCAAAAAAAGCTTTAAAGTACTGTTTTGGTTTCTGTTTCTACTTTTTGGGAATTTTAAAGTTTGTATGAAGAAAAACAATCTTGTTGTTACGTACTTCTCATTTTTTTTTTCAAAATCCAGTAGCTAACAAAGGGTTGCAAATCTTTTTGTACAGCTCAATAGTTCGTAAAAAATCTCTGTTGTACTATTTTGTAAACTTGAAAGTTTTAATTAGTTCCAACGGGCGTTCAAAAGCAACTTCGCATTATAGAAACTTTGAAGTAGATTTAAAGGCTTAAATCTACTTTTTTCGAACTTAAACACGTGTTTGCATAAATAAACACAATGTGAAGTACACATTTAGTTCCAGAAGAACTTTTTAACAACTTGAAAGTGACAATTAAGTAGAAATTAAGAACCTTAAAGTCATTTTAAAGAAAATCATCACATCGAGTAAAATCGTTGCCTACTCATGATGATCATATAGGGCAACAAGTATGGATCTCGGGTTCGAGGCTTGATAAGACATGTTTTTTAAATGTAATGTGAGTTAGTAACAGATATGGTTGATTAATATGAATAAAATTAGCGGACTTGAGAAGGCAATTGAAGGGAGCGAAAGAGGTTTTTTTTCGATTTTTTATGCTGCATATAAAGATTTTGAAGCTGGTTAGAAGTTGTTTGGCGATTTATTCGAACTTTTTGTCAACTTTAAAGTTCGTTTAACTACTTAAAAATTGAGCTGAAAAGAAGTTGTATTAGCATACTCGATTAAGCTGATAAAACCTGATAGAGGAATGTTATCCGAACTTTTGGTTGCTTGGGAACAACATTACGCATATACAATGACCAGATAGTAACGAAATAAAAATGGCAAATTGTAGTGGTTTTGCAAGCGCCCCTTGGTCAGGGGAATATAAATTCTTTATTTAATTAATTGTGAATTCATTACAAGTTAAGACATGAAGGTATGTTAATGCTTTTAATTAAAGAAGTTTTAAAAAGAAAGCATTGAACAGCGCTTATCATCAATGATCAAAATGACGACCAGTTGGTGTTTACATTTTTCAAAACAAAAACAAAAAGTTACCCTACCACAATCTGTCTCAGGAAATACTCTATTCTACGGGGAGATCATCTATCTTGAAATGTGGAATAATCTTCAAAAGAAGTCATTCATATATGTTTACAAGCTTAAGATACTGGATTTTCATTTGATAACATGTGGAAAAGATTAAAAATACATTGTTTTTATTTGATGATAAAAAAAGGTAAATCTATTCAAGCTCCCTATAAAATGGTGGGTCGATAAGGTTGCCAGAATTTTTTCCGGACAAGTTCGGTCAATTTTTTCGAAAAATCTGTCAAAATCCGGACATTTGAATTCAAAATGTTCAACCCAAAATCCGGGTAATATCCGGGCAAATTTAATCAAAAACACGGAATTATTCAAGAAAAATCGAGATGAAAACACTGAATTTTTTGCATCAAACCCCATCATCAGATTTTAAATCGTATTTAAGGCACACGTATCACAAGCCATGATTATTTGGATAAAAATTAGCATCTAAAAATTTATTTTCGACGTAAAAATGAAAAATTATAACAACTCAATTTTAGTTTTTTGTTACATTTTACAAATTAAGTGAATTAATCCGGACAAAATCCGGGCAATCAGGCGGTTTAAAACGTTTTTCGTGATAGAGTGCCCTAAATGACCAGGCTTTTTAAAAAGTTATGTGCTGCAGGCTAAAATAGATCCTAGTCCTAGAACAAGATCGCGTGCCAAATTTGGGCCAGATTGAATCACGGGAAGGGGTCGCTCCCGCTGAAGGTTGTATGGGATTTTGAGACATTTTGTGCGGGAAAAACTTGAAAAGCTAGGTTTTTTTTCAATAACTTTGGTTCTCTTCGTCCGATTTCTTTTAATACGATTTTTCATAAAGCCCAAATAATGACAAATATTTCATCTTTAGACTGCCTTTCGTTTAGAGTTGAGATAAACAAGTTGTTAGGCTTCAAAAATGAGCTAACTTTTTTAAGTGTGGTATTCATCACTATTAATGGGGCGTCAATATGTTCGATCGCCCATTAACAGTGGTGAATACCACCCTTAACCCATTTTTGAAACCTCATAACTTTTTTATCTTGAATTTTATCGAAATGCAGTCTTCGGATGAAATATTTTTCATAGATTAGGCTAAAAAAACCTTATTCAAAAGAAATTGGCCGAAAGTAACAAAAGTTATTGATGAAAGACTGGATTTTCATGTTTCTCCAGAACAAAATGTCTCAAAATCCTATACAAACTTCAGGTTCGTTGAGCGACCCCTTCCCGTGATTCGATCTGGCCCAAATTTGGCATGAGATCTTGTACTAGGCCTAGGATCAATTTTAGTCTGCAGCGCATAAAATTTAACACGTTTGAAATTTCCCATACAAATTTAGGACAATCTAATCTACATGAATCGTTCTTATTGGATGCTACTAGGTAAATTTCAATCTACCAATAATTAATAATTATAAAATATTCTTAATAGTTTTTAATATGGGCATTATCAGTTTCATTACATCTATTGTAAACAACAGTTCACTAACTACGATTTTCTTCTTTTATTTTTTCCAGTTGATTTGCTGCAAATGCTGGAATTTAACATTCCAGTTCGATTCCCAGCTGCACCGCTGCTGACTGTCATCTTGGCACTTGTCGGTAAGTATCCAAATACTAGAAGAAAAAAAAACCCAAACATATGAACTTGTGAAGGTAGTATTTTCGGTCTTTGCTGCCCAATCCGGCCCCCAAGGGAGGGTTATTTTGAATTGTGATGGTTAGATGGAACCAATCGAATCGCTTTTGGCACGCAAAGCAGTAAAACAACAGGACGAAGAAGGAAAAAAACTCAATTTTATCACCTGAAATATGGTCCCGTTAATTTCCTGAACAATTTGCTGAACAACCTTACTATTTGCTGCAGTATGTGTTTTCGGGTTGGTCAAATTTCTCCGGAATTTCCGAGTCAGAAGTTTAATGGAGGGGAAGTGGGAAAACCGGTCAGCAGAAGACACAGTTTAGTTGGCGTTCTGTTGGTCGTTGAATGATGGTAATGAGCATATGTAACGTTAGACCCCTCTCTCACGTGTGTGTGATGCCGTGACCCGCACCTTTTCAACCCCTTCCGGGGAAAACAACCGTTCCGAGATAGACAGATGCAATTGGAGCCAAGCGGACAATTAATTGTACCGGAATTCGGTGCTCGGTGCTATCTATCTGGTTGGGTTTTGCCTGGAAGTTGGCGGCAGAGGGCTCGCCGATTACTCCGCACATCCGGGTGACCGACACAAGACCGGGAAACCATCGAGCAGCCAGCAAACCAACAACACAGGTCGGTCACGCAAGTCAATTTGTTTCCATTACCCGACAAGACCCATCCGTCCGTTCATAACTAAGACGATTAATGTGTCGACATTTGGGCGACCGACGAACGTTTGTTGGAACGAGAAGGTGGGGAGTAGCGAGTTGAGGGAACTTGGGGCTTCAGCGGGTGTTTCGAGGGATGTGCTAGAGAATAACAACAAGTGAGCAATTTTCCGCCCACCCAATATGGCATTGTGTCAACAGGTACAGTGCAGGTGCCATGGTTTCGGACAGTGATTTTTGAGGAACAAAAATGTTAATAATAGGGTAGTCCAAAAACAAGACTATGTTCTGGAATTAAAACTCTTGGGGGCTAAAATAGTTCCATGAGCTGCTAGAAGGCCCTATACTAAATTTCAGTTCATTTATCTGTCCATTTCTCGGACAGCCCACAATAGCCAGATCACGCTTCACTTGGTCTAACCACCTCGCTCGTTTTGCCCCTGCTCGCCTCGTTTCTACCGGATTCGTAGCAAACACCTCTTTTGCGGGACAGTCGTTCGGCATTCTCGCAACATGTTCTGCCCAGCGTATCCTACCAGCCTTCACCACCTTCTGGACACTGGGTTCGCCGTAGAGTCGTGCGAGCTCGTGGTTCATCTTTCGCCTCCACACTCCGTTCTCCTGCACGCCGCCAAAGATGGTTCTTAAACTCTTCGCTCGGATACTCCGAGTGTACGCAGGTCCTCTCTTGCTCGTAGAGCAACCGGTCTAATGAGCGTCATGTACAGGTTACACTTCATGCGAGAGCTAAGTCTTCTCGACGCTTGGTGGTTTTTTATAAATTTTTTTGTTACCCATGTGGTAAATTCGAAGAAGGAATTTTAAGAATCGGTCCCAACGCATGTCGAGTGCCGTGTCTCCATGGAACCAATGGATCGTCTTGTTATATACTCATCCGTATATACATACGCTCTAAACTCCAATTGTTCCCAAACCGGTAACTGCCCTAACGTAATACTTCGGAAGTGAGTCTAATTCACGCATACGCGCTACTCATGCAAAACTCGCTTAGAAGTTCATATTTAAATTAAATATCATCCTGACCGCTCGAGATCATCTTCACTTGGTGGTCCGATCGGCTACGCTGATTGTTTAGCGTAGCTCATGTGATAGCTTCGGACTCATTAAGCTTAATAAAGTTAAGTTACGTTATCTTACGGCAATCGTAATTTGCGTCAGGCTCCAACTCCTCTGCAAAGCAGTCATTATCCGGGCAAGCCCATCGCTGACTGCCTGCCATGTGTTGATGTCATCACACATCTTCTGCAACATGTTGTCCGCTGTCGTGTCTGGTCCGCAGGCGGCGAATATGTTGGCACGTTTCTCTTCAAATCTTGGACAAAAGAATACCACGTGTTCGTGTATCTCGTCCACGTCACCGCATGTTAGGCAGACCGGCGAGGCCACACGTCCGAACCTGTGGTGATACTTCATGAAGCATCCATGACCACTGACCAGTTAGGAATTGCGTCATTTAGAAATACACTTCGTCATGCTTTCTCTCTATCCACTCCTTGATATTTGGGATCAAACGATGGGTCTACCTTCCTCTTTCTGAGCTGTCCCACAGCTGCTGCCAGTTGGCCATGGAGCTATCTCTGGCTCGTGTTCTCACGTTTGGCGTGCCTCTATTTTCGTAGCAATAGGAGTCCTCCACCAACAAAACCGAGATGGGCATGACTCCCGCTACAGCGCATGCAGCCTCCGACGAAACGGTTTGCCCTGATGACCCGCAAATTTATTCGCCTTTGTATACTGTTCAGCTTCTGCTGGTTACACTGCTTGTTAAGACCAGATTTCCAGGCCGCCCCTCCATACCGAAGGATTGACGAAACTACACTCGAAATTATCCTTCGCTGACTACTTCGGATCTCCGAATCGTTCGCCATTACCCTCGTGAGTGCGGCCGTTGCTGTTGCCGCCTTCTTGCACACATGCTCAAAGTGGTTTTTAAAGCTGTGCCTGGTAGGCTCAATGTCAGCACCTTATCGTACGTATGTAATATTCCACAGGACCGGCCCAGTATCGACCCTTGCGGTACTCCAGCTGTAATATCCATTTCCTGAAATCCTTCGCTCGTCATGTATTGTAACTTGCGGTTCTGGAAATAACTTTCCACTAATTTGCAGAGATATTTCGGTATCCTCATTTTTATAAGCGAAGAAGCAATCGCTATCCAGCTGATACTATTGAAGTCCAATGTTACTACCGCACAAAAACCAATCCCCTCTTCTCTTCTTGAATCTAGCCGTTTCGATGACAGTTCGAATGGCGTCGACTGTGCTTCTGAATTGAATCGATTGTTGAACAATCCGCCTTTGCCCTCGGTGAACTGCTGGATACGATTCAAGATCACTTTTTCCAGAACTTTTTCAATCGTATCCAGTAGACATATTGGCCTGTATGCCGATGGGTTCCCAATGGCTTTCCTGGTTTGGGCAAATATTATTGACTCACTTCAGCGACTGTGGACATTTTTGTAGCAGTATACTGTGAATAAGGCTATGATCATTTAGAATCCGGACAGTTATAAAAATATGTATTTTAAAAACTATTCTTTTGATCGAAAAACATTCTATGGAGGAAAAGAAGGTGTTAACATGATATTTAATGTAAAAATATTAAAAAAAAAATTTACCGTTGATTTCAAGAAATACTCTTACTTTGTCATAAAACCTCTTATTTTTTATCCTTGCACACTTTTATCTTGCGTAAAAACCGGTTGCACAGATTTCGATCTGTGATGTACTAGTCAGGCAATACTTTTTGCCTGGCGAAAACGGATTTACTGGATAGTTAAGGGAGCTGCATTAAGTTATCCCCAATAACCATTTTTTACCATAGTTGAGATCAAGGGTTCCACTCCAATGCTTGGTTTGAACTTCGTGACCATCCTAGAGAGGCTAGTACTTTTTAACCATTTGGGCAAAACAAAATTCAGAAAAAAATCAACAGTTAATGAGTTTTTAAGTCGACAATAAAGAATTTCCGGGGCGATTGTGAAATCATGTCTTTTTGCATCGTAAATATCTCAAACACACATTAATTTAAAAATCTGAAAAAATAGGCAAGATAGTCCTTTTCATACCCAACATAACGCTGCATATCCGAGCGCTAGTAACGTTGCTATCACCGAAGTAAAGTACCCGGATACTAAATGTTCATAGCTTTAGTAATGAATTTGGCTTGCTAAAGAGACTTTGGACATAATTTTCTAATCCCAACTGATTATTAAACCGAAGAAAGACACATTTCATAGTTATTCGTACAAAGTTAAACCAATTAGCAATTTGCGTGTAGCAAAATGACGGAATTAAGAATGATTTGACAATCCGTAGTCCGCAAGAATCATAAGCGCAATTCATTTAGTGCGCTAAGCGTTATACATACGTCATTGTAATGCAGCATTAGATCCGGAAACGATATTTCAGATACAGATTTCAATACAGATTTTTGAGATTTGATACAGATAAAAAAGATTTTTTGCCTCGAAAATACAGATTTATATGTGGCATCGCTGCAGTCGACTACCATCAGACGAAACGATATGCATTCTTCTTTGTGTGATTGTCGAACGATATTTCGTGTCTTGGTGCACGAGATTTTGATGGTCAAACAACCATAATTCCGACAGTTTACGACATCGCCTATCTTTTTCACGCAGCAGAACCTACAGACTCTATAACAAATGCTATCTTTTCTATCCACTTTCTTCTGTGGAAAAAAAAATCCTCCGCTCTGCAGCGCCGATTGATGTTTGGATGTGTTGGTCGAACAATGTGGAATGATTATTTACGCATAAGGAAGGAATGTTTTTACTCTCTGATCAAACGATTGCGCTCTCCATGATTGTCAAGAACGATGTGTTGTGGATTTCTCCGAAAAAGTTCAAACGATGATGACCACTTACAAGCCTGATTTCAAGTGGTTTTGTTACCGCTTTTATTTTTTACCATGACTATCCTGTAGGCATCACTCATGCCTTTTTTTTCTCTTTAATGCCTTGCAGAGGTTTCTTTTCGCATTTTTGAAAAAGCTACGGCCTACGCTCGTCTCTCTCCGTTTGAGTTCGTGCTCTCTGTATTTTTCGCCTAGCGCGAAGGCAGATGGTTCGCAAATTCGCGATTTTCTCAGTCCACCATTCAACTGGTGAATGTAGGTTTTTACGACTAGCTCTCCTCATCATTGCTGCGTCACAAGCACAACACCTCGACAAAGACATTCCCGTCAAATTGTTTTGTCCTCCAGCGTCGTTCACCTACCATAACCTCTCCTTTGACTGACTGTGCATTCTTACCCACACGATAGCGGATCGCAAAGTGATCGCTATGGGTGCGCTCCCCCTCCAATTACTTCATTTGGGACTAGCAAATGTGATATCTATAATGGATTCACGTCCCTCTCTTTTGTAGGTCCTAATATTACCTACGTTCACCAGGTCCACATTCAGCCTTGCAAGAGCTTCAAGTAGACTCTGTCCTCTGGCGTTCGTAAGGGAACTACTCCATTCCTGGGCCCACGCATTGAAATCCCCCGCGATAAAAACGGGGCTTCGACCTGTGAGCACCTCGACTAACTTATCCATCGTAGCGCTAAATTTCTCGAAGGTCCACTTTGGTGGAGCGTAGCAGCTACAGAAGAAGATCCCATTGGCTTTGGCTATCACGAAGCCTTCCTCATTCGATGTGACCACTTCTTGTATGGGAAACTTTCCTGTCACCCCTATTGCGGCCAGATTAGCACTATCGGTCACCCAATTTGTGCCATTCAGGGCTCTACAATAGGTGTCTGCTACTAACGCTATGTCTAGCTTCTCTTCCACTACCATCTGTCGCAGAAGCTGTTGCTTCTTGACAATGGTTGAGCTTGGTTGGTAATTGCTTGTGGAGTTCATAGAAGGATTTCCGCTGATCATTCGCCGCCGCATTTCCCTGCGCGATTCGACTTAACTGAGCAGTCAATCCGCACACAGCACTGCGTTGCCTCCATCGTCGCCTTGATCATTCTGGTCAGCTTCCAGGAAAAGCCGTTCTCGTCCATGATTTTCCATAACTTGTCACGGTCGATCGTGTCATAGCGGCTTTGAAGTCGATGAAAAGATGGTGCGTAGGGACTTGGTGTTAACGGCATTTTTGGAGGATTTGCCGTAATGTGAAGATCTGGTCCGCCGTAGACCAACCCTCCATGAAGCCGGGCTGATGACTTCCCACGAGTCTGTTTGCTTGTGGGTACAGCACTTTGTAGGCGGCATTTAGGACAGTGATTGCTCGGTAGTTCTCAGAGTTCAATTTGTCGTCGTTCTTGCAGATGTGGTATAGAACCTCCTCCTTCCACTCCTCCGGTAACTGTTCTATGTCCCAGATACGGGCCATCAACCGCTGTAGGCAATCTGCCAACGGACCTTATTTTGATGAGTTCAGCTGCGATGCCATCCTTGCCATCTGACATTTTGGCTTGCGGCACGAATCCTTTTCGGTATGCGTTGAGCTTTTGATAGAACTTTGTGTTTCCTGGAAACGATGCAGCTGCTCCGACTCGTTGAGCTCCTCTTCTAGGCGGCGCTTTTTTCCTGAAAAATTCGGACTCGCAGACTCATCTGCTGTCGGTGATTTTCGTCTTTTGGAGGCGGCAAAATCTATCAGTCTTAGGCCGTTTTCGTTTGTCAGCTGATGAGCGTTGAATCTTCTATTTGTTGGTTAGAATTTTTCCTGCTGGCCGAATTGAGAGTTAAAATCCCCGAGGACGATCTTTATGTCATGTTTTGGGCAGCGGTCATTTTCACGCTCCAGCTGCGCGTGAAATTCGTCTTTTTGTCAAAGGTACTTCCAAGCAACTGCGGTCGAGAAGACTTAGCCCTCGCACGAAGTGTAACCTGTATGTGACGCTCATTAGACCGGTTGTACTCTACGGGCACGAGACATGGATATTGCTCGAGGAGGACCTGCGTACACTCGGAGTATTCGAGCGACGAGTATTAAGAACCATCTTTGGCCGCGTACAAGAGAACGGAGTGTGGAGGCGAAGGATGAACCACGAGCCCGCGCGACTCTACGGCGAATCCAGTATCCAGAAGGTGGTGAAGGCTGGCCGGATACGCTGGGCTGGACATGTTGCGAGAATGCCGGACGACTGTCCTGCAAAACAGGTGTTCGCTACGAATCTGGTAGGAATAAGACGAGCGAGGGCACAACAAGCGAGGTGGTTAGACCAAGTGGAGCGTGATCTGGCAAACGTGGGGTGTTCGACAAATTGGAGAACGGTTGCCATGGACTGAGTGAATTTTAGGAATTATGTTCGTCAAGTTATGTCGTAAGACGGAATACTATGTAAATAAATAATAAACTTCCAAGATGAGGGCTATGCATGTTGATGATGAACCAGCCCTTAATTCTCTCTTGTTTCAGTAAATCTACAGTTAACTCAAATTAACAATATATCCAAAATCTTTCAATCATCCCTCTATTTGATACCATCCAACTGTGTGGCGGGATCGCTCTCGAGTTGCAAGTTTTATGGGCATTGAGCAGCAGTGTATTAATTTCTGCTGTTCGGAATAAGGAGAGACCCGATAAGTCGCCTCGATTGCTGGGGGAGGGTGAGTTTATGATTTTCTTCTTTTTTTCCTATTCTTGTCGCCTTGCTTAGTAGGATGTTTTCAGGGCGGCAGATCGACACGCGGCTTTGACTTAGCTGATTTATTAACACATTTTGGCGCCGAACGGACGGAAATTAATTGTTGCGTTTATTGAATGTAATTAATGTTGATTTTGTACCACCACCAACAGCAACGGTGTGATCCCTATCAAACGGTTTATTTTCCGCTCTATATCATTGGCTGAAGGAGGAAGGCCGGGTTGTCACCAATTCCTATCGGGTAGGTAGTTTTTGTTTTTGGAAATGTTACGGGCCCATTTTTCAAACAGTTAGTTTCGGATTAAAAGGATACCTTCGAGATGAAGATAAAGTCCCCGAAAAATGACAACTGTGTCTAACGTATGCTGAATGATAATTTTGTATTGCTTTGTTTCTGTATGATGACATTGTAATACCTACCCAGAAAACATTTTTGTAGCTATATTTTTATGTCGTTTTGATATACGTTACATATGCATTATAGAATGATCGTATGAAGGTTGAAAAAACAGCATTTACCTACCAAACTAGAGGCAATATACAGACATAATTTTTCATTTCTTTCTTAAGCGACGAAAACTACACCAATTGGGCGTTATCTGACCCGAGCAGACTTTTATGGCAAAATTATAGCAAATTTTGCTATCACGCCCTGAGAGCCAAATGTGCTCTCATTTTGCTTGACATAAGGTGGTACACAGCAAAAATGAGAGCAAAAATTTTCATACATGGTTAGCAAAATGATGCCTAATTTTGCTCAAACTGAGAGCCTAGTTACACCTCAATTTCCGAAAGCTTGGAGAGCACAATCATGCCAATATTAGGTATCAAATAAATTTGCTTTACAGCAAAATTTGGCATCAATATGCTCTTAAAACTTTAGAAAAACGATGTGATACGTTCACGTATGAAAATTTTGTTCTCTTTTTTCTGTGTACCACCTCCACCATCCAGCAAAATGAAAGAAAATTTGACGCTGAAGGCGTGATAGCAATATTTGATAATTTACTTAAATTACATTTACATCCCAAGCATAATTTACACCGTAAAATTATGCTCAGGGTGGGTCCAAGGGATGAATCATCCTAAAGGATTAAAAACCTCAAAAAAAAAAGTCGAAATGGGACTCCCCAGGCAGAAAACGCCTGAAATTATACTAAGCACCTATGCATATTTGTACAGACATGATGTGAAAATATGACACGAAAGAAAACAAATTTTGTTATAAGTAGCCCATTGAATTATCTTCACATAGGTGTTTTTATAGTAAACGTCTGAATGAAACTACTAAAAATCTAAGAGCATTTCGGTAGTGAATTTTGAATAGGGCGGATGCGCCAAATGTAAACAAATGGAGATATCAGTTGGGTGATAAAGAACGTTCAGAGCTCTACATTTTGAATGCACATTAACTGATGGATATTTGGTTTTCGAGAAACAGAGAAAACAAAATAAAATTTTTGCTGGGAGCTTACAGAGCTGTCAAACTTTGAACGCGTTTTTCTCGAAACAGTGATGTTGGTGCATTCGCCGTATTCAAAATTCGATACCGATTTGTTCAAGCATCGCGTGAGAATCAGACACGAAAGAAAATGTGTATTTTGTATTTTTTTAGATCTGATGACATACTTTTTAATTTAATTTTCGTTGCATAAATTTAGGCGTTTAAGGGGCAATATTATATGAGAACGTCTTTTACGTATTATGTTATATTCAAGATAAAAGCAGTAACATATATCACGAATGGTAACGCCTCTATGCATATTATATCTGGTTTTAAAAATCTCTCAATAAAAATGTTTTGTTTAACAAGATAAAGGATTAAGATTAAATTAGAAGGTTAAGTTTAAACTAGGATTAAAATATGCTTTAACGAACCTGTAAAAACTGCATGTGTTGGCCTAATTGTTGAACGGGAAACTGCATAAGTCACGATGCTCGTTGTAAATAGCTGCAAATATTTACCAAGAAAACGCCTGTAACAATCCGGATCCAGTTTTTTTTTGGAAATCTGCCCAACTAGCCGTTCGTCCTGTGCCGGAGCCGGGAATCCTTCTGACGAATGCTGTCAATGTGACGCGGTTGATAAACTTCCGGTTATTTGATATTAAGTTGCTCACTAACATTGAAGGCTTCTCACTTCCGGACGGCTGGAATTGCTGAGCATGTAGTGATACTGTCACTATTTGTGATAATCCATCACTTGCACCAACAGCTTGCTGCATTTTCGAGTGGCCGACAAAGCTGGGATTGCTTTGAACTGGTTGGTGAGTCAATGAAAAATATATGGTGCTGAAGAAGAAAAAAAAACTATTAAATTAAATAATTAATCTTGATTTAATTTTAAATTACCTCAAACAGACCAGACCGCTGGAGTTCTCTGAGGCATCGTCAATTTAAACGTTTAAACAAACGTACCGGGAAAGCCTTGAAAAACATCAATCCCAATTGCCGACACGCGAGCGGGTGTTTTGTTGTTTTTTTTTTCAATTTCCTGGGCTCTGCCCACGGTTTTTGGTTGATAGGACGCTGATTTTATGTGAATCCCGGGCGGCTGAGGTGGTGTTGGAATTGAGTGATGTTGCGACGCGAATGGTAAATTTATTAGCCTAAATATGTACTTCCAACTTACCTCAACAAGTACAGCTCCGGAATCCCAGGATATTTATGCCAAACAAGTTTTTTAGCGAAGCCTGTGGACTAAACGAAGATTGATCGTACGAACAAAACTGCAGGTGATACCTTTAGGCAACAGGAACACGACGAACACCTCTTTTTTCAGAACTTACGTGCTCGTTGTACTAGAACATTTGCAGCTATTTTCTAAACAAACATTCAGTCACAAGTGGATCGGTGACTGCGCCAATATATCCATGTGTTGTAACTGTATGTTTAATATAGGGTACCGTGCATAAGTATGATGCCGGAATTGTTTTGAAAGTAATTTGAGATTATAAAGAAAATAAACTTGAAATAGTTTTTGTTATTTAAAAACATTTACAGTTCTTAGTTTTTAAAATGTTTGATTTGTTGATGCAACAATTGATTTCAATATAACACAGAATAATCAAAGCATTTTCCAAAATTCTAAATAAAATTTTTGCAAAAAAAAAATCAACAATTACAACGAAAAAGGTTCCTTTTTTTCAAAGGAAATTTGCATAAGTGTCAAAGTTGAGGTCATTATACACCTCGGGTGAGAATAAAAATAAACATTTTTATTTCGTCAAAAACCAAATCATGTTGTTTTTATCTATACATATATATATATAAAAAGCAATTTCTGTTTGTTTGTCTGTCCTCTATAGACCCAGCCGTCTTAAGAGCGTCCATTCAAGTCAAATATTGTTTTCGCGATATTGACGATATTTTTCGTCGGATAGTGTTGAAAATTTGATCATAAGTGTTTCGAAGGACGAGCAATCGATTTCACGTGTCAAATTTTGTGTAAGAGATCAGCCAAAGGGGTCGTCCATATAAACTGTTCCCTGTTTTTGCGATTTTGACGTTATTATACATCGTATTCTTATGAAATTTGGTACACGTTAGTTTCGAGTGACGTGCAATCGATTTGAGGTGTCAAAGTAGTGTAAGGGCCGGCAAAAGGGGTTGTCTATATTAACTTTTCAATATCTTAGTGATATTGTCGTTTTTATATCGGATTGTAATGAAAACATATTCCAAGTGTAAAGCGAAACGCAGTTCGTATGGGATCAGTTAGTTCCCAATAAGTTTTACCCTCGTTTACCTCAATTGAATTGTTGTGTCATTTTCACACATTTTATCATTTTAAATGCTATTTAAATAATTTGAATAACTTACACATTTTGATTCCTTAAGCGATATTTTCCATAAATGTGCATCAGCAGTACCTTCACACATGTAGTGTAGGTCTACTTATCTCGATAATGTGTAAAAGTTCACACACCAGTGTGTATTTTGCCAACGTTTTGGCATTCGTGTCAATAATGTGTGAAATGATTTGCCAGTGTAAGCCGAACTTCAGCTAGTACCACTAAATTCTAGTCCACATGAATCAAAATTTTAAGTATCTAAAAGTTTATTGAAAATAGCTTACATAAATTTGAAAAATACAGATGTTTCAGATTTAATCGGACTGAAAAACTGTGTTGGGGAAACAGACCCACTACTAGCTGCTGCGGAGAAGTGGACTTTTTGGCACTAGAGAGAAAAATATTATGAGTCGTCTCTTGACAAGGTGAGTCGTTTCCTAATTTGGTCCGGTTTCGAAGAAAATCATTTAAATTTTTTTTGCTTTCTGTTGGTTCGAACACCGGATCATGGTTTTTTGTATTAGAAAATCCACTGCGACTTTTTGTGATCTATTGTGGAAAAAAATAGTTTAGTTTTGGGTTTACTTTGAAATTCTCTGAGTATAGATTTTAGATACCTTTATATCTATGTAGATAAAAATTCATTTTTGTTGAGTAAATTCTTTACCAAATCATGCCATAGTTTTGTAATTTATCAATTTAAATGATGCCCTAATAATGCCTTATTTTTGCTGTTGGGTTAATTATACAGAAAATTATGCTGTTATTTGGATCACTGCTTCGTAACTATCAAGCTTAATTGTACATCAAAATTTGCTTTTATTATGCTGTTGATCCCCAATTCTGGTCTCAGTTAGCTCCCAAAAGAAAATTATTGATACCTTATCTATGCCTATTTTTGCTGTCATACAAAAGTTTAAACCAAAATATGCTATCAAATTGCTGTTAACGCCTTATTTTGGTCTCAGTCTGCTATCGATTTGGGCATCAAAGTCTGCTCGGGGACACCTTATTCGTACTTATCGGAGCCTTCAAATCGTTGCCAGCGACAATATTTTCCAGTTCTCTTATTGGTCAATGTTACTCAATTTCCATCTAATTTTTATTATTTAAAAATGTACAAACTTTGCGGAATTTCTGTCATATCCGATTTAAACTGACTTCAGACGACATTTTACCTGTACAATTTTTTTCACTACGCAGTTGGAATTGCGATTCGCGACACCATTGTATACGACTTAAGTCATCATTTCTGATTTCAAGTTTGCTGAGTTTAATTCAAAATCGCGTTTTGTTAATTTTTTAGTTTTTTAGTACTTTTTCCTTTTTTTTACATTTTGAACTTCAAAAAGAAAGATACTTTGATTTTTTTTATAAACGAATAATCGTTTTACGCGCAATTTAGTTTAATCAATTTCTGATCCAAACATTTTATCGAAAAATACTGAAATTCACCAAAATGTCTACTCGACATATTAAAAGGCACTGGCCTATGATCGATATAAGCTTGAGGAACATGATACAGAAGCGAACACCATAGACAATCCGAGGGAAGTTAGTCAAAGAACAGCACTAAAGGTCACAATCAAAGTTGTACCAAATTTTACAAACTCTCTAATAAAACAAGTCGTAAGGCTCTGATTTTTCATACATATGTTGGAATGTACACTTTTTTACGAGTTTTTAACTGAGTTTTTGATTTCTTTTTCAAAAATTTAACTTTTACCACTCAAATATGTATTGTAACCATGTATAATTTTTACTATAGAAAACAGGTGTCTACTTTCTTTCGTGGACACTCCTTAGAGCTTTGCCAAAAAAAATGCAGAAATTTATTGAATGAATTTTTACCTATTTTGGTTATCTGGAAGTGCTCTGGAAAACAAGAGCTGATAGAGAAAAACTGTAGCAAAATTTGGAATCAGCGCTCCAAAATTATTCAAAAACAGTTCTTATATTCACTGCATCTAGGAAAAATGTCAATGTTGTTGCCTTGTGTAATTTATAATCAATCTTCTGACATTTTTGAAAAACAGAGGGGCCTTTATGGATAATTTTTCCTAAATCTGGTTGGAAAACTTACCGGGAAAACCGGGGAAAATAGAACCGGAAAAACCGGGTAAATACCTGGAATTTCGAATCCAAACCGGAAAAATTCTGTATGAATCGTTTTTCTTTGAATGAGAAATCTATTGAATTCGAAAGTTTATTCATTTCAACGAGAATATTTTTGTTCGCAGATGCTTTACTTCTTGAGTACATTTTACATCCCGTAAGGAAAATATGGAGAAAAATCGAGATTTTTTTTCAAAAGTCGGAATTTCTTTGCTCAGCTGCGCTCACATTTTCAACGTTCCAGTGTCATTCCCAAAATATTTTGTACATATTTTACAATAACGAAACGTATCAAAAAAATGTCTCGTGAATAAACTATTTCTTAGCTCACGGATATTGTGTGTGAAAGGTAAAAAATGTATTTTAAATTAAAAAAAGAAGTTCCAAAATTACTAATCCTCAATAGCAACACTTGGAATGAGTATTTAATCCAGGTACTCATTTCGGCATTTTGTGTTGACTTGGTTACGATTACCTGCATTTTTTTCTTGTTGGATTGCAAATACAGACTAAAAATTCTAAATAACACCAAGGTTGTCGAGGTTCCAAAAAATTCTCTGATTTAACAGAATTTTGATGCCTTTAAACATTTTGGATTCCTAATAGGAAAAATGTGATAAGGTTGCTTATGTTGATTGATTTTTCTAGGCGAACTGTAGAAAACAACCAATTTGTCAAGACTTTTCAATAAAATTAATGGAAAAAGTATCACACAAAACCATCACAGAATTTTCTGGTTTAATCAAAGAAAGTCAGAATATTATTTCACAAAAACTCAGATTAAATTTCGGCAACCTTGATTAACTGCATAAAAATCATAGCCGAGAAACACCGAAATTCGGCACTCAGAACTCAGGCTCTAAAAAATTTAAACTTTACAATTAAAAACCTTACTCACAATTCGAGACGAGAATCGAAATCCTTCAGAATACTTAGGTAGGAGGAATAAGATTCGGCGGATTATGTTTTCAAAACTGTTGAGAAAACAAAATTAAATTTGCTATTAACCAGAGCTAAGTCTTAGAAATCAAAATTAAAATTCGAATCATAATCCAAACTTAAAGTTAAGTTTTGATTTAAGTACAGATCCATAATTCATCCGAAATTCATCATGGATGACTATATTTCAGATTTTAAAATTCAGAAACCAGAGCTCAATAGTCAAAATTCAGTATGCGATAAACTAATTTTTAATTGTAATACAGTGTCTTTGGGAGATAACTTTATTTTTCGAAAATAAGCATCGCTTATTTTTGCACCATTCAAAAGCTGGGACTTTCCCCTTATATTTTAGACCAAATTTAAAATAATCCATCGGGGGGTCTAGAACATTTTATTTTTTTTCAAAGATTTTTTAACCTTTTCAATGGTTTTTTCCAAGACAAAATAATACTAATTACTGTGAAAGCGCTCGTCTTACCTTAAGCGTTCATCCAACTCCATATGTCAAAACATGTTTTAATAGGAAATTTCTCTGGCTGCAACTTTGTAGGAGACATCTGAGTGATACAAATTGAAAGAAAAGAGTTGGAATGTCACAAACCTAGTTATTATTATTTTATTTAAAAAATGTAATAAAACTTCTCATAACTGACTGTACCAGAAATAATATTCTACAAACTTAGTTATTGATTGTAGTGTGCATAAATGTTCAGGATGGAATATTCTCATTTTTTTACCATCTTTATGGCATTCGCGACTTTATCAACGTTACAGTTGGCGGATCGTTATTGAAAAACTTATCCGGTACAACTGTGTTCGATGTTTACTCTTGGGCTCGAACTCGCGGACATCGGCTCAGAAGACAACAGATTTGCCAACTGAGCTATATCACAAGCCCATATTCACATTTAAAAAATCAATCTTTTACATAAGTTTGTTCAGAATAATGTGAAGTAAAGAGCATTCATCATTACGAAAAAAATGTCTCTTGCTTTGCTTGAAATTGAAATTTGGCTTTTTATATTTTGAGCTAAGTTAGTGTGAAAACTATATAAATTTTTTTTTTTAAATAAACGAACTCAAACACATACAGGATCTCAATGAAACATGATGTTTCCTCGAAGAGATTCCTTTTTTTCTTAACTCTAAGCGTACATCTTTCGAGGATATGATAGCTAGCATCTTACAAATGCTAAAACCACCAACCCACCGAAAGTGTACTATGTATGCCGTGACCGGGATTCGATCTCATACCCCCTGGCATAGAAGACTTGAAGGCTATCCTCTACGCCGCGGCGGCTAATTTGGGAAATTTTGGGAATTGGAAACAAATTGGACTTTCTTCTTACATTTATCCAAGCCCAAATTTTAAAAAATCCACCTGGATATCAAAATAAAATATCTTTGTTGAAAATCTTTTTGAAGATTTCTGAAGTTTTCATACTTTTCACTGTTAATCGATTGTAAAACCTTAGATATGGGAACCACAAGGATGGTAAAGTGCCATATATAAAACCGAAAATAAATTTCCAACTTTTGTTCGTGTTTGAGTGCATGAGTTTGCGTTTTCAAAGGCATTCGTTTTTATAAAAATGTGGTCAAATTTGAGTTTTCAAGCTAAAATCAAGATTGTTCAATTTGGTCAAAAGTACACGAACTGAACGTATTGACTTTTTTTCGATAAATGAAGATTACAAAATCTCGTCATCATCTTTGTTTCAACAATTTTTAATGGTTGATTCGATGTAATACTGTTATTTGAATATATTCTCTCAATTCACTTTAAATTGTCAGATCTCAAGTCATCAGTTTTTTTGCGAATTTTTTATTTCGTGATTCAAAATCTGTTATTGGTTTTCTTCTAGGTTTATTAGTTTATCAGTGATGAAAGCATGATTTATCTCAATTTTGATAAATTTTAAAATTTTCACAAGCCGTACCACAAAAACTAAAAATCATAAAAGAAATCTGACATATTATTTAAATTCAGGACGACAAAATCTTCCAAAATCGTTTATTAAAACATAGGCACCAAAAATACGGTTCTTTTGTGTTATAAGATACAACTATAAAACTCAAAATAAAAACTGCATTAAAGGGTTAGCAAAAATTTTTGAAATATCTCTAATCACAACATTGATAACCGGTAATAAAAAATATTTTAAAGTGAAAATTTGCAGTCATTCGAGCACTCTGAATCCTCAATTCTGGTCTGCGGATTTCTGATCTCAGAAAACTCAATCCTGAATTTTCAATTCCGACAATAACTTTATTGCTGTACCAATCTTCAATATGTTAGAATGGCCAACTTAAAGTTTTATTTCATATTTTATCCCAAAACTTGATTTAAATTCAAAGAAATCGCTTAAGCTTAGCTTCCCGCTTAAATTCGGCCTAAAACCCCCAGCCAACTTATTTGCTACCCATGAACGCGCGCCTATCAAACGCTCCTCCCGGATCGCGATTCGCGGTGCCCGTTCATTCGTTCGTTCCGGGAAAGTGTTGGATTCGCGTTATCGTGCAACTATCAATTTCGGCCTAACCTGGCAGCAGCATGCCGGCCCACTCTAATTTCATTCAACCGGAGCTCGTCCGTCCGTCCGTCCGTCATCGCTCACTCATCAGAGATGGAGCTGTCATTTAGGGATTTCCTACGTATCTCGTTCATTTTAGGGTTGCAGCATTCATTGGATCGAACGTTTCGCTGTCCAATGTTGATATGTATGGCTGAAGGTGGTGGGTTTTTCGAGGATCCACTTTACATTGCTGGCCCCCTCAAAAACCATCATTGGCCGAATAGGACTGGTCAATTGTAGGTTGTCGCCGAGTGGTTACTCACTCAGTCAATAAAGAGGAAGACCTAGCTAGGGCTGAGCCAGTTGCGGTTCAGATGCAACAAGTGTCCCTTGGAACTGTGATATGGATGGGAAATGCGAAGCACATCACGCGAATCTACTGTCATATATCAGGATACTGTTGCATGACACTACCTACTACCTACTAAAGCTTAGTTCTTTTAGAAATGGGACACTTTCTTTTGCTTATAGCTCGTTTAATATTAATCGGACATTCAAAATTTTGACAGCATTTTGTTGCCTGTAAAAAGTACTAACCGACCTATTTTTTTCAAAATTTAAAATTTACGCGTTTTGGAAATATTTACGATGTAAGAGAAAAAGGAAAAAATAATTTTGCACAGTTTCATTCAAAACCCGTCATTATCAAATTGATAGCCGACAAAACCGTTGATTATTCAAAGAACTACTGTGTGTGAGTGGCGGAAAAGTATGGAAATACTGTCAAAAATGTCCATAAAGTTCAAGTCAACCAATGGAGTGAAGCATATGATTGGGAACTTCGGCTAAGGGTCATCAGGGAAGTCAAGTCTCATACCAGCATTTTTAATTTTCAATAAGCGAAAAACTAAGGGTAGATCACTGCTATTCGCTGAAATTTCCAAAAAAAAAAATTTCCGATAAGCTGAAAGTGTTGCCTCTTAATGAGTCATTCAAACCTAACGTCAAACAATTTTTTTTTTGCTAGATCCACAGCTCGTATGCTGTATATCTGGTTCCGAGGCTATGGGACAGATGATTTCTGATGAACGACAAAACTTATGAAATACCCTATTTTAAACAAATTCCAGCGTTTGAATCCTATACCACGTCTGCTCGTGGCAAGGTCCCGAGTATATTAAATTATGTATTTGCTTATTATTTTGAATAAAATATAATGATTTGCCAAAATTCTGCTCCTGTGGAAAAAAAAACAACAATTTTCAAAACGAAAACTATGGTTTTCACTCTTTTCAAAAGCCTAAAAAGAGTAATCTTTTATGTACCCTTCGCATCCTACGATCTTTACTTACCGATTATACTTTAAGTTCAATCTCCTCATGGTTTTACTTCGTTAAGGCCAGATTTTGCCAGCAGAAATTCCATTAAAAACGCTCAAAAAGTGGCTCAAAAATAATCAAATTTGTTAATTTCAAAACAGCTGTATCCACTAAAGTTGCCTCAGTTTCTTTAAAATTAGAAGTATTGGTCCAAAAAGTATCAGAAATTGAAGGAAGGGGATATAGCCACTTAAAATACAGATTAGATGAAGTATTAGTTTGAAAAACTGATCATTATCATGACTGGAAAAAGTGTGCGCTGGCCGAAGGGAGGTACCAATAATAAAGTAGAATTTATTCTTACAAAAAAACGATAAATAATTTTTTTCAATTTTTTTCATAAATTATCATAAGATTACCTTCATTTCCTTCATAGAAAGTATTTAGATCAAACGAAAGGTTTTTGAGATACACGCATTCGTAACTGTCCCATTTCTAAAAGAACTAAGCTTTAGTATTCTGTATAGGCGCAGTATGAATTAACCCCTCTCTCGGTTTCTGGTTCCAGTGAATTGGGGCTCCATCTAGATACATTAGCTACCTCCTGTGTGTCGCCTAGGGAGCGAGACGACGGCGAAGCGCATCGAATAGAATTACCAGCCTCTCAATTTGATAGGTTGACCGTCATCATCGCCGCCATCATCGCCATAACCAGCAACATTGAAACACCGGGAACATACCACCCTGACTAACTACGTACAGCAACGAGGCATACGTACCTAGTATTGTTCAAGAGTACTCCGGATCCTGGATCACTCCCCGGCTCGCTCGATTCGACAAGCAAGCAAGCAATGTGGCATCATGTTTTATGGTTTTGTGCCAAGTGTCCATCAACAGCGAGAACAGGCTGAGTTTGGCTGAGTGGAGTGGTTCAATGTTTGGAGTTTTATTTATCCAATGCGAAACTAATCAAGATTCAATTTTGAAAATGACTTTTTTAATGTAGTCAATACAAGCAGTCCAAACCTTGGTACAATGTGTTAATGCAACAAAGTTATAATTGGCTGTTATGACTGTGGTTGAAAAATTTTATAATTTTTCAACAGACAAATCAATTACACATATAATATTGCAGTAAACTTCTGAACCCCACCCTGCCTTACCTCTAGCCTTGACTCTATAAACGTCTTTTGTACCAAATGAAACAATGAGAAACAATTAGTTTGTATTCGAAGCTTGCAACATGACAATGTTTAACAGTGTTGAAAACGCAGGTTTCAGTGGTGGAAAAGAGTTATCTTTATTCATGTTTCGTCAGTCTAGTCATTACACAATTCATTAGCGATTGCTATTGTCTCACTCTCCATTTATCATCTTCCCTAACAGAGAAAGTACTCATTTCTGAATGAGTACTTCGATACTCTTACCCAAAATATCTGACAACACAATTGTGTTACCACAAACCCAATTTTACTAGTTTCTCCTAACCGTGTGATGATGTAAACATTTGTACCGCGTTTATCATCATCACCTGTCATCAGCAATCATTGATCTATTGTTCATGTTCGGGAAATATTATTCATGTAAGCGTAAGCTGATACAGATCTTCGATCATCGGAGTCGTTGGCAAAATCTGCATCAGCATATCCGATTGGTATCGCAGATTAGGCTTCAGGCCTTGTTAATCCCTATCCGCCTGGCTGGCCTGGTATTTGCTCAGTGCGCTAACCGCGGTCTCGAAGATATCGCCAGATATTGTAGACAATCGATCCATTCTTTGAACGGTTGTTCGGTGATAACCCTACCATCGTTCAGCTTCGTCCAGTGAACGTTTGTGTCAAGCGGTGTGCTTACAGGTTCACAATCGGCCATACCAAATCTTTGTAGAACCTTCTGTACGTATCCTGATTGCGAAATCTCGATGACGCTATTCGGAAAATCTCGCTTGATGGTCATCTCCAAGAAAGTCTTGACTTCCAGGAGATCCTTCATCTGGTATAGAGTTGTTTTTGACATTTCTTACGCACACTTGCTGAGCATGTACAGATGAGACGGGACAATTAACCTCAAAAACTCTCGATACAAAAAACGGGCAGCCGGTCGACACAAATGGTCGTTTTTGAGGTTGATTGTCCCAAAACTGAAAAGTGTCGGTGAAACTACCTGTATAATATCACGAACACTATCAGTGGCAAATAGGACTATAGCCTTCCAAGCTCGGTCTGGATCCAGATAACCTCGGAAACGTCTTTTCCAGCAATCAGGATGTCATACACGTACTCTTCAACGGATAGAAACCAAGCTCTCTTATCTCGTCGTCGAAACGCTGGTCCCAAGCACGAACTGCTTGCTTCAAGCCGTAGAGGCTTTTGCCCAATCGAACGACCTTCGATTTGCCGACGACATCGTTTGGTAACTGCATGAAGATTACCTCTTCTAAATTTCCATTTAGGAATGCAGTTTTGACGTCCGTCTGATGAACGACCATGTCGAATTCGTTCGCCAACGCCGAGACGGTTCCAACGCTCTCCATCTTTGCAATCAATGCATAGGTTTCCCAGTAGTCCAATCCTGGTCTTTGGGAACGCGACCAATCGAGCCTTGTAGCGACCATTGTCCTTTAAAATGAACACCCACTTGGACAGGATGGGTTTCCTGTGACCCGGGGGCAAGCTAACCGCTTCTTAAGTCTTGTTCTCCTTCAGGGCTGTCATCTCTTCGTCGATTGCGTACTTCCAGGAGTCCCAGTCATCCCTTCAGGCCTTCAGCTCAGTGATGTTTTGAGGTAGCTCCTGCGCTGTGTAGTTCCTCTTGTTCGCTGACTTCGTCTCAGGGCCGGTTCAGGGGTGACGGAATCTTTGTCATCATCGTCATCGTCCGGGAATTCCGCGCTGCTCTCGTAGTCGCTCTCGCCGTGATTGTCAACAACTACACTTTTAACCACAGTGTAATCGGCATCAGAAGGCACATCGGTTAACCGCACAGATGTGTTTTCTGTTGTTGGTACATCGGCTGACCGCTGAAATGTGTTTTCGGGTGCTCGCACATCGATTGGCTGCTCGTATGTTGGCTGTTGTTCTGGCCCATACACATCGTCTAACCGCTCAAATGTGATGGCGTCTGGTGGGTCTTCGATAGGCTTCTCGATGCCCTTCTCTGGCGCAGCACCATGTACTGGCTCCAAAACGCTGGTTTCATCGAAGACCACGTTGCGGTGAATCTTGATGGATCGACTCAAACCATTCAAAAGCCGATATCCGTTATTCGCGTAACCCACGAATACCAGACGTTTCGATTTCGGACCAAGCTTCTGCCGCTTTTCCTTGGGAACCTGTGCGTACGCTGGACAACCGAAAATGCGCAGCTTTGGCCTCCGACCGTATCACATCTCGAAAGAAGTCTTGTTGATCACATGACTTCTTGTTGGTGATCTGTTTGTGAGGTACGCAGCGCACAAAACAGCTTCGCCACACATCGTCTTCGACAATCTACTACCATGGATCATCGTACTGCTTGAAGCGCTCGAACACCTAGCTCTTGTGTTTGAGCAGATAGACAGTCATGAAGTGGGTGAAGTCGTCAAGAACGTGATGAAATAACGGAATCCATCAAACGTCTCCACCTTGGCTGGAATATGGTAGATACCCTCCACCAAATTGTTACAGACCATTCGCTGCAACGCTCCAACGCTCCAACGCCAAGATGTCCGAGTCGCATATGCCATTGTTTGACTGCTGACTGACCTTCAAGCAAGGCTTTCCGCCTGATTTTAGGGCTCCAAAACAAATTCAGCAGTACAAGTCGTTCAGGAGTATTCCTTGGGCAAAAACCTCCCTTGAAAACTCAAATTTGACTTGCTTCCCGAGAAAAATAACTCTTTTCCCGTTCTCGGTGTACTTTCTGACCGAAAGATGGTTTTCGTCGAGCTCTGCAATCACAAGTACATTGTACTACATAATTGGAACACTGGACTTTCCAATTACACTGCTCAGACACTTGCCAGTCTTAGCTGTGTTGATGACATATGGCTCTGCCTTGACATCAACCAACAGGCTCTGATCTCGCACCATAATCGATGACGAATCGAATCTTACGTTGATTCTGGAGGCTGATAACCTGAGCTTGCGAGCGGTGGGAACTTCTAGCAGGCTGTTTTCTGGTAACCCCAGAAGAACAACTTCTTTTAGCCATCATCGCAGAATTCCGATGACTCTGAGAAACCTTAAGATTCAGCAACATGGGATGGTTGAAGTCGCTGGCAACTAACTATAGCCCAAACCACCTCCTCGAGGAATCCAGAAATTGTTTCCAGCTGATCTCGAGCATGCTAACAGCAGCGCACAACCAGAGCACGAAAGAAACCCTCTCGGCTAACAGCTCAATCCAGTTTTTCCGGCCGTCGGATATGAGCACACGCATGCTGACCGCAGCGTGGCTCGTAACGGCATCGAGTGTAACCCTCTCGACCCGCGAAACTTTCTGGGCTCGACCGCTGGCTGGCCTGGGACATCTCGCTGCCTGGTGTTTCTCTGGCTGGTAGTCTGGTAGTCCTCTGGCTGCAAACTGGTCCATTTGCTAACAGAAAGTTAAATACTTGAGAGTATCCCTCTCGAACTAACTCGTAATTTCCGTACCCAAATGAATCTGTGCCCATAGCCTGTTGAAAACGCAGG
This sequence comes from Uranotaenia lowii, assembly GCF_029784155.1. Taxonomy (NCBI): domain Eukaryota; kingdom Metazoa; phylum Arthropoda; class Insecta; order Diptera; family Culicidae; genus Uranotaenia; species Uranotaenia lowii. The sequence goes on along the minus strand of NC_073693.1, from coordinate 91,685,092 downwards.
TTTCAGTGGTGGAATAGAGTTATCTTTATTTATGTTTCGTCAGTCTTAGTCATTACATAACGATTGCGATTGCTATTGTCTCACCCTCCACTTATCATCTTCCCTAACCGGGAAAGTACTCATTTCTGAATGAGTACTTTGATACTCTTACCCAGAATATCTGGCAACACAATTGGATTTCCACGAACCCAATTTGAATAGTTTCGCTTAACCGTGTGATGATGTAAACATTTGTACCGCGTTTATCATCATCGCCTGTCATCAGCAATTATTGATGTTGTTCTCGATTGCGAATTGGACATAGTAAAAGGAACCAAAACAAACAATGTTTTGGTTCTGATCGTGAAGTCTGCTGTTGTTGAAGGATGCCGAAGGCACAAAATAGAAAACCGTAAGTTTCAATAAACAGAGTCCTTCTGCCTCTTCAGTTACATTTAGTTGTTGACTACATATCTTGGGTTCTAGAGGCCGGTAATTTGAATGACTGGATTTCTTATTTCACAGTCCTGCCACCTGCAAAACCTAGAGCAACTGCACGACCTTGACCTAACTACACCCAAGGATCCGGCGCCAATTGACCGACGCAAAGGCTGAGATAAGTAAAAGATCTCCACTGCTGGTGATCTGGTGCCAAGGTTATCGCAAACTGTGCGGATTTCTGCGACTTAGCTAAGCTCATCCCTCTTGACACAATTTTTGAGACGAGAACAATTCGCCTCTCCTCGTGTCTTGAAGGCCCCTTTTTCGATCAGTCTCTTGACGCTATTCGAGACGAGAACAACTCACATCTCCTCGAGTCTGGAGATACTCACATCACCTAACGTGTTCTTCGTCTCAACTCTTTGAGACTCAGTCGGAGGCCCATCCACTGGGCGTCACATGTTCACGGGCCAAGGCCCTCTGCCCCTCGAGAGTCAATCATATCCGCGAATCGGGGCCAGGAAACTCTCCAAAAAGCAGACCGATCGACACCTGCTCAAACACTTGGTCGTCCCGTATATCGGGATCGCGACTACCCGATACGTGTGACTACCCCTCCTTCTTGCGACTGAGCACTGGTACCATGGCACCCAGTCGCACCACGTTTGTGCCACACTCGGTACGCAGGCTGTCATCGAAGCTTGACAGTACCAAGTGTGACGTGTAGTTCTCTGGACCATTCACCTGCAGGTGGCGAGTCTACAGACATATTTCCACTCTGGACCACGGGGAGTAGGAACTACTTTGCAGTGCAAACTATTGTTTCAGTCTGAAGACCTCGGAAAGATTCTTGGCTCTATCGTGCAGTGGCTAGCCTCAACGAGCTTCAGTAGCTCGACTACCTTTAAGCGACACTCGGTATGACAACCTTTCTCGATACGCTGACCGCTAAGTAGACGTGCGGCTCGTAGACCTTCTAATGGGTTCTCGGTTCAACGACCTCCCAATGGCTCCGATTCTACGACCTTCCAAGGGGTTTGATCAGTTGATCCGATGACCTTCCAATGACGCCGATTTTCGTCTCACGACATAACCCGATGAACAGTATTCCTCCAATTCACACGGTCCATGGCAACCGTTCTCCAGCCTCGGGCATCCCACATACGCCAGATCACACTCCACTTGGACAAACAACCTCGCTCGTTGCACCCTTGCTCGTCTCGTTTCTACCGGATTGGTAGCGCAACTGATTTGCTGGACAGTTGTCCGGCATTCCCGCAACATGTCCTGCTCAGCGTATCAGACCAGCTTTCACCACCTTCAGGATACTGGGTTTGCCGTAGAGTCACGCGAGCTCGTGGTTTATCCTTCGCCTCCACACTCCGTTCTCCTGGACTTCAGGCAATAGAAGATCTCTGGTTTGGGTTATGTACACAACAGCCTCAACAGTGTGGTAGGATTTGGGATTGATTTAAATGTTCACGGTTTGGAGGTTTTTGGAAGAGTGGACGAGCGTTTTTTGACCGGCCTTGAACCCTTTATTTGGATAGTTGTCCTCGGCTTACCCTACCAGCTCTGCGTCGAAGGATTCAAATATGTCCTTTGGCGCTTATAGCTCTCATTTGGTAGTTCTTTCCAAGAGAGCTGAGACAATTAATCGTGGTGATATAGGATATAGTGTTTAGGTTATACGGAAAAAGACGAGACGACGCATTCGAGCTGCTACTTACTTGTTAAATGATAGTGTAGACAGTGCTAGAAATTTCGTTGAACGCTCTAAACAAGTCATTAGAGATTAAAGAGTTCGAGGTACACGTCTATTTATAAATATTTTAAAATTTGTAAATCAAATTTATTGACAAATATTTTCATTTCCCAGTAAATACACAGCTTAAATTAGATCAATAAGATAAGCTATTCAAAGTGTCTTTCTTACTGAAGAAGCTGAATATGAGCCAAAAATTCGTAATAGATGTAAACAAGGCTTTTGCTGTGGAGTCTTCTGTGTCAAATTAGTTAATATTTTTCGTAAACTTTGAACGAGTTCTTGCAAAACTAAAATATGCCATTCGGATTATATTTATGAACCATTCTACCATATCCTGTCAACCAACCGCGAGACAAGGCCGAAACGGTTCATCGAATATGACTCGGGCCTCCCGTCCGCCATGGTTCCTGGACAGTGTCCCTCGTCTCCGGTCCATTTCCCCCTTCAGAAACATCTGCTCCACTTCAATCCACTCCACTTCAGGCAGGTTCCGGGTTCGGGTTGCCATGTGTCAAGTCAAAAGAGGTGTGGGTGGTGCTGCTCAATTGAGTGCTCTATTGTTGGCGGCCGGTTTTTGCCTGGATATGACAATGAAGAATGCATGCATGGAATATGGGCCCCGGATTGATGTGTGACCATCATCATCGAGATTGATTTTGGTTGTCGGTACCAACCCGAGATTTTCCAATATTTTGTTAGGATGGGTTGACCACCGGAGCCTGTCCCGTCGATCGAGTTACGTAGTATGAATAAGTTCGATAGTTTTTCATCTTAAATATGTGGGGAATCATTTCTTGGAATTCGTGATTAGCTGGAAGGTGTTTTGACTTTTCGAAACTTGCTGACGAACAGCTTGTTGATAATTACTAGTGTACATTCTTGGAACAACATAGTGCGCTAGAGTTCGAATCATCAAAGAAGACTTCACAGCATATGTTAACTTTTGCTTGGCCGCCTTCGGCTCAAGATGAGTATCTTTTCCGGTAGCTTAGAGCCTTTGGAGATACAATCTAATTAACTTTTGACCTCCATCAAGCATCGATTTACCTGCCCTCTCCATTCAAAGCTATTCGTGTGATGAGGTATATGTTCTGCTGTGAAATCCAATCTGCTTTCTGATTATTCAGTATTCACCGAATGTAAACAAGCTCTTTCCACACACACGTACACAAACACACGTACGTAGATTCATTCATTGTGAAAATAGGGTTGAGCTGCTACCACCATCATAATCACCGTCATCAAACCAGCGAAAATTTTGGGTCGCATGAAAATGCCTATCGGGATAGCGTTGTTTGGAAGTGGCATTTTTCGGCACTCGCGTCAAATGATTTTCGGCGCCACAAGTAAACGCGTGTTTGTTGAAGCCTCTCTTCTTACTATTGATATATGTACGATAGCGCTAGTTAGGCGCCCGTTACCCACGCGTGATCGAATTGCGTGTAAAATGGCAAAGTAAAATTATAATTTGATTTACTTTGATAATAATTCAATTTATGTGGATATTCGGTAAGCTGCCAATCGTTGCACACTGATGTTTTCTAGTGGACCATCAAGTTTTATTAAAAATAGCCTAATTTTTGTACTTATAGATTTCTGAAATTCAATTTCTCTATAGTGGATTCCTTTTTATTGAGTAGTTTCCTCCGAATGAGATTGTGTTTCAATGCTTTCCTAAATATTTTAAGGTTTCCTAAGCAGAATTTTATTTTTCCCATAAAATAGAACAATATATTTCACTCGAGAACGGTGTGTGGTGTCTAATTTTCTCGTCTTTCGGCGTAATTACATGTCCAAAATTTGTTTGCAGAAAGCATTAGATCGCTTATTTTGGGTCCGGTTATCAGATGGAGTGATCCGTGCTTTTGGTTCTGGAATTTATAGCCGAAACCACGCCGAATTTAGTTGGTCACTACACTTCCCAAACCCTCTTCTAATGAGTCACTGAACTGCTGCCAAAATCTTTCAGGGGGCGGTATGCTGGATTTGGTTTGTTTCTGGCATTTCGGAATTGGTTTATCTCGCACCTCCATGGATGGATCGAATATTTAGTTGGATTCACTGAATTCGATTCCCATGCCTCGTCCCGGCAGCGTAATTATGAACGATATTTGATTGAATTGTTAGTACCGTACGCTATTCATGGGGAATTTTGTGATTTTAGCTGTAGTTTCGAATTTCTCTCGAATGAAATTCATTATTTTATTCTTTTTTAAAAAGTTGGTTCATTATCTCGAAATATTATATTACATATAACAACTGAAAACACCTGTCGAAGCCGTATTAATTCTCGAATAAAACAAAAAAAATGCTTTTTCCACCAACCGGATAACGAACAATTTATGATTGACTGTTACCTAGGCTGCCTAACGAACGTATCGAAACTTCCAGGCAATCAGTGCGAAGTTTTATTAGTTTAGGAATTAGTTTTGCAAACAAACCACACAACGCGCGCTCGATCACATGCTGCCACTCGCATGATTTGTTATTACAACTTTGAAATTGTGTCCAGGTGTGTGGGCAAAAAAATGTCGTTTTCAATTTTAAACTTTTGAATTGCTGAGTCAAGTTTTCTGTAAAGCTACGGCAAAACAAGATGTAACTTTGCATTCATGTCATAAAAATTAGAAACTAAATTGCTATATGAATGGAAAATTGGCAGTGGTAACAACGTTTTTAAATAAATTTTTTCATGTTTTGTGCAATGCTTCAATTGCATAATTTTTACCGTAGGTGCGTTTTCAAGGCAAACAAATCCGGAGGAACCACTCAATGAAGAAGCTTAATGCGCATATTCTAAAAAAAACTGAAAAAATACATCCATATGTCCAAAATAAAACTTTAAACATCAGATTTCTTAGGCACTGAGCCAAATTTTTTGTGCAATTGATAGCTAACCTACAGTTTTTTTTTACGAAGCATGTTTCATCGATTTTTTTTCTAAGTTATCAGGTTTCCTCGAAAAATCATGAAAATCTTTAAAAATCACGCATATTGGCAATCCTGTACATACTGGAAAAATGCAAGAGAACGTAAGTTTTTGATTTCAACGCGTGCAAACCGCTGCTGTCGACAATGTTTGCTGCCTGCTTCTCTCATTGGGCTTGGGCCTGCTTAAAAGAATATAGTTTGCTCTTTGCTTCTGCACAGATTTCGATGAGAATGACAGCTAATCGGAGTGAAAGCTATTTCTTTCTCTGTTTAACACATGCGAAATTGTATACCGGGATCAAAAGCGCACCCATCGCCTATTGCACAATTCTTCAAATGCACCATCTGAGTTTTAGCAATCTTATTGCACTGCTAGTTGCAGAGAACAAGGCTGTTTTCTCACTTGAAGCCCACGCGGGAGAACAAATTGAGCGAAATCGTCTTAAGAATCTGCAAACATGGCGGATTTCTTATCGTATCCAGGGTTTCCAACAGTTTTTTTTTCAAAAATTAGGGACTGGTGAAAATAAAAATCAGGCTACGGCAAAACGTCAAAGTAACGGAAACTTTGCTCGAAGTGATGACCTTTGTTTTGGTCGTTGCTCAACATTTTCACTTCAGATATGGTATCTAATGCAGTTCCTTACTACTCATTTTCAAAATCAGGAAATACAATGGCTTATAAGGTTGTCAGGCTGAGCCTCGAAAAATCATGCAAATTGGCATCTCTGATCATATCAGATTTAAACCGACTTCAAGTAACCATTTTTATGATTGTTTACTCACGAATAGAGCTATCGTTTCTAATGCGATTTAATGTTTGCTAGACAGTCAAGTCCATAGGGTTCAGACCAGAAATTGAGAAAACGACTGTGGTAATTATTGATCAAGTATATTTGTTTAAATTCTTCCTATTACTACATGGCTTCTTCCTGTCGTGGGAAATTTCGTCCAGCATTCTGTGATTCATGTAATTCATTGGTTTAACACAGTAAACCTTTCAAATGCGTCTTTTTCACAAAACAGCATAATTTTTCTTAGTTCTCGATTTATACGAAAAAAATCTTATAAGGGAGACCTCCACATTCTCCACTGCTGGAATGAAGTCGGGGTCTCTTTTTCGTACTCAAAAACCTTCACATATCAAATTCAATCACATTAGTTGATAAGTTTTAAGCTTTACAACAAAATGTATATGGAATTCCTTCCTTTCTTACATTTTTTTTGATTTTTCCTACCTCTCCACACTGCAAGGCGTAAGGATCTATAACAATCGTAGAAACATATCTCGTACTCAAATACCTTCCCATGCCATACCTGACTCCATTTGCTGACTTTGTCAACATTATTTGAGAACTTATGATAACAAAATTGTATTGGGCCATCCTCCCCCATTCCTGTATTCCTGCTCACTGAAAGGAGAGTGGTATCTCAAATAATCATAGAACCTTATCAAAATAATTTCCCATGTAAAATTTTGCCCATTTTTTAGATGAATTCTCGGGTTATGCAAATAAAAAATATGTATGGAAGCCTTCCCCCCCATCCTATATATCGTCAATCCTATGCTCTTATTGCATGAAAGGAATGGCTTCAAATAATTATTGAAATATTTCTCGCATTGAAATATCATCCCATGCAAAATTTGTTTCCATTTGATTGGTTAGCTGGCTAGTCGAGTTATGCAAAAACATATCAGAAAGTCCCATTCACCCTTTCTATCTCTCCATTGGATGGTGGGATGACTACTTAATTTGCATAGAAATATTTCTTGTACTCAAATACCTCTTGAAGCCAAATTTGGCTTTATTTGCTCGAATAATTTTAAAGTTATCCTAAATTTGTATGGAAGCCCCCTTTCCCCGATTTGTATCTTCCCGCTGAAAGAAAGAAGGGCCTCAATTTATCATACAATCATTTTTCCCAATTTCCCAATTTGCCAAATTTTTTTACATTTGCTCGATAAGTTCTCGAGTTATGTATCAAAATTGTATGGAAGCTTCCTCCCCCCCTCTTCCATCCTTTCCGTTGAAAGAAGGGAGGTATCCCAAATTACCATAGAAATGTTTATCGTATTGAAATACCCTTACATGCCAAATCTGGTTCCATTTGCTTGATCAGTTCTCAAGTTATGAAAAAAATTGTAAGAGAGTCTCCCTTCCCCCCCCCCCTTCTCTATCTCCCCACTGAAGGAAATGAGGGGTACCAAACCATCATAGAAACGTTCCTCGTACCGAAATACACTCCCATGCAAAATTTGGTTCCATTTGCATTATCAATTCTCGAGCTATGAAAACTTAATACTTTTATAAGAGAAACCCGCTCCCTCCTTCCAGGAAGAGAGAGGTTCCCAAATTATTACAGGAAACTTCACAGGTTTTCAATACTCCCATTTCTCGATATTGTTACAATGAGAGCTTTCCCATCATGTAAAAATTTGTTTTAAGCTTGAAAGTTTTAAAAATTATGTGATAAAACTGGTCGCAGCCCATGGTGTAAAGGATAGCCTTCAAATCTTCTAAGCCAGCGGGTATGAGATCGAATCCTGGTCACGGCATACATAGTACACTTTCTGTGGGTTAGCATTTGTAAGATGCTAGCCATCATATCCTCGTAAGATGTACGCTTAGAGTTAAGAAAAAGATATCTCTTCGAGGAAACATCAAGTTTCATTGAGATCCTATATGTGTTTGTGTTCGTTTTTTTTTTTTTTTAAACTTCCCCAATTCCTGGCTCTGCTCTGTATGGAATCTCTCCTTGAAAGGAAATAGAAACATTTTTCGTACTCGAATACTTTTTCTTTCCAATTTTGGCTCCATTTGTTGGATAAGTTCTCAACTTATACAAACCACTGTGCGGAACTCCTTTTCCCCTCTCTTATCTCCCACTGGTAATCAATTCTCTCCCCTGTAAAATTTGGTTAAATTTATTTGATGAGTTCTTGAATTTATCAAAACAAACGTATGACACCTCACTTCTCCTACTTATCCCGTGAGAGGAAACAAATCATCATAGAAATATTTCGTATATTTAAATACTCTTCCCAATTTTTTTAACCATCTGTTAGACTACACTCGAGTTATTAAAAACCAATAGTATGGGAACTCTCCTTTCCCCTTCCTATCGAATCAGTGAAAGGAGGAAGAAGCATTAAACAATCATAAAAAAAAAATTCTACTCAAATATCGGCTGCTTTTTTTTTAATAATACGTTTTCGAGTGATCCAAAATAATTTTATGAAAACCTCTCTCCTTCTCCCCTCTTTCCGTTAAAAGAGGGAGGGGTATCGAAACCCAAAAAAAAAACATTTCTCGTTCTCGAATATACTTCCATGATAAATTCTCGAGTAATGCATAAAAGGTAGACCCCCTCCACCCCTTCTTATTTCCCCAGTGCCAGTGGAAGGACATATGGGTCCCAAATAATTATAGAAACCTTTCTCGTATCCGAATAACCACCCATGTCAAATTTGATTCCATTCTCTTGATTAGTTCTCGAATTTTGCAAAAAAAAAATGTATGGGAAGCCTCTCCCACTTTCTATCTCCTCACTGGAAAAAGGAAGTAGTCTCAAACCATCTTTAAAATATGCTTCCTACCCATATGCCCTCGAATGCCAAATTTGGGGCCTTTTGCTTGATTATTTCTCGAATTGTGCGAAAATTTTTTATGGAAGGCCGCTCCCCGCTTCCTATTTCCCCATTGGAAGGAGAGAGGGGCACCAAAAGGTAACTAAATACACTCCCATACCTAATTTGATTCCATTTGCATGATCGGTTCTCGTGTTGTTTAAATATCTTTCTTTTGTTTAAATGCCTCCTCTTCCAGGGAGTAGGAGGGGTCTCAAACTATTATATGATCCTTCCTCGGCCCTCAAAGACCCCTCCTGCTAAGTTTTACGCAAATCGGTTCAGTTGTTTCCGAGTCTATAGGGAACAGACAGATAGGCAGACAGAAATTCATTTTTATATTTTTAATATTTTTTTCGCGATATCAAATCCGCCGTTTACATGTAGAACTTGAAATATTTTCTCTTAAATAACGTGTTAATTTGCGAGAACCGTGAAAAATAACCGTACTCATGGCAAAAAAACTATTTGAATAAAAGTCATGTAAGAAAAACAGCAATATTATCAATCCGTGTACAAAAAAAAACCTAGTGTACTTTCTATAGATAACTTTGACTAATGGTCTACGCAGTGCTGCAAATAATCAGTGTCAGCTTTCAATTTTCAATTGAATTTACTGCAGTGTACGCTCAGTTCATTTCCATCTGCATTCATCTGATACTGAACAGAAAGCTCAATCCCGAAAGCACTCTGCATATTCATTCACGAATCGGTAACATCGCTGCTTCCCAGTGATTTTTTAAATTCATTTTCCGCTTCGCAGCGAAATAAATCCGGAGCGCAAATGCGAAATTACAGTTGGAACAATATTGTCGCGTTATACGCCGGAGTGAACACGACCTTCGAGTGAGTTCCTTGTGATTCATCCGAAAGCTCCGAAAGCGGAAGAAACGCCCCTCAGACATCGTACCAGAGTAGGGGAGGAGCGGGCTATATGCGCCTATTAAGCAGAACACTGATTTAATCAAATATTACATCGAATATGTATACAAAAACTATATACACGTATGCAGACATCTGTTTTCTATACATTGGAGTAATGTTTATGTTAAAATTTTCTTCGGTTTCCAAGAAAACGATTTTATTATAAGTGTTGTCTAAAATGCCGAACCTCAAACCGTGCGGGCTAAATGCGCCTATTCATGTTTTGAACAAAATTTCTGTTTTTTGGGCAATATTTCCGTATAATTTCATTGAAACTGCTAGAAAGTAATAATTTCCGTACGACAAAGCTGAAGTTTTATAAAAATCTATGTATATTATAATTTTATGGAATAAAACAAAAGTTAGGGTTGCCATACTATGGAGGCAGTTCATCCATGAGAAAAACTTTATCAAATCTGTTTTTAGATCTTCAATTCTCTCTTAAGATGTTATTCAGAGCTTAGATTTGAAGGTTCAATGATAAAAAACATTTATTTATTCTATTTAACCTGTTATTTTAGGATGGAGGCATTTTACAAACATGATGGGGGCATACACAAACACTCTATTATTCCACTATATAATACTTATTAAACCTTCACAAAAGCTGAAATATGTTTTATTTCTTATGTTCATTTGAGTAAGAAACAAAAACCATCCTAGTTTTTGTTTTGAGCTTCTTTACGTATAATTTTTAAAAGTCGAAATATTACATCATAATGTATCAAAACCTTGTATGATTTTTTAAATTTGTTTGAGTTTGTAAATTCATAAAATTCTTTCTTGCCTTATGTTCTAAGCGTATCACCCTAAAAATGCATTGGTCAGATAAGCTGTCTAGTCAGCCATTTCATCAAACAGCCGTAGGGTCATTTAACCCGATAGGCCCATTTAGGAAACCTTTCCCCTACGATGCCCGAAGGGTGCATACATGGGATGGGATTCGGATCCGAGTTGCGCAGTAACAGTTTTTCGTCATTTTTTCTATACTTTTCTGCAGAGCCCCTTGAAAATCATTATAATCGTTTGAATTAAACTATATATAAATTTTCAAATTGATTTTGAAGAAGAATCAAATTTAAAAATTAATCTTATGAAAATTTTAACAGAGTGTGTTTAAGATATTTTCAAAAGATTTTTAAAACGATAGAAGATAATTGTATTTCAACTACAATATATATTGAAAATAGGTTTAATAAATTTATGTTCATAAAATAATAAGATTTCCAAAATGTTTTTTTCTAAGAACTATGGAATAAAAAGTTCATCAGTAAAATTTGTTTGAATTGTCATGTTAAAAATTTTTGCAACATTATTATATTAAGAAATTTTCACTGAATTTATCATTTCTTTTTTTTGTATACATTTATTGAAGAAGAAGTTTCGATTCCAGCATTTTAAAAGCAAGTAGAAAAAAGGAAGAAGAATTTAAAAGAATATTTTTTTAGTTTCTCTTTATTTCAATGGCAAAAAATAAAATACAATAAATACATGAATATAACCATTGCCAGGACATAAAAAAAGGAATTTCGGATTTGATACGAACGAATTATGCTGATTCATTGTAGAATTAACTGCATTTATTTAAATAATCTTTTAATGAAAGTTTAAACATGTTCTAAAAAAAAAATAGATTTTAAATTATATGTTAAATTCATCTGAAAATGGACAAAAACTTGAATAAAGTATAAATACCAAAAATAAAATATACATTTATCAATAATGAAAATCGCAAAAACATGGTAAATCCAGTGATTTGACTGCATCATATACATAAAGTTATTTAAGAAATCAAAATTTAAACTGAGATGGATCCCAGATTCAATTTTCACAAAACTTAGATTCAGATTTCAGATTTGAATTCGAAATTCAGATGGATTTCAGATACAATATTCACATTTTAAACTTAGATTCAGATTTCAGATTTCAGAATCAGATTTCAGATTCAGATTACAGATTCCGATTTCAGATTCAGATTTCAAATTCAGATTTCAGATTCAGATTTCAGATTCCGATTTCAGATTCAGATTTCAGATTCAGATTTCAGATTCAGATTTCAGATTCAGATTTCAGATTCAGATTTCAGATTCAGATTTCAGATTCAAATTTCAGATTCAGATTTTTTTTTGTAGAGAAATGAATCCAACTTAGATGAAATTTCAGGGACTAGATAAGAGAAAATCGATGTTGAAAAACATGCGAAAAAAATTCGCCTTGTCTCCCGGTGAGACTTGAACCCACATCTTGCGCCTCTCCGGGGCCCATGTATTAACATTCTACTACAGGAGACCAACCTGGCGTATACGCCAAGTTGGTCTCCTGTAGTAGAATGTTAATACATGGGCTTCGGAGAGGCGCAAGATGTGGGTTCAAGTCTCACCGGGAGACAAGGCGAATTTTTTTTTTCGCATGTTTTTCAACATCGATTTTCTCTTATCTAGTCCCTGAAATTTCATCTAAGTTGGATTCATTTCTCTACAAAAAAAGTTTCGCTGACTGAATGTTTGAGTCAAGACCCATCTCTGGGTCGCAATTTAAAAAAAAGATTCAGATTTCAGATTCAGATTTCAGATTCAGATTTCAGATTCAGATTTCAGATTCAGATTTCAGATTCAGATTTCAGATTCAGATTTCAGATTCAGATTTCAGATTCAGATTTCAGATTCAGATTTCAGATTCAGATTTCAGATTCAGATTACAGATTCAGATTTAAATTTCAGATTCGGATTTCCGATTTAGATTTAGATTTGAGGAATCTCAAATTTTTCCAAAAAAAAAATCACATTTTTGAGTTATGGATAAATAATACAATACAAAATTGTTGTTTTTGGGAAACTTAGTAAAGGTAGTCTCAATTTCATTCGGAGTACTTTGGAAAGCAATTCAGGGATAATAAAACGAAATTCAAAATTTCGAATTCAGGTTGAATTTGTTTTTATTTTTCATATGTGAATTCGGGATTTTGAATTAACAATACAAAAATCAGATTAAAAAAACAGGAGGTACTTACATTTACAACCCATTGTTTTTCTTTGCAAACTCTGATCAACACTTATCACTTTCACACCCGAAAAAAATGCAACGTAAAACTTCACTTAGCACTCCGTTAAAAAAAACTATGACGTGCACCAGCCACGTCTGAAGGGAATAGATGCGCGAATGAAACTGAACTCCTTCCAAACAATATCAACAATAACAGCCAGCATTGAACAAGCAGGTCGCCCAGTGCCAACACATTCAAAAACAATTGCTTCAATCCATAGGAAACCTGAACTTTGAAACTGTGTTGGTGCGTGAAGAGGAACCTCGGCACAAAAACGACCAAAAATATTCTAAGTTCGGAATCTCAAAGCCGGTGCGCCTTCGGAAAATCGCTCATTTATTCATTTGGAGGCGGAATCGATGAACGGGAATGAATTTTTTCTTGCTGGGTTAGTATACATTCAGGCTCTTTGCAGGTTCATGAGATTTTCCAATATTCATTTTCAGTATCAAAAACATTGCTGAAAGTGAAAAAAGCTCAATTCGATTATCATTAAGTTTAGTTGAATGGTGACAAAGCTTGTTCGATGCGCTAGACTTGCGGGAATTGAATCATTACTGCTGAGATGTCTATTTTTTAAGGATTTTGATTTAAAAAAACGTGTTTTCCATGTAGTGTGTAGTGGTGGGAAGATTGCGAAATATGTGTTCGGGTTGGCGAGAAGAACGCTGGCGAGGGAGCGTGTGGGACGAATATGGGGGACACAACTATGACAAAATTACGACAAAAAGTAACAAAATTATGACTCAAATATGATAAAAATTTGGCAATAATATGACAAAACATGACAAATGTGGTAAAAGTATGACAAAAAAAAAAATACAAAAATCTGAAAAATAAGACTTAAATTTTACAATACAATAAAAAAATCAACACAACTCTGTCGAAAATATGACAAATGCAGGCCCGTGCGAAGGACCCGCTCATGGGGGGGGTTTTCGAATTTCAAATTTAGCTATAAATAATAGCAAACCAAAAATAAACAATAAAAAAAGGAAAGGAATTTCGAACACCTTTTTTCATTCATGATTACCACACAAACCAAAAATAAATTGGGCTGATAAAAAAAACAAAATTTGCATTTTTTTTTTATAAATGTTTCAAAAACTCAGAGTTTAAAAGAAATCTGGATTCTTAAATAAATGTACAACCAGATAAAAAACTGACGATGATTAGTTTTTAGGAAAATGATAACAATTATTAATATTTATTCATCTTAATTAAAATTCTATTCTTCATTTTCAACTCAAAGGTGATTGAAAAATTCCGCTGTAGCATTTTGAATTTGAACGCGATTAAAAATTTGAATTTTCGATAACAGAAAAACCAATTTGAACTTTGGAGAATTTATTCAATGATTGATGGTTTAATTTAATTTGATAAAAAGAAGAATAGATATATTTATTATTATTTGAAAAGTGCCGGTGAAAGAAATCATAGAAAATACCAATTTATAGAAAAATAAACGGCTTGAATAGTTAATTTCTGAAGTTCAAAATAATAACTTCATGTTCAATTATACTTACAAGAAAATATTGAGAAATGGGTAAATTCGTTAATGATCAATGAAAACTGATAAAAAAAATTAAAGATAAGAAGTTCCAAGTTACAACAAATATTGGAAGAACAAAGCAAATCTGAAGTAAGTTAACATTTCGCTTTAAAATTAAGTTTAAAGTTGCTACCTACTTCAAATCACGTTTCAAACTTTTAAAGATTAATTTAAAAATCATGATCGATTCATAAATGACGATTTTTTCTAAGGAAAATTAATAAAAAGTTTTTTAATTTTCAATCACATGTTTTAAAGTTTAAAATTACAAGCTCTGAATATTTTCTCACTTTCGATTGAAATATTGGGTCCTGGAAAAAACAGAAGGTTGAAACTTTGTTTTTCTTTTTAAAAACTAAGATGTTGTCAAGTACACAAAAATTCAGAATTTTAAAAAACAAATTTTTTAAAGTTCTTTCTAAAATTTAAATATTTCGACTTAAAAATTTGAAAAATGTTTATGAAAAAATTGGAAAAAACTGTAATTCGGAAAATTTATTTGAAAATTTAAACAAAATATGAAAATGAAAAAGATAAGCTTTTTAAAACATTTCAGGATGTTTTTTTTCAATAAACACGTTTCACCATAAGAATTTTCATAATTTAATTGATGACTAAAGTCAACAGCATTTTGATAATTATTTTTTCCAATTATTGATTTGGTAGATTTTAGCGTTCTGAACTCGAATCTTTTATGAAATTTGTTCAAACGCTTTAAGTTTTGGTGATAAGTTGTTGTAAAATGTAAAAATTTGATAAATGATAAAAAAGTAAAAAAAAACTTATAAAATTTTATAACTTTTTACGTGGAACTCAAATTACTTGAATTCTTGAGGAAAGTTGATAATTCATTTAGAACTTTTATTTTTGAATGATATGTTTTTGATTTGGGTTTTTGTATAAACAATGCAGAAATTTCTCAAATACTTTTTACATATTTCCAAAAGTCTTTTGAATTACAAAAGCTGATAGAAAAATTGCATATTCAGATTCAGGGTACCCAAATAAGTCGAATTTACCTTTTTAATTCATTGCACCTCGGAAAAATGTAAATTTTGTGGCTTTGTGTAAATTATGTGTTGTGTTGAGCATTTAACACGTAATAAAATTTAGTCGAAATTGGTATCTTGAAGAATATTTCATATCAGCTTAACATTTGTAATGCAATAAACGATTTTTTTTAAATTAAAAGAAATGGTTAGTTTCAAACTCTGTTCTTATTTAGTTACACTTCTTAATAAAAACCAATTCGAATAGTATCGTAGATCAAAATGTCTCAAGCCAAGGTAGATTTTATATTGAATTCCGCCGGAGGCGAGAAAAATTTCTGACTTGCTTGTTAACACTTATTTTCAAATACATTTTATGATCGAGTAATTTTCCGTCACTTCGGTGAAAATTTTACCCGGAAAAAATCTTCATGGGGGGGTTAAACCCCTAAACCCCCTCCCGTTCGCACGGCCTTGGACAAATGTGATAAAAATATGACAAATTTTTTACAAAAATGACAAAATTTTGCAAAAAACTTAACAACTGTGGTAATAAACTTACAAAAATGTGAAAACTACAACAAAAATATGACGAAATATTTGCTTACCTATATATAACAATAAAATGACAATATCATGACATAAAATTGTGATAAAAATAAAACAAATTTATGGCATAAATATGACAAATATGACCAATTTATGATTTAAATATTTGAAAAATTTAAAAATGAAGGGACAAAAATGTCATAAAACTATGTAAAATTATGACAAAGTGATAAAAATATGACAAATGCCATATCTTTCAGATTGTTGTCATTTTTTACCAAATTTATAATAAGATTGCCATGTTTTTTTTCATTTAAATGTTAATTTTTGGTAATAACTTTGTCATTTTTTTCAGAGTTATGTCATAATTTTGTCTAATTTTTAATACATTTGTCATATTTTTCACTAAAGTTTATCGAATTTTTGTCTTTTTTTTTTTGTTAAATCAATGTCATATTTATGTCTTTATTTTGACATATTTTTGCCATAATTGTCAGATTTTTGTATTTTTTTGTCATGTTTTGTTATTGTATTGTCAAAATTGTGCTATATTTTTGTAATATTTCTGTCATGTTTTTTCCATGTTTATTGTCATGATTTTTGTCATGTTTTTGTTATATTCTGTCACTTTATAGTTAATTTTTTGTCATATTTAGGCCATAATTTTGCTATATTTGTTAGATTGCTGTAATTTTATTGTCAAATTTTTGTCATATCTGTCAGATTTTGTTAATACTAAATATTTTCATAATTTTGTCATGTTTTCACCATATTTATTACATTTTGTCATAATTTTGCCATTTTTTTTGACCACAATTGTCAGATATTCGCCATGTCGCCAACAAGAAATTTATATTCATCTCTTTTCCCGTCCTCTCTGAATAATCGTATAGGTCTTAGCGAATTTCAAATCGTGTTTTCTTTTCAAATCCCATTTCACAATTTTCGAAAATGGCTAAAACAAATGCCAACTGAAATTATCAGCAACTTTAGCTGACACTGACTGAATGCTAAAGCTGCATTCACTGATCGAAAGCAGTGAGTGACAGAAACGCCTAAGCGAAAGACGCTTTCGTAGCAGTCGAGTGAAACAAGTTAGTTCGGGTTTACGAGTGAGCTTTCTACTGACTGATAGACATAATCGCAAAGCTTGCCGTGAGCACGAAGATGACCGAGCCGATCAGAAGCTTTTATATTTGTTGACTTTTCTGATCAGTTCATTTCAGTTCAAGCTTTTCACACTGATAGAAAATCACAGTCAATATCATTTGTGCTTTCAGAAAATTTGCAGCACTGGGTCTACGTATAACTTTGGCTATACAATCAAGCATTTTTAAGAGTCTCCTAAATGTGCTGCTTTATTCATGAAATGTACCGCTTTCGTTTGGAAGTATCTGGTAAGCCTATGTTAAACTCTACGATCGACTATCTTGGTCGTTGTGGCGGAAGATTCCATGATATTTGGGGTTGAATTTTGATTTCAAATTTTAAAAATGTCTTTTATTTTTACGAAGCTTTAGCTGTATGTTCTAAATCTGAATTTTGAATGATCTGAATAAAACTTTCGAAAGAATTTCCACCGTTAATTTTCCATGTTGATTTTCAGTACTTTTTCAGAAACAGATGCTTCGGCAGTTATTCATGAACGTTTTCCAAAGCAGTTGAAAAATTACGTTCTAATTCTTCCGGCAGCTATGCTTTACCGATTCCCGTGCCACAAATATTTACTTTTAATATGATTTGATATGGGACACTCTGATAAAAATTGGTTTTTAATCTTTGACTCCATAAGAGTGGGGCAAAAATCATTTGCACAAGAAAAGCTGCAGTTAGCATCTTCGATAAACCTCTTCAACGTTCAAACCGGTTGGGATTTTATGCTGCCGCTACGGTCAGAAGCCAATCTAGGGGCACTTTGAACCCTCTGAACACTGGTAATTAAAATCCGGAGGCTTTTAGCAAGCCCCCGTCTCTCACATGGGCTAGATGTGCGTAAATGGAGCCTACATTTTTCGACCTACCAAAAGCTGAGTGATCCCATCCCTGGAGCAGGACCTCTGGATGTTTCAAATGGGGTGCAGGAATCAGAAAACAGCAACCAGCTTCGTAATCGTAATAATCTTTAAATCGGATTCCGACGGTTGCACCGGAAAAACTGAAGCTTGCCTTACTTTCAGAGTGAGGCTGCAGGTTAAATCTATGGGTTGTGCTAGTTAGTTTGGAAATGACTCATTTGTACCAGTAAATATTGGTGTGAGAGTAGTGTTTTCATTGTCGATTATCTACAGGAAACAGTGTTTGGAGCCAAGCTGCTCTGAAATATTGATCATCGGTGAAACAATTTCAAACAAAATAGCGCTTCCGGTCGGATGTTTCGTTTTTTGCGGTCTACGTAGACCTCTTATTTAACCGAGAAAATATCGAAAAAAGAATTATTATTTTGGGTACCTGCATGTATTTATTTGTCAAAATGCAATAGGTATATCTGAATGAGGAAAAAATTACAGACTACAATCCATAATACATCTCTACTTTTGTTGATGGAGAATGAAATGGAATAAATTTCTTATACTCTTACAAAAAGCAAAAAAAAAAAAAAATAAAAAAAAAATGCCATTCATTTAAATCCAAATTTAATAATATTTTTTCCACACTGCCACTGGGCGTGGGCGAAGTGGTTTTTCGAGGATCTTACCGCCACATTTCGTAATAATTGAATGAAAAATTTGCAAAACACGTCTTTTTTAATGCATTCAAAAATGCAATTCGTCCTCTGGTGGTGTCGACATATAGTATTGTGTGAATTTAAAAAAAGCTACCACTTGTTGCGGTTCCTGGCGTGCATTCCCTATTAGCGGTATGATGATGGTTGTAGCAATGTAAATGCAACTGTAACATCCAGGAAGCGGGATGAATCCGGACAGGAAGTCCGTCCAGCTCCAGGGAAGAAGTCGGAGAAAGAGGCCGGCTGATCCATATTGAGGAAGCAACATAGTGACAGTGAAAAGTTAGCCCTAGATCAGGGGTCGGCAACCTGCGGCTGTGAGGTTGTTGGCTCTTTAGCTTCATGTGCGAATATTATATTTGCTTGAGTCAAATATGTTGGTAACTACTGAAAAATCGTGTCATATACGAAAACATGGAACAAATTGCCATTCAGACATTTAAAACCAAAGTAAGAAACTGACCCTGGTGCAACCACTAAGAAGCACTCACATACATTTTCGACCAAAGTATTTATAGTATTTAATTTGGTAATCATTATTTAAACAGTATCTTAAATGCAATCTACCGTCGTTTGTCAAATATAATTCAGACTCAGTCATTATTCCGGAACCGGGAGCAATTGATCTAGAGGTCCGAGCATTTTCTCGGAATCTAGTGAAATAGTTTGCTCATTGAAACGAATAACATCAAACTAGATTATCAATTAGCTGTATAGAAGGTTCGTGATTTTTTTTAAATGTTTATTCGAAACTTGAATTAAAAATTGATGAAAAACTCCTATTAGGCTTTTTTGATAGTTTCCTGAAGCTCCTTCCAGAGTGTTTTGATATTCGTTTGAGAATCTTTCTAGGAGAAAGAAATTTTTGGGATTGATTTGAGAATTTTTGTTGACTGTTCTCTTAAAAACCCTTGAAGTCCTTTTAAATTTATTTAAAGCTCTTTAAGGACTCTCAAGATTATTAAGACTTTTTTGAAGTTATTGTGAGACTTTTTTAGTACTTTTGGAGACTCTTTTGAGACTCTCTAGAAACCTTTTTCGACTCTCTTGAGTCCCTTATTAGACTCTTTAGAGTTTCTGTCGGCTCTCTTTTGGCCCTTCTGGGATTTTTCGAAACTTTTCAAGACTTGTGAGATTCCTTTAAGACTGTTTTGAAATTCATTTGTGACTGCTCTAAGACAGAGAGACATTTTTGAGACTACTTGAGAGGCTTTTTCAAGACTTTTTTCAAATTCTTCTGAGTTTTTTTTGTGACACATTTGAGACTAATGTGAGCTCTTGTGGTGAGCCTCTTGAACTATTTTGAGAATTGGTAGATATTGGATTCGGAATCCAAGATGGATTCAAATTCAGAGGGTTAAAAAGCATTTCAATCAAAAGCAGTATCCAGCAGCTGTTATCAAAATGTGAAGAAATTTAGAATAAGGATAATGGTTGAGAATCAAAATTCATTGCAACATATAAAACAACGAGGTGCGAAGAAACTATGAGATTGGTTCAAATTATATTAAAAAATTCTATAAAGCAAAGTCAAACTAATGTTCAAAATAGTTTTCTCAAACAAGTTTCAGAAAAATAAATAGACAAAAATCCACAATTAAAAACCATGTTTTATTTATGTTCACATACATAAAGGAACGGACTTTTTGTTGCATTTGTTATCTGCACTAGTTTTTTCAGAAATTCTACATGTTGAGATAGTGGATTAAATATAGAAAACTAATCAGTTTTGAGTAAAATGAGCCGGCTATACCTTTATGATGAACAAGAAAAAAAAACAACAAAAACAAAAGCTGATCTTGAACAAATTTAATATCGTTAATTCAACCCAGATTTATTATTTTTGTATGATCTTTTAGTTTTAGAGTTATCACGCTTCAAAAAAAGAAAATTTCACAGATTTTTAGGAATGATTCTTGGTTCTTGATATGAAAGATTCTAATTTATTTATCTTCTTGACGGATGGCCACAACACATACTTTAAGACTTATGTGTAAAAACTATAAATGTACTGTTGAAAATGAAGTTTTCAAGGCAGGTTTCAGTGGTGGAATAGAGTTAATCTTTATTCTCAATCTTCGTTTACTCGTTAAAATGCTACTTGTATCATTAGCGATAACTTATTTGTCACTACTCACGCTTGGATTCTCTGACCAGGAAAGTACTCATTTCTTAATGAGTAAAATAATACTTCTACACATAATATCTGGCAGCATTGTTGTGTTATTGCGAACCTAATTTAAGTGGTCTTGCTTAACCGTGTGATGATGTAAACATTTATACTGTGTAGTCATCAATTGAGCTTGGGCCTGCTAAAAAGAATAAAGTTTGTTCTTCACTCTTACACAGATTTCCATAAGAATAATAGCTAATCGGAGTGAAATTGGAGTGAAGGCTATTGCTTTCTCTGTTTAACACACATGAAATCGTATACCGGGATTGCGAGCGCGCCCATCGCCCATTGCGAATTCCCCAAAGCATGCGATGAACCAAAATCTTTCCGTAAACCCTTTGCAATCGGCATATTTGCATCTTGCTTGCATGTTTTTCCAAATTGCCCAGTGAGAAGTTTGATCAAATTTTACGTTTTGAGGTGGACCAGATTGGAATGGATCACGACGTACTCGTTTGAGAGGTTGATCCTTCCGTGGGCGTGAAATTATTATAGCGCCAGCACTAAATTTTACTTCGGAAGTCCGGACTTCCGATCCCGAACTTACTTCCGAACTTTTGACAGTTGTGTTTGAAAAAATAACTGTGTATTATATGCAAAGTTGCCACACATAAATTTGTATCCACCAGAGTATCTCTACATACATTAAGCGGGCCACAGACTACACAACATTGGTACAAATGCGATGAAATTCGATGAAATTTTGTCGCTGTGAATACGATTTGCATCGTGTATGGCACTGCTTGTATGAGCGCCCAAACGGTTTTAGTAAAATCGGTCGGGATTGAAATATTTTGTACAAACCACCATCTGTCGGGGTGGAAATGTTTTTTTTTGTGTAGCTGTTGCTGTTTTCGCCAGCAATCGTTTGTGTTCGCGTGAAATATACTCTTACGTACAAGAACACACGTACACAAACGATTCAAATGAATTTGTGGCAACGTTGATTTATGTGAATTTGAAAACAGAAAATTTCTTGGCGCACGCTTAAATAAAACGACTCAATATGTTTTGGTCGGGAGTCAGCCATGATGCCAGTTCACCAACGACGTTTATAATTTTTTTCATCTAAACGCACAATAAAATTTTTAGTTATTTTTAAAAATATTTTTTTCAGTTTTCAAAACCTGTCTTAAAATTCGTTTTTCAATCATTATTTTGTGTCTAAAATTAAGACTCTGTATTCACAAGTTCCTAAACTCTGTCACTTTTACTTGTACAAAATTCATCTCTCATGAAAAATTCCACTTGCTTTATCAGATTACATGTCTAAAAAACCCACTATCCCCCTGTTTTGTTATCAACAAAACTTTCCTCGTACCCAAATACTTTCCATGCTAAATTTGTTTGTTTGTTTGTTCGTTTATTTATAACAGTAGAGTAAGAATGCAATATTCTTTTAATTTACTACTTTCGGCGTTCACATGAGTAAACGACGTTGTGCCGCAAAAGGCGCTGAAAAGTGTATTGTGCCAAAGATGATATGATTGAAAAAGAACTACTCGCATAAATACTCGAGCTCCCACACTGAAAATCGAAAATACCCAAACTTGAGAACTGCCACCCGCCAAACCTAAGTTCAAGATTGACAACTTAAGTTTGTGAAAAAATCACAGCTTGCCAATAAGCCAAACTTGTCCTTCGGGCGAAGAACTGTTTTTTTGGGGGGTTTTTGTTGTAAGCGCATATGATTCTGTTACCTCCATCGTGGCAGATTTAGGTTTGGGGGGTAAGTTCAAAGCGAAGAACTGTTTCTTTTGGGGGATAACTTTTATTTCCGCTTCATTCGCAGAAAGTTTCACATATACGATGATGTAGCTGACTCTCTCAACAACTCTCCGGTGGTCGAGCGGTTAGCATCCTGAGATGGTAATCGCAAAGACATTGCAGGTATGGGTGTGATTCCTGTACCTGGCGATATTTTTTTTTATTCTGATTTCCATTTTATTGTGGTATCAAATTTTGGGGGATGAGTTCTCCTTTAAGAGCTTAACTTTGAGCTATGCCACCAATAGCCAAACCTGTAGGGAGGGAGTTTCATTCGGGTTGGCGGGGAAAGTTCTCAAGTTTGGGTATTTTCGAGGTTCAGTGCAAGCGAAATGATGACTACTACATTCAAGCGGAGCAAGAAAATCATTTGTGGGATTTTCTAGACTTGCCAGTCCGATATCTTACCCAGTACACCATCTGAGTTGGTTAGCAAAATAAAGTTAATTGTCATAGCCTTTCTGCCACCGCCGATAGATAAAAAACGCACTGCATTGGCCGTCTTCCATTTGACCGGTTTTTTCATCCTGCATTGCCTTTGATGGGAAATGGATGAGAATGGGAGGGGAGTAGGGTGGGAGTTAGGAACTAGAAACTGTTTTTTTTATTGCTGGCCGGTTTACATACACACGCACAGCTCATTTTGGCTGGTTGTTTTTTGCCGTCGGTTGGAAATATAGAAGTATTTTTTCTAATGACGGTTTACATACACACACAGCGCTTGCTGGCTGATTGTTTCCATCCTGTTTTGTCCTGTGGTGGGGTATGAGATTATTTCATTTGTTTTATTTTCAGACACACGGCAATACGTTTGTGTAGGGAAGACAATGCCAATTACACTAGTTTACAGCATTTTTGAACTCAGTAAACTGAAGGTCATTTCCAATGTGAAATCGGGCGCTGAATCCGAAAATGAAATTCAAAAAAATCTCAGTAGAACCGTTTTTGAGTTATGCTCCAAATATGACATTTCGAAAAAAATAAAAAAGTTCTTGTACTTAGCTTAAAATATCTCGGACGGCATAACAGTAATTTGAAATCCCTCTTTTGCATATTGAAGGTGAATAAGTTTTCTATCGATCATCTGAACACTGTTTTTGCGTTTGACCAACAGTATTGTTGATATTAGTGATTAGTGATTAGTAGTGATATATTATATATATTAGTTGATATTGTTGATATTAAATTTTGTCCAACACGCAATGAGTACTTTTTACGCATTGCGTTTTATACGACAATTTTCGACCAAAATACAATCTTTGAACCGCAATAACTTTTCTGTTTCAAATCCAATCGAGTTACAGTCTTCGGGTGAAATATTTGTCTCAATTTAGGCTTTAAGAAAACCAACCATAAAAAATAATCAGCTAGTGATGAAAAAAGTTATTGATGAAAAACCAGTATTTTTTGTTCCTTCCGGGCAAAATACCTCAACATTTTATTCACGTTTGAGACTTAAGCAACCCCTCCCTATGGTCAGATCTTCCTGAAACTTGGCATATGACCTTCTGGTAAGCTAATAAATAATTTTGACTTGGAGCGAGTGAGATTTATCAAGTTTCATTCTTCCTATATTATTATAAGTGTACTGCGGTTCGTTAAATTATTAAAAACTTCAAAAACTTCAGTTATGGTAAAGTAGCCATAACTTCTTCAATTTTGAACCGATTTTGAAAAATAACCACTTGAAATCTTTGTTTTAAATTGACGTTCATGCGCAAAAGAAATTCAGATTTTTTAAATGCTGCCATCGAGTCTAAAACTTTCGTTAAAACAAAATTTGCTCTAAAAAAATGCGTTTTTATAATTTTTTTTCTCATAAAGTCACTAATATCAACAATACTGTTGGTCAAACGCAAAAACAGTGTTCAGATGATCGATAGAAAACTTATTCACCTTCAATATGCAAAAGAGGGATTTCAAATTACTGTTATTCCGTCCGAGATATTTTAATCTAAGTACAAGAACTTTTTTAATTTTTTCGAAATGTCATATTTTGAGCATAACTCAAAAACGGTTCTACTGAGATTTTTTTGAATTTCATTTTCGGATTCAGCGCCCGATTTTACATAAAAAATGTTGGTCAGTTGATCAAGTTCACGATTTTTTTAAAATTTTGTAAACTAGTGTTATTAGATTACTTGTTAATGACAGTCTGGCATAGAATCTTATACCGATAATTCCGCATCCAAGGAAGTTCATTATTGGAGTAGAGTCTGTTTTGTGGTTGTAGCCATTGAGGTTATGCAATTTCTGTGTCTTGTGTGTAATACTAAAACTAAGCTTCTGTAAAGTTTTCAACGGAATCAAAAATTTCGTTTTAGAAGGTTAAATTTACTAATTATTTATTCATTTCGAATTCCAAGATCAATTCCACGAGGCCATAAATTTTGGGCAAGGGTTCTCAAAAACTAGTGTAAAAGAATTATAAAATTTTGAAAATTCCTTTTTTTGACTCCCTGGAGTCAGAATGTTGCCAACCGCTGCCCGAGAGGATGAAACATTGGTTATTCGTCGTACCGATATATTGGTTCTGTCGCCAAGCTCCGTTCCATTGACGGATCGTGTTGGCCGGAGTGGATACACTCAAAAATTTAACAGTCCGCTTTTCCGGGAATTTCTACCCCTCCACTAATTGGGATTATTGTTCAATTCCTCATTTGTTCAAAGGGCAAAAAATCACGGGAAATAATAAATCCCTGATTATAATATCAAAAGGTGCGAATGTACTTGTTTTCCTCGATGCGTGTGTGTACACATTTAACACTTCAATATATTCGAGGACATCGACTAAGGCATCCGCACTTGGAGACGAATCGACTGACTGCCAACTTCCTGTCCTCGAAGTGACGGCGCAAATGTGTTCGAGAATGGGAGTGTGTACCATTAATTACGACCCGCCCGATATTGATTGATAGATGAGTTTTATTCAAATTTATTATCCATCATCCGCTCCGGACTGGAACATATTTAATTTATATGCAGTGGATGTTCTGCGGATTGTTTGCGGTATATTCCGTCCGAGGACTTCCTACTAGGTACTGGTTGCATCCAGCTCATCGAATTTCCCCCTTTTTACTCAACCCCTCCCAAACTGGAGCTGTCATGTGGTGTGTGAAATTGTTCACGCCCTGCGAACGAAGGATGGGCTGGATGGCCACGGAAAATGTGAAAAATGTATGCGGCCGGGTTTTTGATTTTCGACATCAAACATGTTGTGTGAAATGTAATACTTGCGGCGGGGATGGTAAATGTAATAAGTACAACGCGGAAACCATAAGCAACCAGCAGTACTCTCTCTCTCTCTCTCTCTCTCTCTCTCTCTCTCTCTCTCTCTCTCTCTCTCTCTCTCTCTCTCTCTCTCTCTCTCTCTCTCTCTCTCGCTTTTACATGTCGGAAGCATCAGTTTGGATTCTAATTTTAAAATTGAGTTTTACTCGAATTTGATAAATAATTACTGGTGCAGGAATCAGATGTCGTTAATCATTATTCCTGTAAGTTATGCTATTCTAATGGGAATGGTTTATTTTTTTAAATGAACTCGGAATCACAGCAAAATATTTGTAATGAAACAAAACTCGATATTTCATGTGAATACTGATTTATCAAAATTCTTTAAAATTTTGGAACTTAGTTCATACGGGTGGTTTTTAAACAAACAATATTTTTTGAGATTTTTAAGATATATAAGCCTGTTTTCAAATGCACATTTATAACTTTATAGCTTTCCAAATGAAATCAAATAATAGCATTAAAATTTTACCAGGTTTTGAATCATAATAAAGTAAACTTCTACATGAAAATTTAAAAAAAAATTTCACCTGTATCATCAAATATTAAGCAAAATATATCATCATCCAGCTCTTTTGATGTTGCAGCTTTAATTTTAAGCCGTCATTATGGACTTTTCGCTCATTTCAGAGTTATGGAGGATAGCACAATAAATCTCTTTTTTTTGCGTCCAATTCTAACCAATCTAACAAGATTTTTCGAAGAATTCAAAATACCTTAAAATTTATACATTCCCCACGCAGTTTAAAAATGACATAGTATTTGCATCTCAAGAATTGATCAATTATTTTTACGAAAAAACCTTACCTTTTATGTCTCGGAAAATATAATTTCCTCATAATAATTTTAAAGATTTTAGAAACCTTTAAAACCCAACAATGTTTTACTGACAATTGAAAGTTTCGGTTTTGATTAGTTGATCGAACTTTAGAATCTCGCCGAGAATTTCCAGAACGTCAACTTAGATGTACCACATGCCACATGATATTTGATACCATTTTGGTCAATTTTATACAAATATTGATAAATTAAATTTCAAAACAGGTCATTTTCTTTGGAAATACATTTCAACCATGGTTTATGACAGTGCAAACTTTGAGTTTTGCCTTAAATTAGATTTCATATGCCAGCAGCTATACAATAGTGGATAGAACTCAAGTCTGCTATGCCAATGGTTATGAGATCGAATCTTTGTTACAACAAAGTATACTAGCGTGCGACAGGGTCGTAGGAAAAACCGACTTATGAGGGGATTCTGGTGACTGGTTTTTATCTTGCCCAAAAATACACGAATTGAAAAAAAATCAAACAAATTATGTTTGTAACTGTATGATAATTAATTTTTTAGTACTTTAACATTATTAGTTTTTGTATTAAATCGTAACTTTAGAAAATTGGTCCTTACCTTAAAGGTGAGCTAAATTTTTATAATGAAAAATGAAACCTTAAGTTACATAATATGGAATTCACATTCATCGATGGATTAAATCTGTTTATTTGTTTAAGAGTCTGGTAGATCAAACATATTTTATTCGAGCATAATTTTTTTTTAAGGAAATCTTAAGTTACAAAATATGGAATTCACATGCATCGATGGTTTAAATATTTTAATTTGTTTAAAGACTGGTAGATCAAACTTATTTGATTTCAGCATAACATTTTTTTAAGGAGAACCTTCAATTCCTTAAGAAAAACTTATTCTATGCTCATCAAACAAGCCCAATATTTCAAACTCTTTAGCAAATTCAAAGATTTCAACCATCGATGAAATTAAATCCATTTTTTTTATATAAAGTAACAGTTAATTTTTTTTCTGAACAAATAAGCTTGATGCAAATTTGAACCAAATTTATGATCAATGGTTAGAAATTGACACCGAGAAAACATAGAATATTGTGCAGATTTTTTAGGTGGAGATGAGGTACATGATTTTTTTTAACAGCAAATATTTTCCATAAAGAATAAATTGCAACAAAAAATCCTATGAATGGTTTTTATCTATATAAAATTAGGGTTTTTTTTTCGTAAAACAAAACATAGAAAATTAACTTCAATTCAACTTTATATTTGTGGTTTTCATCAGAATTGTGTGTACTGTATAAACTAATTTTGATTTAAAAATTTAAATCTCGAAATTATATTGACAAGAAAATTTTCAAGTTCATGATCTCTTGAATTCCTTAAAATTATTATATTGATTGTAAAACTTATTTGAAAGCTAAATCTATTTCTGAAGTTTTGTATTCTGAACCTGAGTTCAACAATTGAACTTTGAATCTTTTTTCAAATTTCTATACGATTTCTGAACTGTACAAAAAAAAAACGATTTCCGAATCTTAATTCCACATCAGGATTTTATGAACCAAGTTTTAGAGCCCTTATTCGTAAATTTATAATTAAAATTTTGCAGTCCTGGTTTAATCACAATTCATCACAATCTTATTTAAACTATTTATTTTTTAACTAAATTTTCTGAATTAAAATATGATAGATCTGAATCTGAGTTTTCAATCTTGGATCGCCCTTTTAATGCTTTATATATTGGAATTTTGTGCAAGAAATAAGTTTAAGAACTTCGAATTTGAATATAAAACTTTTTTTTTATTCGAAAAACTATTACTTTTTTTTAGCAAAATTATTACTTCAAAAAGGTGCAATGATTATAAAACAATCAAATTCGTATTATATATAGCTTTTCCAATACACTTGTCAAATCGAGAAATTGGGAAATTTGAAAGAGTTGGATTAAATTGAGGTTTACTTTGAAAAATCAATATTATTTATGATATAACTAATGTTCGTTGAAAAAAATATTCTTTTAAATGACAAAAGCTTGTAAACGTAATATTTTTCAACAATTCCATTCTGCATTTTTTTTTAATTTGTCTATCAAATTTTTCTAAGAAGAACAGTGATCTTGAAAATGGGCAGTCATTTTTTATATTTGGAGTCCATAAAATTGACTTGATGTTCATTGTAGTCACGCGATTTGTGATTTCTGTGAGGAATAAACCGAGAAGATTTTAAATCCCTTCAAAAGATTGACTTATATACATAAGTTGGGTGGGATAATTCATTCCGTATGACGTAGTATTTATACTATTTATCAAATGAAGCCAAATTTATAAAAATATGACAGTAACCAAAATGACTTATTATTTAATTTTCTGATATTATTTGTTTTATTTGAATACTCCAGAACAATTTGTTGTTTGGCCCGCCAGCCAATCTTGTTTCTGAAATTTAGCCTGTTGAAAATGTTGACCACCCATGATTTAAAAACAGCGTCAAACGTTAAGAGAAAGCGATTTGATAGAAAAAATCTCATCCTTAATAAAGATAAAATTCGATTTTATTTGAAAAAGTCGTGCTTAAAGCTTATTATTTGAATACTGCGGTTCATTTGCGTTGAAAGGATTGCTTGGAAACAGCTTTGAAAAAAAAAATGCGAAAATTTGGTATGGTTATTACGATTAGTTTTTAATTTAATTACATAATTTCAAATTGCTTAAATCCTAGAAGTATGAAAAATTGTCTTAAAATCGTTAAATCGTTAAATTTCAGGGTAGTTTTATACATACATTTACTTCAAAAATCAAAAGAAAAATTAGTCGATGGAACCTTGAGTGCAAAATTGAACGCATTTTCGCTTGATGTCCTTCATCAAAGTCTTTACAGTGTCATCCAGTACCAGTTTCTTAGTTTTTTTGTGCATTTTCTTAACATGTGTTTCTCGTCTTTGAATGTATTCTTACTCTTCCGAAGTTCCCGTTTTATTATTGCCCAGTACTGCCCTACCGGGCACAGTTCCGGACTGTTTGGCAGGTTCATGTCCTTTGGAACAAAATGGACAAAATTGGTCTCATACCACTCCAGGACACTTTTAGAATAGTGGAAATCTGGCCAAAAACGCGGAGTTTCGTCGTGCTGCTGCAAGAACGGAAAAAGGCGCTTCTCGAGGCACTCAGATTTGTAGATCTCGCCATTTACTGTGTTCACTCCTCAGTCCGCAAGAGCAGATGGCCTGCCAAACGTGTTATTTGAAGGCGAACTTCGACATTTTCTTCTTCTTAAATTTGTCGTCCGCATTGAACTTGCTCTTGCTGGTGAAAAACTCCAACCCCGGTATTTGCTAAAAATCGGCTTTTATATACGTTTCGTCGTCCATGACACAGCAGCCATACTTTGTCAGCATCTTCTCGTAGAGTTTCCGTGTCCGAGTTTTAGCCGTCGATTGTTGCCGCTCATCGTGATTTGATAAGTTCTCTACCTTGAATGTATGTAGTCCAGCTCTCTTCTTTGGATTCTGGACGTAGCTCTGCGACATGCTGATCTTTTAAGGCAAATCACGGCTTTTTTTTTTTTTAAATTAATCTTTATTTAACAATCTCTTAACCTACACACAACATATCTAGTATTAAACATTCATACATGATTAGTAGTAAATAGGTATAACTCTCTTGATAAATGTTGCCTCAACATATATCAAGGTACGATTTGAAATGATGTAAAAATATTTTTCTATTATTCCATCTATAATCCCTAACTATTTTCTGAAAACAAAACAAACTTGGATTCTTATAATGAACAATATTGTAAGCTATGGCTTCGACAACTAAGCAAAGAGCAGCTTTCTTTTTATAATTTTTATCAGACACCCCATTATACAAAATTTCATCTGGAGAGTTTAAATTTAGCTTAAGGTTATAAACGACAATTTTATTAACCCAACTCCATACCACATTAGAATTCACACATTCTTTGATTCGATGAATGTTAGTATCTGGCTTCCCGCATAAATCACAAAGAGGACTATCAACTCTGTTAGTATAGTTGTACAATTTAACTTTGTTAGCAATAACATAATTGAAAACTAGAAAAACCCAAAATTTTGCTTCTAGAGTCAGATAATTTTTACTAATGTTTTCCCATATATTTTCCCACCATAATTCAGGATATTTTTCTTCTATCTGGGGTCTTACTTGAAAATCTGATACGAATTTTCCATAAAGTTCACGATTAGTATAGACTATATCTTGTGGGAGAAGTTTTGCAACGTTAATCCATTTCTTAGAATTTGTAGTTAAACCTTTCAGATCATTTTTTAACAAAAAGTGTTCGAATCTAGAATCATCTTGTGTTAGTAATCTTTTAACAAAAAGTGCTTTACACTGACTTTCCGGGTCTATAAGTTTTAAGCCTCCTTTGGAGTAATCCAGATACAGTTGATTTCTACCAACTTTGAAAAATTGCGTATTCCATAAGAAGAATCCACAAATTTTTTTTATTTGAGCCAGGTGAAGATTATCTGGGGCAAGAACTTGTTCTATGTACCATAACTTTGATAATAAATACGTGTTGAGAATGAAAATTCTCTCCATCAGATTCAATTTCCTTGTATTATGCATGTGGCTAGTTTTTCTGAGAGTATTTAGCAATTTTTCATAATTTAGAAGTACCATTTCTTTATAATTGTCTTTGACAATTATTCCCAAAATTTTCAACTCATTTTTTTCAGAAATTTGTTGCGGTCCTATCAAACAATTATTAAAACGTAAAAAACCTGATTTTTTTTCATTTAATTTGATACCAGCTGTCATTTGAAATTCTGATATAATTTGCAGCGCTAAATCAAACTCATTATCATCACGAATAACCAGGGTTAGATCATCGGCATACGCAAATTTTTTTAGAAAATTCCCATCTATAAAGATACCCCGAAGGTTAGTACTTAATCTACGTATTAGTGGTTCTACATAAAGCGAAAATAAAATCATTGATAAAGGACAACCTTGTCTCACAGATCTGTGTATATTAATCGAATTAGTTAGAGAGCCATTCACCATAACTTGCGAAGTCGCATTTTTATAAAGATTTTTCAATAATATTATAAATTGCTGTGAGAACCCAAATTTACGCAATACGTTCCATAGTTCATCATGGTTTACTGAGTCAAAAGCCTTTTATAAATCTATTGTTAAAAGAGCATATTTGATTTTTCGTGATTGCTGCGCTTTTAGGATTTTAGATTCTAAGTTGATCTAAGTTAGTGATACATGATTTTTTTCCAACACCAGCTGATTGCCCTTCACCCAAGAGATTTTGTGTATATTTTGTTAGTCTATTAGCAATTATTTTGGCAAAAATTTTATAATCCGTATTTAACAAACTAATGGGACGATAGTTAGTAAGGTCATTGAATTTTCCTGTTTTATGAATTAGCTTGATCACACCGTTTGCAAAGTTTTCTTGCATCATTATAGATCCATCTAAAAAACCATTGAATAATTTCAGCATGTCGTCTTTTAAAAATTCTAGATATTGATCATAAAATTCGTATGTTAGACCATCTGGACCCGGTGTTTTTTTTTCTTATTAGAACTCTTTATTGTGTGTCTTAATTCAGCTTCATCAATAGGAGAGATAAGAGTATCGTTTTGATCGTTTGTTAAAAATCGATTGATATCATCGAATCGATCGGGTGAATTTGAAAAGGGAGGAATATTTTTAAAATTTTCAGAAAAATAATCGAAAACCACCTGCTTTGTGTCTTTGTTGTTTGTCGAGTCTAATTTTAATTTGAACTTTTTAGTTTCTTGTTTCAAGGTCTTTGCCATTTGAAAAATACTAAGTTTTTCACTTTCAAGCATAGTAGATGACTGACAACGGGTTACGTAATTTAAAATGCGTTTTTGTTCAATAGATAGAATGGCCGTTTTGACTTCTTTCATTTCACTTAAAACATTTTTTCCCTCAGCTTGAGTTTTCATCAGTTCATCAAGTCTTTTAAAATGTTTAGCCTTTTCTGATTCGATTTTACGATTCAATTCAAATGATTTAGTTTTAAAATATTGTTTGGTCTTTGATTTGAAATCATATGACCACCATTCAGAAAAGTTATTGCGGTATTTTACTCTCTTTTTCAAGTCACAATAGATGTTTTTGAATTCATCGAAGTTTCCGTCATTTTTCAACATATGAGGATTAATTTTCCAAAAACCACGTCCCCAGACTGGAGCAACATCGTCAGGACTAATTTTATATGTTACTACAATTCCGTGATGATCGGAAAAAGTTAACGGATGCGTTTCAAATTTTGAAACACGTTTTGAAAAATCATGATCTACATAAAATCTATCTAATATAGAAGCAGAATTTAATCTAAAAAAGGTGAAACTGTGATTATTTTGTCCAACATCCTTTAATTTAAATAGATCTACTAATTCTTGTAAGCCGTTACAAAACTGTTTGAATTCACTTTTAGTGTCTTTGGCATTTAAAATGCAGTTGAAATCTCCCCCCACCTGGGTCCATTTAGCATTAGATTTGTTCAGGTGAGGAATAATTGTTTGTCTGAACAACACATCTATTTCGTTTTTTCCCTGAGATCCAGAGTGACCGTAAACATTTATAACATTTATGTTGTCCAACACCAAAGAAACGAGTCTACCAGTTGGGTCTAACAGAGCTTCTGAGAAATCAAGGGTTTTTCTAATTAAAATTGCAGTCCCTACTTCTGTTAACATAAGCATGATAGTTTGTAAGAAACCCAAAATCATTAAATGAGACCTCCTGTAACAGAATAATATCTAAGTCTTTTTGTATAATAAACTCTTTCAGCAATTGTTTCTTAACATTTAAAGTAATGGAATTTAAGTTAATTGATCCTATCCTTCTTGTAAAGATCATGTTGTTATGATTTTATAATCTCGTTGATTAGAAAAGAAAATCAATCCACCAAAACCAAACACAAATTTCTGCAACAACACCAAAGCTCTACACAAAACAAAAAAGTGAGAAACCATCTCCCAATTCCCTTTTGAAGTCATCATATACCAAAAAAAGCTGTATGAACATAGACTTTCTCACTTATTTGGGTTGTCATCATCTGCCCGACTGCGTGATCTGGTTTTCGCAACTGATCGCTCTCTAATTTTACCTCTCTCTTGCGATGTTTTTGCGATCACCTCCAGTGCGTTTATCGAATCACCACCATTGGCCCTGTGCAGCTTCCTCCTACTTCTCTCGATAGTACGGAATCCTCTTTCGTCACCGTCTGTATCCGACGTCGACTTCTCTACGTTGAGCAATGGACGCTTACCAAGTTTCTCTGCGACGCTCTCCGTGTTCGATGTTTCCATCTCTTCGTCGCTATGTTCAGATTGTACCACCTGCTCAGCGACAACGTGGTCGCCCTGTGTCGTTGGATTGCTGTCTCCACTTTCGCCTCTTGATGATTTGAGCACCTGCATGTTAAGTTGCAGTTTTCCAGAATTTTCCTCTACACGTTCATTGTTACTCGTGTTAATCGCACTTTTCACTGCATTAGCATACGAATTTGATTCTTTTCCCTGATTTTCACTTTTCCCACTGAAAATGTTTGCGTCACCCACACTCGGTGAATCGGTTTTGGACAGTTTTTTCGGACAATTAACTTTTAAATGTCCCTCCTCTTTGCACAAAAAACATTT
This sequence comes from Uranotaenia lowii, assembly GCF_029784155.1. Classification (NCBI taxonomy): domain Eukaryota; kingdom Metazoa; phylum Arthropoda; class Insecta; order Diptera; family Culicidae; genus Uranotaenia; species Uranotaenia lowii. The sequence goes on along the minus strand of NC_073693.1, from coordinate 91,650,861 downwards.
GAACTTCAACCCATCATAATAAACACGTCCCCTACGGTTAATGAAGTATAAAGTTGACGGTATATCCTTTTTAATATCCATATAGACACCACGCACTCCTGTAAACAGGTTGAGCTCCAACTCTGGGGGGAACTTCTCTGTCACAGAACGTTTCACAGATCCATATTTGCCAAGGACTAACGAAATTTCAAGGTCAGAAATTTCAGGTGGCAGATCAAAGATCCGCACATACCGGAGACAACCGCCTGCAACGGACATCTGAACTTGAACTGTTTTTCCATTCGAATATCGAAATTCCATTTTTTCAGGGTTTTGAAGAAGCGCCTCCTTCATGTCTTGTTCGGTCTTAAATTTAATGCACACACAACGTTCATCCGAAATTTTATAAGTAGACTCCATTTTGTTTTTGTCCGCGTCGAAATCTTTGACGAAACGAGCCATCTCCACAAGCGTGGGACCAGCTGCATTCTCCGGGAACCGAAATACCAAAGTATTCTTGACTACTCCGTCCGACATTTCCAGGCCTCGAAGTTTCAAGGAAGTATGACAAAAAAGCAAAAACGGGGGGTCAAATCCCCACTCGTGACAACGTGGTTCGAGATAGCTCACTAAAAACGTTGATAGTCTCTCAAAAACACGACTGCTCACTCCAAAGTCTGATCGTAAACTGCGTGGCTTGAGACGTTGCGATTTGCTTTAATCATCCGTTTCACCTTTCCCTCTGTCTTTTTGTTTTCGTCCCGGTTTTCTCCTCCTTTGCCTCCAACTCCTTTGCCGTTGTTCAACGTCAACTGCTCCTGGAACCGCTTCAACACTCTGGAGACGGTTGAATGGTGAATGTTCAATAGAGTTGTTTTTGACATTTCTTACGCACACTTGCTGAGCGTGTATGGATGAGGCGGGACAATTAACCTAAATAATTCTCGGTATAAAAAACGGACAGCCGGTCGACAAACATGGTCGTTTTTGAGGTTGATTGTCCCAAAACTGAAAAGTGTTGGTGAAACAACCAGCATAATATCACCAACACTATCAGCGGCAAATAGGACTATATTTTTCCAAACTGCCGGGGCGACAGGTCAGAAAATTCCAGGTGGTTGGAAAGAATTTGTTTTCTCGACTTGCGTTAGTTCACCTCCATTTTCGTTGAATCGAAAAACAGGACTTCGAGTTTGACAGCATGTAAACAATGCACATCAATGAGAAAGTGTGCAAAGTTTGGTTGATTTTTACCCAATGGTAAAAAAGTTATGCCCTGTTGAATGTGTCGCAATAATTTCGTGTTCACCCTTTAGTGGCATGAGGCCAAATTCGGCCAGAAGATTGTTGGAACGTTGTGGGCCTTCAGGAGAGGAAGCAGCCGCTTCACGAGGCACTCTTTCATATACACCTGTCCCTTCATCGTGTTCTGGGTCACGAAAGGTGCACTCCGCTTCCCGCACGTTAAGATCGCTTGCCGAACCAGGAATTTATTCACAAATTTGGACATATTCCGAGTGCGGACATGCTCCGGAATGCTGAACTTATCCTTGGCCGTGAAAATAGTTTGCCGGGGATCTGTTCGAAGTCGGCCTTCACATATGTTTCGTCGTCCATGATGCAGCATTCAACTTTCGTCAGCATGTTGAGGTACAACTTCCTGGCACTGGTTTTGGCGGACTCGTTCTGCTTCTCGTCGCTATTAGGGGCCGTTTTGTACCTTGAACGTTCGGAGCCCAGCCTTAGTTTTGGCCTTCTGGACAAAACTTCGGCTTAGGTGCAGCTTTTTAGCCACATCCCGAACGGAGGTGTTCGGGTTTCGGTTGAAGGTCCCAAGTATGCAGTTGTGATTTTTGGTGTTGTACGGAATATTTTTTCCTTTTTTTAGGCTTCCGATCGGTAGTCAATCGTTCCTCGAACCGCTTAATCACTCGCGACACCGTGGAATTCGCGATTCCCAATGCAAAAGATCGTTGTTCTCGTGATGAATGCGCAAGATTTTATCACGCACGAGCTGTGAGGACTTTAAAACTTGCAGGATGTAAACAATGCACTATGAACTACCTACCTACCTAAGGGTCCGGCGCCGATTGACCGACGCATAGGACTGAGATAAAGGATCTCCACTGCTGGCGATCCGGAGCCAGCGTCTTCACTTGCTGCCAGCCAAGGTTCTCGTCAACTGTGCGGATTTCAGCGGCTAGACTTCGCCGCCACGAGCTTTTGGGCCTGCCTCTTCTTCGATGCCCTTCTGGATTCCAGTCAAGCGCCTCTCTGCAAATCTCGTTTTCATCTCTTCGCAGCGTGTGCCCAATCCATCTCCACTTACGTTCCCGAATCTCGATTTCTAGCGCCTTCTGATGACACCGGCGATGAAGTTCAACGTTTGAGATCCAGTTGCCAGGCCACCAAGCGCGGATGATGTTCCGCAGGCAGCGATTCACAAAAACTTGCAGTTTTCGCGTCGTCACCCCATATGTGCACCAAGTTTCGCACCCATACAGCAATACGGATTTGACGTTTGAGTTGAAGATTCGGATCTTAGTTTGTAGAGAGATCTGGCGTGAGCGCCAGATGTTTCGGAGACTCGCAAACTCAAATCGGGCTTTTCTGATCCGGGTTTCGATGTCCTTCTTGGTACCACCATCAGGCGTAATCTGGCTACCAAGATACTGGAAGCACTTCACTGTCTCAACCTGTTGTCCAGCTACCACGAAATTGGCACGATTTTCTGTGTTGATTTCCATCGACTTGGTCTTTCCGACATTGATTTTGAGACCTATGAACTAAATTCACCCAAATTTTCATTAAATTCTACCCAATGCACAGTGGTCAAAAATTCGAAAAACGTGATCGTTGCTTATAACTTTTTTAGTTCACATTTTAGCTTATAGGTGTCTTCGGAGAAGTTTTTCAGATAAATCAGCTCTATAATAAAAAACTATTATTTTTCTGATTAATCCCCCTACAAGTGAGATAAAATTTCTAACTTCTCTGTTCTAGGTTTTAGCTCTTTGATGTCTTCGACAAACTTGTTTAAAATCGAATTTTCCACAACTTCGTCTCAGATGTCAAGTTTCTAAAATAATTATTCTCAGAGATATCGGCCAAATAAGAAACTTAACCTCTAAAAATCAGTTTATTAATAATAACTTTTTTCAGTTAATTTTAAGTGTAATAATATGCTCCACAAAGTTGTTTGTCTTACTAAAATACACCACTTTGTTGAAAACTTCAAGTTTGTATAATGTGATACTGTAGAGCTATGTTAAAAAGATTACTGAAACTAGGGCTTTTTTACGCCTTATTTTACAAACACCGGGCAACATCGGGCAGCCAGCTTTAGATGCAAAATGAAGTCAAAGATTTCGTCTACAAGATGCAGGTACAACCGTCTGTATCCACTTGTATCCAAGCGAGGTACATCCGTTTTACTTTTCCATGTTTGCATTTAAAACAAAGATTTCTATGAAACTATAGCGCATTTTACCACGTGTGTTTTCTTCTAGCTTTTCCTTGCGCGATGTCAGAAGCAAAGGTTTGGAGGCTTTTTCGGTAATCTTTTTAACATAGCTCTGAAGTATCACATTTTACAAACTTGAAATGTTCAACAAAGTGATGTATTTTAGTAAGACAAACAACTTTGTGGAACATATTATTAAACTTCAAATTAACTGAAAAAAGTTATTATAATAAACTGTTTTTTAGAGGTTAAGTTTCTTATTTGGCCGATATATCTGAGAATAATTATTTTAGAAACTTGACAACTGAGACAAAGTTGTGGAAAATTCGATTTTAAACAAGTTTGTCGAAGACATCAAAGAGCTCAAACCTATAACAGAGAAGTTAGAAATTTTATCTCACTTGTAGGGGGATTAATCAGAAAAATAATAGTTTTTTATTATAGAGCTGATTTATCTGAAAAACTTCTCCGAAGACACCTATAAGCTAAAATGTGAACTAAAAAAGTTATAAGCAACGATCACGCTTTTCGCATTTTTGACCACTGTGCAATGGTTAAAAAGATAGAGCAATTACATAGTGTGGCAATTTCATCGTGGCACCCTTCAAAATCGTGCTTAGACATAATAGGACACCCTATATGTTTGTTGCTATCCACTAGTAAACAACCACCGGTAAGTAAGTGACTTACCTTCTTGGTTTACCTACATTTAAAATGGTTACTCCGAACTGAATAACAAGCATTATCTTATCATCATTTCATTAATCGACTAAAGAAAACAAAGATGATCGAAAATCAAACAAAAACTATTTGTTCTTAATGGGAAGAAGGTACCTTTGAATTTGACGTTGTTATCTGTTGAGCCATAGTAAAAAAGTAAATTCTTCGACTTATTTGGACCACATATGCATTGGTAAATGGGGCTTAATTATGAGGGATCCAAGTTCTCCCGTAACCCGGATTAGTTAATTTGTTATTCTAATCAGCCGTCTTAGGATACGAATTACAAACTAATAAACACATTGTAGTGAAACGACCTCTTGGTAGGTGGGACCCTCCTTCCATTTTCTCATCGATGTTTTCCGTAAGCTAGCTGGGTCGGAAATCCAAAGCATAAGGAAGATGGCAACCGGATATTCCGAAGCTACAAGAGGATATGTTCTCGTTCTTGTATGCTGCTGCTGCTGTTTGCTGGTGACTACATGTGTATACCTATACGGTGGTTTGTAAATCGCGCAACAGGTGCCGCACACCCGCACCAAGCCACCCAGTAAGTAACAAGGATCGCTTACTCAGCTCCGTTCCGGTTGTTGTTGCTGGTCACACCGGTGGAAGGGGAATTCGGTGCCGAGGTTGATAGTTGAACCGGATATCCCTGGCTGGCAGCATCCGAAAGCATCTCTATCTCCCCAGCCGTGCCCGTGATGTGTTTCTAGGAGTCGAATCGTCGTTCGTGGCACAACAACAAGGCAACAACGGCGGCGCAAAGTGGTGTATGTGCTACATTAACCTTTATTTGTTGAATTTATAATCCAATTAGTGTGGAAGTTCAAAAATATTTCCACGTATGTGCCAGAGGGTTTTGGGTTCGGAACTGGAAATAACTGAACGGTTGCTGCTGTTGCTCATGTTAGGGCAGATAGTTCGACTTCAGGAAAACGGTGCGTCCCCGATGATGGTTCCGGTGTATCGCTCCCTCTATCTCTATACTATATCGTAGTTAGTTGGCCCGGTTGGTCGTCCAGGTTTCGAATGGGATTATTCCTGTGTGACGTAACATACATAGCTGTGCAATGGCCATGCTGAAACGCTTCAATTAACGAAGCTAATAGGTTTTTTTTGGGTTGAGTTGTATTTAGGAATTTAAAAATTTAATCTTTTCAACTGATTTACAAAAAGACCATTTTTACTCACTCTGCTATTTCTACCACGTTCCTATAATAAACGTTCATTAGAAACACTTTGTGTAATCGATGAGTTGAGTGACTTGAATAAGACAAAAAAAAACAATTTGATATCTTTTACATGCTCTATGAAATAAAATAAATCTTTCTGTCATAAACAAATAGGCAAACATTTGAAGCGTATCAAACCGAGAAAAACAATTTTGCAGTGCGATATTTACAGATGTAAAACGTTTTATTGCATGAGTAAATTTGATACAACTTTGAGTAAAACTTGTTCGGCGTATAAAATTTACACGTGCTTATTTTTTTAATACAAGGCAAAAATAAATCACATTTTTCCGTGATGCTAAAGGTTTAAGAGCTAACTTTAACTTGTTTGAAGGCGCTTTATCTAAAATGCTATTTTTCTTCTACTAGCTCTAATTTTTAGAATTCAAAGGTTAACTTTAAAAAAAAAGGTAAAAATTATTTTAATATCCATCTATTAGAAAAAATAATAAATTTCTAAGACACTCGAAAGTACTGAACTTTTTCGAAGGCCGCGTGTTATTTTAACTTTTGAGAAAACCGGGCTTATCTTTCAGTATTTCATTTAGTTAGTTTGTATCTTAATTCTCGTTCAAATGGAGAATGATAAAAAGATTTGAAATCAGTTATTGTTTTATAGAGGGTTGTGGGTTCATTTGTTATTAATGTTTGATTGAACTCGAAACTTCATAATTTTTTTAATTCAAAACCGCAATATCATCTGAGCTAAAGGTTTTAGACAGAATCTGACAAATACTTCATATTCAAAACGGCATAATTTTTCAAAATAAATTTTCGAAACAAAGGCACCACTGTTCCTTGATTATGTCCTAATAATTTTCAGTTTTTTTTATAGAAAAAAAACTTTATCAAATTGTATAGAAAATATTTTTTGTTAAGAAAAAAAAAACAGAAGACAAGTATGTCGGATAATGGTAGGATCAACTTAGGTAATTATGATCATAACTACTCTGATTTCTTGAAAGGTGTTTTTAGTGTTGGCAATATTTCTAGAGGATTATTTCACTGCGTCTAGATACAATTTGTGATTTTTTACCATTGATAAGTCATGGGGTATTTTCGTTTTGACATTTCTTACATTATGCAGAACGGCTTATAAGTAATCAAACAATGCCTAAAAACAAGTGATCAAAACTACATCCATTACGGGATTTAAACTAGTTGAAATCAACGTTGAATTTTAATTTACTGTGACCAACAAGTTACAAGATTGAAAGCACTCCAGAACAATTTTAAATTCTCACAGAAATTAATGCTGTGAACTGCAATGACATACTTTTTTTTTTGCTATACTTCGATGAAATTGGACCATAAAAATCTGGGAAACCTTGAATTTATAACCGGGAAAAGAGATAAAAAAACGGGAATTTCAAAATGAAAAAGTTTTTGCCACCCCTAGTTTGTCCGATTTAAATGATTAATAAACAGGATTATGACTTGAAAGCGTTTTAAAAAAGTTTGAATCTTGCCATCTTGTATGTTACAAAAGTTCAAAAATCCATCAAAACTGATTTTTTTGTATTTTACCTAACAGTTTAATAAAAACCTTACAAAAACATATATTTACCAATTTTGTACGTTTTTTTTCTCATGAAGAAATTGGAAATTGTATGTGACCCGATTCTAAGTGGTACCTACAAGCTTTATGTAGGTAAAAGTGGTAAAAGTGTTACATTTTTCGAGGGTGAAATTCGATAGATCAACGCGATTCTCAAGTTAAACAATACAGGTCCTGATAGATTTTTTATTCGTGGTATTCGAGGCGTTAAATCTGAATAGGCAGTAAGTTTATCCTAACTCTACTTTATTCAAAATTATGTAAATAAAATACTATTAATAACAAAGATTTTAAGATTTGGATAAAATACTCTCAGGTTTTTTGGATGCGTTTGAAAAGTGTTGCTCAAAAAGATATCGCGTAAAAAACGATTGATTCCGAAAAACCGCATTTTAAAAGACCTTCCAGGATCCTGGAAACAAGCCGGCAGTTGATAGGACGTTGAATTTTAAAGAAATGAAAACCAGGTGCATGGACCTTGTGAGGACACTTGAAAATAGATTTTCGACATCCGAGAAGGCGCCTTCCGCATAACCCTTCGTTTAATAAAGTAACAAATTAGCAACAATTTTTGTTTAAAGGTTTTATAAAAGTGAACAGTCTAATTTAAAAAAAATCTTGATGTACACATCATTTCCAAAATTCTTTCGTATGAAATTCCGTATTTCCCTTCAGGCAGGTGTGGGTCCATTTTGAAGCATGACATGGGCTCCAACTTGTTGAAAAACTACATTTTCGGATTCATCGGAGTTTGCCCAAATCCTTAGAAGCAGCTTGATCTTCAAAATTTTCATTTAAACTTCAGTACTAGTTTTTACTCCAACAGTATTGTCGACCAAAAGTCCGGGCAATTTCTGGGAAAATTTCGTCAAAACCCAGAAATTACTCAAAAAAAATCAAGAAATAAAATTAATTACCTACCAAAAGCTACCATGCTATCAAAAACCTTTCATAATTATTTTAATAAAACTTGCTTGAAAAAAATTCGTGTTGGAGGCATAAATAAAAATTTTTACAACACAATTTTTTTTTAGTTATGCCAAATAAAGTGAATAAATCTGGGCTTTAACCGGGCATTTTTCAATGAAATCGGAGCCGGCAACCGAGCCGGGCCGGACTGTTCTCAATTTTAATACTAAATATCCGGGCAAACCCGTCTAAATCCGGGCAATCTGGCAACCTTAGTCATACTGTAGAACCGGAAAGTATTTAACCAATTTACTTGAAACTTTGTAGGTGGGTATTTTTGAGGACGGGAAAGGTTCCTATCATAGTCTCCAATTTTCATTCAATCATTTGAAACTGGACTGCTTTGGAAGTTCACAATCGAATAACTTTTTGTGCCGCCAAAAGAAAACTTATAGGTTTCAGGTTGCTATGAAAGTCAGTAAATGAAACTTTCAGACCGGTCCACATTACAGTCAAATGAAAGAGAAAATTTTCGAATGAAAATTATTGCTTTCATTTTCATGCCTTGTTGAAAATCATCAAATTAGTAGATAAATTTAAATTAGGTATTAGATCTTTTTTTACAGAATCAAGCTGTCAAAATGAAAAAAATTCTATTTGAGAGTTTTTTGTTGCTTGTAAAATCGATTCCTCTAACTTGAATAAAAATAATATAAATAAAATGAATTTCAAGTTTGTTGACTTAGTTCCTCTCTGAAACAGTTTATAATCCCAAAAAAATTGACTTGAAAAAAAATCACATAAAAATAACAATTTTCGTTTTCGTTTGAAATTGAATGTCTTGATTTTCATTTGAAAATCATCAGGTGCACTTTGAAAATCATTAACGTCATCATCATTTGAAGCACCCTCGAATTTCAACTGAAAACATCGCAAACAAACTTACAGTAGTAAGTAACAGTAACTTTTGTGTTGTGAATGTGAAAATTGAAGACACTTCCCTATTATAGTTTGAGATCCCTCCCTCGAGAACTGATCAGGCCAATTGTACCAAATTTGGCATGGGAGGATATTTTAGAAAAACGAGCACATACACATAGGATCTCAGTGAAACTTCATGTTTTTTTGAAGAGATCTTCTTTCCTTAACTCTGGGACTCCTCCATTCTTCATGTTAGGGGAAAACAAAAAAAGCGGGAATTATGTTAAAAAAATGTGAGGCAGGCAGCCCGAATACTAATCAAGCTAATGGAACCAAATTTGTCATGGAAGGGTATTTGAATACGAGAAATGTTTCTATAATTTCTTGAGACCTCTCCCCAACAAACTTTTTTTTATTTAGCAATCTTACTGAAAGAAGGCCACCAACATTCACTACGAAGTATGTGTTCAGTCATTAAGCATCTTGATTTGGAAAAATTATTCAGCGAAAACGTCATCAAACGTCAATTTACGGAGCAACCGAAAAAAAAATGACCACATGTCTGTCCGATGTTGTACTTAAGCGACAGAAATGCCTCTACACAAAAGTGATTATTATTTTGAGAAATGGATAAATTTTTGTTTTGGATTTTAGGACCCAAATGATAAAAATGATAAAAATGATATTCTTGAGAATGCGGATTCTTTTTCACGAATAAGCTAATTAATAGCTGCATTGTGAAATTAAAATAAAATCGCATTTCAAAAAGCGCCATCATGCAATTTTACCCCAGTTCATTCTGTCAAATTCCAATGGTAGCAGGAATAGTTGAACAAAGGCTGAAAAAGTTATACAGAATCATCTCTCCAACTTCTTCCAATAGCTTCCATACGTTGAAACAGCGCTACAGCTGCTTATATTCAGCTAGCAAGCTGAAACTGCAACCGCGCTTCAACTCAGCCTTTGTTCAGCGAGTTGACATTTAATATTAGCCAAAATGTTTGTTGGGTTTTTTCTCTCAGTGGGGGTATAGTAAGATGGGAGGGGGGCTTCCATACAATTTTTATTATATAACTCGAGAAATATTCGAATAAATGGAATCAAATTGGTATGGGAAGCATTTGGATGAGGGAAAAAGTTATATACTTTTTGATATTCTCCCTCCTTTCATTGGGATTTCTGGAAAGGCGAAAGGGAGCTCCCCATACAGTTGAAAACTTATCCATCAAATGGAACTAAATTTGACATGGGTAATTATTTGGGTACGAGAAATTGGATGATTATTTGGAAAACCTTCTAGGTAGGAGACCACAATCATATTAAATTAATAAAAATAAAGTAAAAACCAAGTAATAATACAATTTTGTTGGTATTACTTGAAAAGTAATCAAGCAAATGGAATCAAATTTGACATGGAAAGGTATTTGGGTACGGGATATGTTTCTTTGTTTGCTACAGACCATACTACCTTGCAGTGTGGAGAAGGGAGTCGTGGAGAGCGTTGCTTACAAATGTTGTTATCATCTTATCAGCTTATTGAACCAAATTTGATATAGCAGTTTTTGGTTACGATAGATTGGGACTTCTACCTCCTACCAGCAGTGGGCGATGGGGAAGAGAATAAAGGGTGATACGGTCAAAATTTGGTCAATATCAACTTGACGTATTTCTTTCAATTTTGCATTTAAAAACCTGAACACCCCTCTTTTTGAAGGTGTGTGAGTAGAATGTTGCTCCTATTTTTATTTTGGAATTTACTCTTTAGTTGTCAAAATGCCGTCCAAGGAAGAAGAGCAGCGTATCAAAATTTAGTTCGCACATCGCGAAAATCTGAGCTACTCGCACGCAAAGCTGGCAAAATCGCTAAAAGTTGCCAAATCAACCGTTACAAAAGTAATTAAAGTGTTTGGGGAACGTTTGTCGACAGCCAGGAAGTCTGGACCGGGGGAAATCGAAAACCGGAAGCCGCTGAGATGACAAAGAGAGTTGCCGGTAGTTTCAAGCGAAACCCTAACCCCTCTCTCCGAGATGCCGCAAATAAGCTGGGTGTATCATCTACAACCGTGCATCGAGCCAAAAAACGAGCCGGACTATCGACTTACAAGAAGGTAGTGACTCCAAATCGCGATGATAAACAAAATATGACGGCCAAAGCGCGATCCCGGAGGCTGTACACGACGATGCTGACGAAGTTTGACTGCGTAGTAATGGACGACGAAACCTACGTCAAAGCCGACTTCAAGCAGCCTCCGGGACAGGAGTTTTATACGGCAAAAGGAAGGGGAAAGGTAGCAGATATTTTCAAGCATAGGAACTGTCAAAGTTCGCGAACAAATATCTGGTTTGGCAAGCCATCTGTGCCTGTGCCTTGGAAAGCAGCATTTTAATAGCTTCTGGGACTATCAACCAAGAAATTTACGTGAAAGAGTGTTTGAATAAACGTCTGCTGCCTTTCCTGAAGAAACACTGTTGTTCCGTACTGTTTTGGCCGGATTTGGCGTCTTGCCATTACGGTAAAAAGGCCATGGAATGGTACGCCGCCAACAACGTGTAGGTGGTTTCGCAAGGACAAGAATCCTCCCAACACGCCAGAGCTCCGCCCAATTGAGAAATACTAGACTATTGTCAAGCGGAACCTAAAGAAGACCAAAAAAATTGCTAAGGACGAATAGCATTTCAAGGCAAACTGGCTTTCTGCGGCGAAGAAGGTGGACAAGGTGGCTGTACAAAATCTGATGGCAGGGGTTAAGCGTAAGGCCCGACTATTCGGATTTGGAAAAGCGGAAGCCTAACTGAATATTTTTCTTGAATTTTATTCTAATTAAACTTGAAAAAGAAATTTAATTTGATTTTTTAAATAAACGATTTCACCGATTTACACGCGTTTTCCCTTGACCAAATTTTGACCGTATCACCCTTTAAGGGGGAGAAAGACCATATCTTATAAAAGACATTGTTTGTGTACGAATCATTTGAGTGTTTTTATACATATTTAATTTGGCATAACTTGAAACTGGAAAAAATGGAGCGAAATATGAAGTTATTTGGATAGTCCAAAACAGTGAGCATAAATTTAAACATATTAGGGAAATCTATAATGCTAATAAAAACAGAGTAAAAGTTTCATATCTTAAAAAACATCTTGGCTTAGAGGTTAAAGCTAACCAAAAAAGAAAAATTGGAATCTTAAATCTGAATCTGACTGAAGAATATAAATTCTTGTTCTTCAATTCAAATCTGGCAACTGAAACGGAAGGTACACGATACATTATTCACATACACATAAATAGCAATGAAATCTTGCTGCTGCAGATCCACTTGATATTGACTTGTGCTTTGAGGCAATCAAACAAAAACAAATCCTTCCGTCACATTTTCCGAAAACAAAGATTAATAGCTTTGGACCGGTTTATGAATGAAAATAAATTCCCGGTAAGCATTTTACGGGTGCAACCGGCAAGTCAGAATCAAAATGCACTTTCCATGGCATTTGATCCTAACTGATGTCTGCTGCCGGCTGGCTGAAGCGAGCCAATAAAGACAGTTCCGATGGAAGAAGAGGCAAAAAGAGTTCGAGAGCAAGAGAAATAGAGAGAGAGCGAAGTACATGTAAAATCGGTCCGATAAGAGGGATTACAGTTATAACTTTTAATTGGTTTTATATTTTCCGATCTGTTTGAACACCTACCGTATTCATGCAGCCAGGTTTTGATCCGATGATGTTCCGGGTTGGGTCGAATAAGAGAAAGGTGCAGCTCAGACCTGTTGCTCCCTGTCATCACCCTGGAGGAAAAGGGGGCAGCCTTTGAGCGCTGGGCAATGGAGCAATGGAGCCACTCCACCCAAAGTGCCCTGCTGTAAAACTTTGAAGATGCGACTTTTCACCCACCCACTCATCCCAATCTAACAACCGAAACCATCCGGAATTGTAGGAAGGTGCGGCATTCAAAGACTGTCTCAGTTGGATCTCATACACTAGAGGAAGGTCCGTTGGATACTCGAATAGTGCAACCTGTTGCATCGGGCTTTTGGCACAAGAGGACTTTAAAATTCCAGCTAAACAGCCAAATTGGCGCTATTTAACTTTTCCTGCTCGAGGTGAAAGCGAGCTCCCTTTGCCGTTTCAAAGCTATGCATAAAATTCAGTCCGTTCCCCTGAATTGGCCATATTATTATTTTCGGCGGAAGCAACTCACATGGAAGCTTGTGCATTTGCTGAATGTCACTAATCCTTTCCCGGCCGCTGTCTGTCTGTGGACCAACAACGCGCCAAGTTGGTAGTTTTGCAAATGGTTCAACAAAACGCCAACCCGGAAAGTTTTGCGCTCATTTGCACAGTTTTATGTGTTACTTTATACTTTCGGTTCGAATTTTTATGTACCTTTCGTTGGCGACGTGGAAGGGCACCTTTTATGCGAAATAATATCATATAGAAGTGTAATAGCAACGTTTTCAAATTTAGTTCAAATGAGGGCTTTTAGATTTTATAAGTTTTGTGTTAAGAAAAAAAATTAACTATCTAATTTTAGATGCCAAATGAAAACGAGATGTTGATCTTGATCTACGATTTCCTCAATACTGAGAATTTTTCTATAATTTTGTTATCTTTGACACAAATTTTCTAACCCGAATGATCTACAGGGTCCGGCAATTGAAGTGCTGCATTGGAACTAACAAATAATTTGATCAAAACAAAAATTTTTTCTTTCAAATTTAATACGATTTACATCAAAACAGATCATATTTCCAAAATCCATTGGCGCCTTTAGATTTTTTGTCCTTGAGCTTAACTATTCGCTACTGCTCAAGGCACATATTCTAAAAAGCCCGCAGGGGGTTTTTGTGGTATTTTATCCCATGATTCAACCAGATGGCGCTTCAGAACTTCCAACCCGTCATGTTTTGTAGAGTAGACTTCGGGTTTCTGTATACCCTAGACAGCCAAGTCCATAGGGTTCAGGTCCAGCGAACTCCCCGACCACTCCGTACTCGAAAATAACCTTCGAAATAAAAATTCGCACACCAAAATTAGGACCTCTTTCCTTCGTAAGCCAATGCGAAGTTCTGCTGAAAAACCACCAACCAAAACCAAAATTAGGACGTGTCCACAGTTCTAGAACATGCCGTAGAACTATTTTCGATACGTAAATTGATTGATGTACACCTCTTCAGGGTGTTCGGTTGATCTTCACCAGGATTCGAAAATTTGCTATTTGCTTTCGAACGTAAAAGTATGCAATGAAAATGCTAAAAATCTGAAAAAAACGCCGAATATAGTTTGAAATATGAAGAAAGGCATTATCAACTAAAAATCTACCATTTTTGCACTGATATTCCTCTGAGGGCCTCATCTGATAGGTCTTTTAAAATTATAATGATTTAACAAGAATACAAATCAAATCTATTGTAAACAGCTAATCAAAAGCTTATAGAACACATTACTCATCAAATTGGATAGTCTACCTGTTATCAGAAAAGTGTGAAATATTTGGTTTGACGATCAGTCTATGGGACTATTAAAATTTTTTGTTACTTTTGTTCCACTCGACTTGAAAAAAAAAAAATGTAAAACTTAAAGTTCTTTCGTTTCTTTCACACGTTTGCAGCTAATTGGTCGATCCAAACTCTAATTATCACCTTAGACATCTCGAACAAGAGTAGTCCTAAGATTATAGGGGAGGAGCGGGCTATATGCGCCTATTAAGCAGAAAACTATATACACTTGTGCAGGCATCTGTTTTCTATACATTGGAGTAATTTTTATGTTAAAATTTTCTTCTGTTTCCAAGAAAATGATTTTATTATAAGTGTTGTCTAAAATGCCGAACCTAAAACCGTGCGGGCTAAATGCGCCTATTTATGTTTTGAAAAAAAAAAATCTGTTTTTTGGGAAATATTTCCGTATAATTTCATTGAAACTGCTAGAAAGAAATAATTTCCGTACGACAAAGCTGAAGTTTTATAAAAATCTATGTATATTATAATTTTATGGAATAAAACAAAAGTTAGGGTTGCCATACTATGGAGGCAGTTCACCCATGAGAAAAACTTTATCAAATCTGTTTTTAGATCTTCAATTCTCTCATAAGATGTTATTCAGAGCTTAGTTTTGAAGATTCAATGATAAAAATCATTTATTTATTCTATTTATCCTGTTATTTTAGGATTTTAGGATTACAGGCATTTTACAAACATGATGGGGGCATACAAAAACAATCTATTATTCCACTATATAATCATTATTAAACCTCCACAAAAGCTGAAATATGTTTAATTTCTAAAGTTCATTTGAGTAAGAAACAAAAGCCATCCTAGTTTTTGTTTAAAGCTTCTTTACGTATAATTTTTAAAAGTCGAAATATTACATCAAAATGTATCAAAACCTTGTATAATTTTTAAAATTTTTTTGAGTTTGTAAATTCATAAAATTCTTTCTTGCCTTATGTTCGAGGCGTATCACCCTCAAAATGCATTGGTCAGATAAGCTGTCTAGTCAGCCATTTCATCAAACAGCCGTGGGGTCATTTAACCCGATAGGCCCATTTAGGAAACCTTTCCCCTAAATAGGATTCAGATAAGGATTACGACCTGGCTACTTCAGAAAATTATTCTTTCTATTGATATCGGCATTGTTTTGCAGATGAAATAACATCCACCGTTAATGGGATCATCATTCAACTGTCTATCAGTTCTGTGTAGTTACTTTTTGATCATTGCACTGTGGTCCAAATATGAAATTTAGCAGGAAACAATTATTTGCGCCTTACCTTAAGATTGATGCATTTGATGTCTTAAACAAACAACTAAAGGTCACAAATAATTTTAGGGTGGTTCATAAAGTTTCTGAGATATGAAAACTATTTTCTAACTGCGATAAGGTAGAGGGCTACATTGCTCTACAATATTGTAGAACTTAATAATTCATGAAACTTTGTCGAAGACATCAAACATCTATCTCTTGAAATAAAAGATGAATGGCAATTTGTTTTCATAAGGTTAGGGTGGTCCTACAAAAAACAGTTTTTTCATTATATATATTCAGGGTGATATTTTTTCAAAAATATTTGTTAAGAAAGATTTCAGATAACTATCAAGCGCATCTTTTGTAAAAAATTGATTACCGTAAACTGGGGGAAAATTGATCAATTTTTTAATTCATTTTCGAATATTTTGGAAGGGATTGCATTTTTGCAACACTAAAAAGTTTTAGTACTTTCTGAGGTAAGGAGTAGAAGGCATAATAATTGATAGCAGAATATTCAAACGACATTAGTGGCTATAACCAAATGTTTGTTGCAAAACCAGATTTCATTTTTAGGGATAACTTTGATCACTATGATTTTAACGTATATCAACATTTTAAAAATTATTGTTTGGATGTCAATTAGCACAGAAGGCTTAAAATATCAATAACAGTAATTTTTTGTTTGGACTCATTTTAATTTTTCAATCTTTTCTTCAAAAAACTTATATACACAAAAGATGGACATTGTTGCTGCATACATTTAGGGGCAAAAATTATAAAAAATTCTCAATATTTTTTGGCCTCAAAAATAAACGAAATTTTACCATCGTGCAATTCCCTAGGTCCTTCCACTTTAACCATTTGTTCTATACAGACTTTCTCATAGAAAATGTCCGTTTTTCAAATATCCAAAAATTATTATAGAATGACCATAAAAATAACTCTAAAACTATACCTACCCATACAAAGTAAAAAAGTTGAACTCTTATATGAAGCAACCCATTTGCTTCTAAATGCTTTTATTTTATCAGGAGAGGTGTTTGTTTGAAGATTCTGTGAATTATCCTTTTTTAATTGATCAAAAGTCTAAAAACAAAATTTTTATTATGTTTTCACTAAGACCTTTCGATGGTCTAGTTTTCGACATTTAATTTTAGTTTTCGACAGCAAATGTTTTAGTTTTCGACAAAACATAAACACCTCCTTTGTTTGCAAAGGAATTGGAATATTTGCATATTGGAATTGCTTGTCTACTTCATCACAGGAAGATGGGTGTCGAAAAATAGATTATCAGGTGAATTTTCAGCGCTAGTTTTCGACAGCTTAAAAACAGTTGAAATTTCATAAAATGTTAGCAAAAATATAAACTAAATCACCGGAAACACTTAATTCTGAACCTTATTCATCCATTGATTCCTTTTATGTTACTTTTATTCGAATAAAAGGTAAGTGTTTTCATAATCCAAAATCATTCTTATTTGGTCGCTAACATTGAACTTAACTGGTGATTTGGAATGTTACTTTCAAATTAATGATTTACTACTATTAAAATGGAAATGAATATAAATAGCTTGAGCAACCCAATAGAAAGCTAAGCCTTTAATTAAAATTCTGTCGAAAACTAGCTCCTGTCGAAATCTAGAGTATCTACCCTAGGAAATTTGTGTTGAAAAATGACTTTTCGAGCTACGATAACTCCAAATGGAGCAAGTCGAAAATTTGATTTTTGATTCCATTTCAGTTCATTTCCACCTTGAAGTCTTTTCGAAGATCATACCAATGATATGCACAGTACTCAGAATCATCGAAAATAAAACTTACTTCTCACTTGAAAACACCATATCTCAAATCACTGAGCTGACGAGCTTTTTCTTGCTCCAGTATGTTTACTTTTCACATGATCTTCGAAAAGATCCCGAAAAAGAACCGCACTGAAACTTCAGAGGGGACAGTCTAATGGTATGCATTGAATTTTCGGGATTCGACAAAAGCCACAATTTGGCCTAAAATAAACTTGTAAGATTGCCCGGTTTTATCTTGACTTGCCTGGATATTTGATACTACGTTTTGTAAAAGTCCGGTCCGGTCCTGAATTCTTCCGAACAATTCCTGTGCGAATTGTAGGTTGAAGACTTTGAAATCAAATGTCCAGATTTTGCCAGGTTTTCAGATAAAATAGCCAGGATTTGCCCGGCCCGTTAACGTGTGGGAAATTGACAGTGTTCTTTAGGAAATTTATAAATTGGCTCAAAAACCATTAGCAAGCTCGGTTCCACAGAAGAAACAAAAATGATGTTGATTTTTCAGTACAAAATATTCAACTTTCGCATACAAATCTAAAAGTTCAAATTTACTCATGTAAACGTTACTTAAAAATTCTGCAAAAAAAACATGGACAAGTTTTTAACCAAGACGAAGCTTTCAATATCCCAGGGTTTGAGAAATTCAAAAATTACCCCAAATCGACTCAGTCTACTGGACAGGGATGGATTTATTTTTTCAAATGTCTCCTCAACTCTTTTGTCGTATACGTCTGCTATTCTGCTATTGAATAACGTTCTTTAAAAACGTCACAATATAAAAAATATATATATTTTCAGAAACTATACTCGTCACTTATATCAAGGGAGTTTATTCAAGTGTATTTAGTACTTTATCAATTTTTCAATACACGCTAAAGGGACGATTTAATTCCGGTGTCAATAAAATTATCGTCTCCAAATGTCGCCGACATTGGAGTCGGGGGAGGGCTAAACCTAGACAATTCATCCATCTTTCGGATCCAAACCCACTACGTCCTGTGGAAGGATGTCTCCCTTTTCGCCATCATATGAGAACAACACATGCAAAGGCACATCCCCACAAAGCTATGAATAATAAATTCCCCGATCGAGGAGACACAACCACCAACATTTGTCAATCCGGCTATGAATTTCCAATCCCCGAGATTATTCCACATCATCATATTATTCATTGAAAATCAATTCTTTCTCAAAGTTACACCAGACTGCAGACGTACCGAAAAGAGAATCTGGTGGCGGGTCTCGTGTTTGCGAATGTCGTCGAAATTTTGTTGGTGTATTTTTTCTCGTTCAAAAACTTTATTATGCGACGATGAACTTGACATCGCCGTTCGGAATTCCGGAAGTTTTCCGGAACCGTGCGGTTTTCCACATATTGCAATTTCTCCATCAAAAGCGTCATCCAAAAACTTGTTAAACCCATATGAGTGAATTGTTTTGGCTCAACAAGTTGAGGGTCGTATGTGAGAAAATGGTGGAAACGACCGAGGAAAATCTTTTCTGATAGTATCTTTTAGGAGGAGGGAGTTTTCCCAAGTCAATCAACTAGGTCCGGGGAAGGTGCCCGAGGAAAACTTTAGGGATAACACTTTCAGCGTGAAATCTTCGTTCGCAACAAGTTTACCATATGCCGGAAACAGAATCCGGGCATGATTTGCTCCTTGCTTCGGGGTAAACCTGCTTGGAGATGACATTGTCATTATTATTGCTGCTGCTGCTGCTGTGAGCAACCACCTACGCGAATTGAGAATAACTCCAGGGATTGAGACACGGCAGACAGCCAACCGTATAAACAACATGCCAAGACAATCTGAGACGTCGCCCGTCTCACATATGTGAAGCTGCGAGGTTATGCCGAAAACGGCACACGACAAGGTCCATGACGACACAAACGATGACGAGATGATTCGGAGAAATGACAAGCTTTGATTCAATTGTTTTACTCATACACACTTACACCCAAACTTCTACACTTTAAATCTTACCCTCACACCCTTTAAACGGAACTTGGCTGGTGGTGGAAATTGATCAAACGAATTAAATTTACATAATCTTCAAACGAAGGGAATTCCTTCGCGCCAACTTTTGGTGTTGTTTTCGGGTTTTCCCGAATGATCCCTTGGCCTCTCACCACCAGAATCAAAATCCCTTCCTCAGAAGAAATGGAAAGTCGGTTTGGAAATAAGCATATTGTTGTAGGGATTCGGTTTGCGGTTGGCCGCAGAATTTGACATGAGACGTTACACCATCATCCCCGCAGATCGTCTTATGTCAGATTTCTCAGAAATGGAAAGTGAAAACGGAATTCGTTTGAACATGCGGCAAATTGCACCCGCTATCGAGGGATAGCTAGCTAGCTAGCCTTTCGAGTGAAATGTGAAATTGATTAACATTTTTTCGGATTCGGGCTGGCTGGTAGATCTCTAAGAAAAACTTGGCTCTGGTCAACTGAATGGTTGGCATTGGGTCTACGATTTGATTTGTAATGAATTTCTTTTCTAGTCAATATCTTACCGAAAAGACTTCACCGATTATTTTGATAGCTGATAGTACGTAGATTTGTGTGTATTTGAATTACGAAACCTTGTTGTGATATGATATATTTTTTAAGGGTAGGTGTTTTTTGTTAAAAATAACTTACAGAGTTACAAACTGATTTGAAGTTATTTTTTTTATATAGGTGGATAGAAGGTTAGATTAAATGAAAGATGTTGAAAATGAGCGGGTACACCCATAGAAGAGGTTGCAAAAATCCAATGCCTATTTAGCAAATCTCTGTGCCGATAATGCGCTGAAATGTGCACTGTGCCGAAGACGGTATGTTTGAAGAACCGTAACTGGCATAAGGACACGGCTCCCAACCAAAATGATGGCCACTACATTCAAGCGGAACAAGAAAAACATTTTATGGGATTTCCTTCCTATTGGATAATTCATCCCAGAAACAAGAAAATAAAAATTATAACCACAGCGCTGTAGTGAGAATCGAACTCAAATCACCAAATGTATCGTCTTGCCAGTTCGACATTCTAACCAGTGTACTATTCGAGCTTCATGCAGGATGAGGGATATTTGTCATAGGCTTTCTGTTACCGATCAATCACAAAAAAAACGTACAACGGCGGCTTCCCGGCGTTTGACCTCCTTTCAATGCATTCCTTTGTCTTGCGATGGAAACGGGAAAGGGAACGGGAGTGAAGGAACGGGAAACCCATTGAATGAGAATTGTGCTTTGCTTACTGCCTGCTATTACATACACACGCTACATATACACAGCTGCTAAAGCCGGGCAGCTGGCCGGTGTTGTTTGCCGGTGAATTGAAGGAATGTTTTTGTTGTTGCTTTTGCTACATACACACGCACAGCTTAGCCGTGTTTGCCGGTGGATTGAATTAGAAGGATGTTTTTGTTGTTGCTTTTGCTACATTCACACGCACAGTGCTCGGTTCG
Organism: Uranotaenia lowii; assembly: GCF_029784155.1. Lineage (NCBI taxonomy): Eukaryota > Metazoa > Arthropoda > Insecta > Diptera > Culicidae > Uranotaenia > Uranotaenia lowii. Next base: position 91,630,079 of record NC_073693.1, on the reverse strand, counting down.
CTGGCTGCCTGGTGTTGGCCGGTATTTATTTCCATCCTTCTTCGGCTTGTGATGCAATGGGGAGGGATACGAAAACGTTCTTATTTTGTTTCATTCAAACATACGCAATTCGGTTAACTTGGGAGGTTAATGCCGGTGGGAGCAAATCGAATCAGCACCGGTCGCGTTATCTTCTTGTACCAATGATGCTATGAAATTGACTACACGCCATTGGCACAGAGGCTGAATTTTGGGTGTAGAATTTATTTAGAAACATATAATCACATATCAAATTTTTGTTCCTCACGGGCCTACTACTATGAAGCGGTAGATACAGATAGAATGGCATCTACCACCACACATTAGTAGGCCAAGCGTGGTCCGCCCCACAAGGGAAAACTTGCAGTGCGGACGAACAAAAAGATGATATGTGATCGCTCAGATATACTCCCTTTAACTCAGAAACGTATCTATCGATGTATAGTCTTCCCAGTTTGTTATCATCGCGTTTTAGTTACATCCGGGGTTTGGATGCGAAACAGTACGGTCGATAGTCTGATAAAGGGGATACGGTCAAAATTTAGTCAAGGGAAAACGCGTGTAAATCGGCGAAATCGTTTATTTAAAAAATCAAATTAAATTTCTTTTTCAAGTTTAATTAGTATAAAATTCAGGAAAAATATTCAGTTAGGCTTCGGCTTTTCCAAATCCGAATTGCCGGCCTTACGCTTAACCCCTGCCATCAGATTTTGTACAGCCACCTTGTCCACCTTCTTCGCCGCAGAAAGCTAGTTTGCCTTGAACTGCTGCTCGTCCTTAGCAGTTTTTTGATCTCCTTCAGGTTCCGCTTGACAATAGCCCAGTATTTCTCAATTGGGCGGAGCTCTGGCGTGTTGGGTTCATGGCCTTGGGAACCACCTGCACGTTGTTGGCGGCGTACCACTCCATGGCCTTTTTACCGTAATGGCAAGATGCCAAATCCGGCCAAAACAGTACGGAACAACCGTGTTTCTTCAGGAAAGGCAGCAGACGTTCATTCAAACACACTTTCACGTAAATATCTTGGTTGACAGTCCCGGAAGCTATGAAAAAGCTGCTTTTCAAGCCACAGGTACAGATGGCTTGCCAAACCAGATATTTCTTCGCGAACTTAAACAGTTTCATGTGCTTGAAAAAATCTGCTACCTTTCCCCTTCCTTTTGCCGTATAAAACTCCTGTCCCGGAAGCTGCTTGTAGTCGGCTTTGACGTAGGTTTCGTCGTCCATTACCACGTAGTCAAACTTCGTCAGCATCGTCGTGTACAGATTCCGGGATCGCGCTTTGGCCGTCGTATTTTGATTATCATCGCGATTTGGAGTCACTACCTTCTTGTAAGCCTGTCGACAAACGTTCCCCAAACACTTTAATTACATTTGTAACGGTTGATTTGGCAACTTTTATCGATTTTGCCAGCTTTGCGTGCGAGTAGCTCGGATTTTCGCGATGCGCGAGCAAAATTTTGATACGCTGCTCTTCTTCGTTGGACGGCATTTTGACTACTGAAGAGTGAATTCCAAAATCAAAATAGGAGCGACATTCTACACACACACACACACCTTCAAAATGAAGGGTGTTCAGGTTTTTTAAAGCAATATTGAAAGAAATGCGTCAAGTTGAAATTGACCAAATTTTGACCGTAGCATTCTTTAGTGCCATAAAGCAAATTAAAAACAATTTAAATCATCAAATCAATTACCTCAAAGAGAATGATTTTAATAAAGGTTTTTTCTACCAGACTTTGCATTGGCTTGGCCTCGACTATCTGGACAAATATTTATGGTTCAAATCCATGATAAGCGCTCTAGTTTAGATGACGCTTTAGCTGTTGGTGATGATAGACACCAATTAGTGTTTTCCAGAAAGAAATGTGAGTCTGCTAGAAAAAATCTCACAAACCAATCGAGTCGGTGCGAATTGTTAGTAAATTCATTAGATATGTAAAATATAAATCTATATATATAAAAATGAATTTCTGTCTGTCTGTCTGTCTGTCTGTCTGTCTGTCTGTCTGTCTGTCTGTCTGTCTGTTCCCTATAGACTCGGAAACTACTGAACCGATTTGCGTGAAACTTGGCAGGTGGGGGTATTGGAGGCAGGGGAAGGTTCCTATTGTGGTTTGAGACCCCTCCCTCTCTCATTAAGGGAGGGAGGGGCCTCCCAAACAAAAGACAATTTTTTGCATAACTCGAGAACCCATCAAGCAAATGGTATCATATTTGGCATGGGGTGGTATTTGGGTACGAGGAATATTTTTATGAATATTTGGTACCCCTCCCTCCTTTCTGTGGCGTGATAGGAAGGGGAGAGGGGGGCTACCTTACAATTTTTCATTTAACTCGAGAACTAATCAAGTTATTGGATCCAAATTTGGCATGGGAAGGTATTTGGATACGAAAAATATTTCAATGATTATTTGAGACCCCTCCCTCTTTCCAGTTGAAAGGGGGGGGGGGCTCTTTCATATTTTTTTATATAGTTCAAAAACTAACAAAGCAAATGGAACCAAATTTGGCATGGGAGGGTATTTGGACACGAAAAATATTTCTATGATTATTTGAGACCCCTCCCTCTTTCCAGTAGGGAGATATAAAGGGGGGAGGGGCCTCTTCTATAGTTTTCAACATAACTTAGAAAGTAATTAAGCAAATGGAACCAAACTTGGCATGGGCGGGTATTTGGGAACGTGACATGTTCTAATGATTGTTTGAGACCCCTTCCTTCTTACAGCGGGGAGGAAGGAAAGAGGGAGGGGAGTTTCATACAATTTTTACAGCATAACTCAAGAACTACAACAGCAAATGGAACCAAATTTGGCATGAAACGATATTTGGGTACGAGAAATGCTTCTATGAATATTTGGTATCCCTCACTCTTTCGAAGAGGTGGATGAAAAGGGGGAGGCGAGGTCTCCCTTACAATTTTCAGTATAACTGGAGAGCTGATCAAGCAAATTGAACCACATTTGACATGTGAGTATATTTGGATACGAGCAATGTTTCTATTATAAATTGAAGCCGTACCTTTCAAGCGGTAAGATATAAAGGAAGAAGGGGGGGTTTCCATTTTTTTTTGCATAACTCGAGAATTAATCGAGCAAATGAAACCAAATTTCATCATAATCATCAAAAAGTATTTGAGTACGAAAAATACTTTTATGAATATTAAGTTATCACCCCTCTATTGAAAGAAGAGAACGGAAAGGGGGATGGTACTCCCTTTCAAGTTTATACATAACTCAAAAATTTACTACTTAAATAAAACCAAATTTGGCATGGCATGGAATATAGGAAGGGAAGAGGGAAGCTTACATTTAACTTTTATTTTACAAAATCCGAGAAATGGACAATACTTAACATGGAAAATCATTTTGGTATGATTCTATGATTATTTGACACATCATCCTCCTTTCAGTGAGAAGGTACATGGGAGGAGGGAGGTGAGCCCAATACAATTTTGTTAGCATATGTTCTCAATTTATGCTTACGAAGCCAACAAATGGAAACAAATATGGCATGGAAAGGAATTTGGTTACGAGATATGTTTCTACGATTGTTATAGACTCTTACGATTTACAGTGTAGAGAGGGGAAGAAAGGAAGGAGCTCCATATAAATTTTGTTGTAAAGCTTAAATACTTATCAACCAATGGAACTATATTTGATGTAAGAGGATTTTTGGGAACGAAAAAAATGTTTATTAAAGATTACAATCTCCATTCAGCAGGGGGTGAAGGGAAGGACAGGGAGGGGGGGGGGGTGCTCTCTAATCAGTTTTTTAGCATAAATCCAGAACATATCAAGCTAAAACAACCATACTTTATAAGTTAGATTATTTACGAACGATTAATTTGAGACCCTTCTTTTTTAGGGCGAAACTTAAGGCACACTAACTGCTCTTCCTCCGATCCAGAAATGGATAATAATAGTGTTCAGAGCAATATCAGAAAACCCCCCTTCTTCACTTATGTGAATCAGTGTAAATCAACCACTGTCTCTCATGATAGGAAGCCCAAACCAAACCCTTTCCCGTTCCCCATTCCAAATAAACCCAAATTTAGATTTAAAAAATAGAATTATTATAAAGACCATCGGCAAATAAAAACTTTGTATAAAGTGATATGCCTAATAAACTAAGTGTTAAATAAAAAAAAATAAACTTAAGGAAACAGATGAAAATTATCAGATCTTTAAAACAAATTTATAAATAAAGATTCAGAATATAAGTTATGGTTTGTGTTGCAATTTGAAACTCCAGCTGAAGCTCTCATTTTATAGTGGTTGTTTATTAATTTCGTCATAATTTGATTTAAAATAATACCAAAAACAATAAAAATTTGAATGATTTCTGAAAATATCATTTGACTCTGAAAGGTGTAGCAAAGCACACCGGGTCAGCTAGTATTATATAAAAATAAACATTTGAAAATTAATGGTTTTTCTAAAATATTTGAATAGAATTATTAGGTTCATGGTATTCATTAGATTTTCCTATATTTTTTGTATATTTATTTATCAACAAAATACACTTACAGAATTTATTGAATTTTCCAATAACTTGTACAGGATAAATTATTACTTAGTATTTGAGCGATTAACTTTAGAAATTGTTGGAATGACCCTGTAAATTTTATTTCCAGATTTGGTTCAGTGTAGGTTGTTCACACTATTCATAATTTTCGACTTGAAATTGCTCAAAAACAAAAAAAAAATATTGATTCTACATTTTCATTCTGTGAACGATAGTTCATTTAACTTTGTTCTACATTTTTAAATATTTTAAAATATTCTTAATTTTTGGGTTCCGAAATTCAAATTTAGCTAAAAATTATAACAATACCAAATATGCACAATAAACAAAGAAATAAATTGATTATTTTTCAAAATGATGTTGCTTAACTTGAACTAGAAATTCGGTTCAAAATAATTTCAAAGCAGTGCAGTTTTCATATTTGAAATAAATATTTCCAAAACACAGATTTAAACATAAAATACTTGATTTTTTAAAATACATGTTAGATCAGGTAAAAAGTTAACTATTATAAATTGTTAGGAAAATTATAATAATTGTTATATATCATCTATTACATGGGTGGCCAAATCATGGCCCGCGGGCCACATGTGGCCCGCGCCCAACTTTTTGTGGCCCGCGAAGCTCTTTTTTGAAAAGTTATGGTCTAAGAATTTGACATTTTTCTTGGTTTGCGTATATCATTTGGATAAATATATCTGAATCTACACTAACAAAATTCAAAACAGAGATCTGAAAATATCCTTGAAGTGATATAAGCCAAAGGGATAAAAGTGTTTAAAAACTAATTTCGAGAAAACATGCATTTTAATTCTTGTGTTTGGCCATTTTCCACTTATTTTTCGAACAGTTGTAATTTTCTTTCGAGCGTACAGGAATGAGAATATAATTAAAAAAATCTAAAAAAAATTACCAAAAATTCAATTTGAATCATCGAGAATCGTTTGGCATTATTTACTCAAAATCGATCATTTTTGCACTTACATATACGTCTTTTGCTCTGAGGGTCTCACATAATTTTACCAAAAAGTATACCGTCACTGAAATTACGGTTTTCAAGTTATCAATATTTTACGGTATTTGACACATTATCTGTGAATCCCATAACAAATTTTTCAATGTTTTGCGATTGGGATTTGTTTACTACACCCAAAATAATTTTCACTTAAAAAATAAGTGACATCTGTAGTAAATTCTCGTCATACGTAATTTCATCTGAATTTTAAGTGATGGGTGAATTCACTTAAGTGACCGGTCGAGTGAATTACACTATGACGTTCGAGTGAAATTTATCTGAGTTTCTAAATAAGCTTCTATAGTTGATTATCTCTCGCGTTTCTAAATAAAAGAACATTTATAGAACAGCACTACGATTTCAAATACTTACATTACGCTTTCGCCATAAATTTATGGCGAAAGGAAAATTCCATCGTAATCCCAAGGCAGATCGGTTACTGCGGATAGCCCACAACCCACAAGCTGAAACATGATAACACCTTTAAATAACATTTTCTTACATCACGTTTAACACAAACTACCGCCAAAATCGCCTATTAAAGAATTGGGAAAATCCAAATCCAGCATAAGCTTTAAACCATGGGTGGCCAAACCATGGCCCGCGGGCCACATGTGGCCCGCGGCTGTCTTTTTGTGGCCCGCGAAGCTTTTTTCGGAATGATCACATTCCAATCTTAGTTTTACTTAGGGGTTGAGGTTTTTGATGGTTTCTGTACCATTTTGGGATGAAGTTTATAAAAATCTGTATTGAAACAAAAGTAGGAAAATTCTGTTATTATTTAATTTTGCAATATTTCACACATGAACAGTAGGTACTATCAAATAACAGATGTGTATTGCGATGATTATCCCTTATTAAATTCCTCCATACCTTTATTTTAAAAGCGATGAGGGCTCTTAAATGGGTGCATGGCACTAAGTTGAATTTTGACGGGTTTTTAAATGCTTCGTGGAGAGACTTGAATATTTTCAAAAAAAAAATTTTGTTAAAATTAGCGCGAAGTTAAATAGCGCTTTTTAGTGTTTAATTCGTAAACAAAACACACTTTTTCGCGAATTAAACAATTTACTTGTCAAAGTTTAGTATTTTAGGCATTTTATAGCGAAGAATTTACTTCATTTGTCAGCTTCCATTGAAACCAACAAAATGTTTGCTGTTAATATCATGGGAAAATAGATACAATATTCGACAATTTGCGCAGGGTGTCTTCAGATTTTCACCGAATTTCACTCATCTTTGCAGACGATACCTTTTAACAGTTTTTGCAGCTTATTTGTGACTTTTTACGTAGATTTCAACTATATACTATCATTTTTAAAATACTTCTTTTGAAATGATGTTTTGATGTGCCATGTTATAAAATCTGCTGAAAAAATACAGAGTTTTGTGGATTTCAAATATAATTTTTTTTACGGAAAAATCTTGCATCAAATACATTTCCAAATTTTCAAAATCTGTAGCATTTGGCATTTTATTTGGAACTGCATTTTGAACTGTTCAAGTTAGTTCAGTTTTGAAACTATCAATGTTGGAGGTCTGGTTAACTTTTGAAAAAAAGTTTCTGAACAACTTGGTTTTCAAAAGTATAACTGATCATTAATTTTCTGTGCACCGCAACCGATATTACATTTGAAATCGGCATTCGTGAAGCAAAAATTAATTTATTAAATTATCATTGAAAATCAGTTATTCATTTATTTGCACTGAATTATAAAAAAATTGATGGTGTGGCCCGTCAGCCTATCTCATCTCCAAAATTTGGCCCGCCTGTTGAAAATGTTGGCCACCCATGCTTTAAACGCTGCTCTTTAGAATTTGCCATTTTGAACTCTAAAAATAAACAGAATTACAACCTGACATTCACTTGAAATTCAAGTGATGGGGAAGTGAATATTTTTTCTCACTTCAAATTCAAGTGACGACTGAAGTGAATGTGGATGCATTCACTTGAAATTTAAGTGACTGCCAAGTGAAATGTATATGTCGCACTTGAATGGAAGAAAATCACTGGATCCATGTTTTTAAGTGAAAAGTCATGTGTATTTTAAGGGTGAATTTGGGTTCAGTGTACATATCATTGGTTTAAAGAGCATTCAAGCGGACTCTAGTCTTAATATTGATGAGTTTGAATGGCCTTAGAAAGATAGTAAGATCGTATCAAAATCATGTAAAATTCGTAAAAAAATCACCGAATCTTATCAACATCATAATTAAAACAATAATTTCACATCAACTTCAACCATTCGTAACTTGAATTCTATTTCAACAACTTCGATCGTTCATCCGAATTTGATAACTTTTTCAAATATTGTAAAATATCGAAAGTTTGCTGTGAACATTTTTCACAGCAGTTATTTTTTGCTAAGCTTTATGAAAATTAAACCAACTCCAAACATATTTTAATTGGCATCATGCTTAGTATTTATTTACAAGTACATCAATAACGAAAAACTAAACAGAATTTACAGTTCGGTAGTAGAATTCAACTAGAATCGGTTTTGTACTGAAAAATCTCTCAGAAGAACGATTTTTTCCCAAATTTGAAACTTACAAAAAGTGCAATGATTATCAAATAATCAAATTCGTATTCATCCTGTTTATAAAAGGCTTTTCCAATACACTTGTTAAATCGAGGTACTGGAAAATTTAAAAATAGTTTGATTGAGTTGAGGTTGAGTTCCGTACTTTTAAAAATCAATATTATATATGATAAAACTAGAGTTCGTTGAAAAAGTATTCTTTTCACTGTCAAAAGCATGTGACGTTTCTTTTAAACGGGAGGTCATTTTTTAATACTTAGAGACCATGAAATTGACTTAATATTAATTGTAGTCACACTATTTGACATTTTTGGAATAAATAAACCAAGGAAGTTTTAATTGCCTTGAAAAAATTAATCTACATAAGTTGGAAGGGATAAATCATTTCGTATTGCACAAAATTCCTACTATTTTTAAAATGGAGCAAAATTTGTAAAAATATGCTAGTAACAAAAATGACTCATTAAGTTGAAACTATACTAAGGTTGCCAGAATTCCTTCAGTCCGTATCCAGGCCAGACAGATCTGGGCTATTTTATCCAAAAACCTGGCATAATCCAGGCATTTGATTTCAAAATTGTCTACCAAAAATCTGGGCAAATTTGGTAAATACCCAAGAACTACTAAAAAAACAAAAATTGAAAAAAAAACCCGTAAAACTTAATAACAGATTTTAAGTTGTATTTTAGGCTTCCACAAAACCTTTCATGATTTTTTTTTATAAAACTTGCTCAAAAATTCACGTTTTAAACGCATAAATTAAAAAAGTCAAAACAAATTGGCTTTTGTTCGATTCGGCAAAAAAAGGTGAGAAAATCCGAGCAAAATCCGAATTAAATATCTGGGAAAAATCGGGTAATCTGGCAAGCTTTATCTTAACTTGATGTGACCCAGGCAATTGTTTTAATAGCATTTAAAAAATCTTTTATTATTCGTTTTCTTCGAATATTTCAGAAGAATTTGTTTTTTATTGGCCCGCCAGCCAATCTCATTTCTGAAATTTGGCCCGTCTGTTGAAAATGTTGGCCACCCATGATCTATTATAATTAAGATTTATTTTCTTCATATTGAAGAGTTGATTGAAAATTTTGCTGTAGTGTTTAGAATTTGAAAAAAATTACCTCGATTTGAAATTTCGACTACGAAAAATTTAAAGGTTTATGTTTTAAGAACACTAAATTAGAAATTGTAAAACATAGACAATCTTTTCTTAAAATTTTCTTAATATTTAAATTGCTTGACTTTGAAATTCGGTTAATTTTATTAAAAATCAAAAAAAAAGTACATTTTATTTAGAATTTTTAAAATTTGCCGTATTTTAAAGTCAAGCCATTTGAATTTTAAGATTTTTTTTTGAAAAATATGCCTATGTTTTTCAATTCAATTCGGTTAAATCATTTGAAAATTGAATCGAAATATGAAGTTGAAAAAGATACGATAACATTTAAGAAGGATATTTTTTTTCAATAAACATGTCTTACTATTATAAAACCATTTAAAGAATTTAAATGATCACTCAAAAAAACAGCCTTTTAGTGCTTATGTTTTAAAGATTGATTTAGTAGATTTCAGCGCCCTGAACTCGAATCTTTGTCAAATTTGATCTATCGCATATAGTTTTGATTATATGGAGTTTTAAAAAGGGTCAATTTTAAGTTAAATCAGCCATCACTAACTGATTAACCATCAAACTTACATTACATGATTTCTACAAAACTTGATTTCATGAACTTATTTGTTGGAACCTGCAAAACGATAAGATTTATGCGTTAAAAAGTATCTAAAATAGAACTTCTTTAAAAATTCGATAAATGAGGAAAAGTAAACAAAAAGAAAATGTTATGTACGGTTCGAACGATTCCTACGGTTTGTACGGTTCCTACGGTTCGTACGGTTCGTACGGTTCGAACGGTTCCTACGGTTCCTACTTTTCGAACGGTTTGAACGGTTCATACGGTTTGAACGGTTCGTACGGTACGAATGGTTCCTACGCTTCATACGGTTCCTAAGGTTCGAACGGTTCCTACGGTTCGAACGGTTCGAACGGTTCGAATGGTTTGTACGGTTCGAACGGTTCGAATTGTTCCTACGGTTCGAACAGTTTCAACAGTTCCTACGATTCCTATGGTTCCTTACGGTTCCTACGGTTCGAACAGTTCGAACGGTTCCTACGATTCCTACGGTTCCTTACGGTTCGTACGGTCTGAACGGTTCTTACGGTTCGTACGATTCGTACGGTTCCTACGGTTCGAACGGTTCGTACGGTTCCTTCGGTTTGAACGGTTCGTACGGTTCGTACGGTTCCTACGGCTCATACGGTTCCTAAGGTTCGAACGGTTCGAATGGTTCGTACGGTTCGAACGGTTCGAATGGTTCCTACGGTTCGAACAGTTTCTACAGTTCGAACGGTTCCTACGATTCCTACGGTGCCTTACGGTTCGTACGGTTCGAACGGTTCGTACGGTTCGTACGACTCGTACGGTTCGAACGGTTTCTACGGTTCCTACGGTTCGTACCGTTCTTACGGATCATACGGTTCCTACGGTTCGAACGGTTCCTTACGGTTCCTTACGGTTCGAACGGTACGAATGGTTCGTACGGTTCGAACGGTTCCTACTGTTTGAACGGTTCCTACGGTTCCTACGATTCGAGCGGTTCCTACGGTTCCTACGGTTCGTACGGTTCATACGGTTTGAACGGTTCCTACGGTCATACGGTTCCTTCGGTTCGAACGGTTCCTACGGTTCATACGGTTCCTTCGGTTTGAACGGTTCCTACGGTTCGTACGGTTCATACGGTTCCTACGGTTCGAACGGTTCCTACTGTGCGTACGGTTCATACGGTTCCTACGATCCCTACGGTTCCTAAAGTTCCTACAGTTTGAACGGTTCCTACGGTTCGAACGGCTCCTACGGTTCCTTACGGTTCCTACGGTTCGTACGGTTCGAACGGTTCGTGCGGTTCGAATGGTTCCTACTGTTCCTACGATCCTTACGGTTCCTCCGGTTCTTACGGTTCCTACGGCTCGTACGGTTCAAACCGTTCGTACGGTTCGAACGGTTCGTACGGTTTATACGGTTCGAACGGTTCCTACGGTTTGAACGGTTCCTACGGTTCGTACGGTTCCTATGGTTCGAACGGTTCGTACGGTTTATACGGTTCGTACGGTTCGTACGGTTTGAACGGTTCGTAAGGTTCGTACCGTTCCTACAGTTCGTACGGTTCCTTTGGTTCCTCACGGTTCGTACGGTTCGAACGGTTCGGTTCGGACGGTTCGAACGCGGTCCCTACGGTTCCAACGGTTTCTACGGTTTGTACGGTTTCTACGGTTCTAGGGCAATGTTCGGAAAATCGCTCAAGAAAAGCAATCAGGATTGGTTTCAAGCCAGAATACTTACACCTCCGAGTGCTGTGATACGCACGTGGTGAACGTATCCGTTGAATATTTGTCGAACATCAACACTAACTAGATACATAAAAAAATACCATGCCCCATCGGGGGCTACCGTTTCTATTCGTCACGTGGCTTTTCAAATGTGATCGACATACTTGAAGATAAGTTTTGAACGTCGTTCCCACAATCATTCAATAACGCCTATCCTCGCATCATTGTTGATAATGTTCGTTATTGATAGACGATCATGAATGTCTCAGAAGGAAAATTTGAAGAAATACCAGGACCACATGTTGAAAAAAGCCGTAGCACATGCTGGACAGTTCATTACGGCTTCTTAGTAATGATTTTGTTCTTCTACGCAAAGCCAAAAATAAAAAATCATATTGTAAACTTTACGCATCGCTCAGAACTGATACACATCAGTTGTGATCCTAGAAGGTTCAAAACCTCCTTCTTTACCATATCATGTTTTGCGGGAATGTTTCAAATACAGAAGCGTCGTTGTCATGCATGATTGTTTATATAATTTGGTTGAAGAAGGAAAAATTGACTGCTTCGATTTTTTTGCTCTGAATGCAGTAACACATGGCTGATCGAAAATGATTGATTTTCGGAATATTGTTCTAGGGTTCCTACGGTTCTAAGGTTCCTACGGTTCGAACGGTTCCTGCGGTTCCCTACGGTTCGTACGGTTCGAATGGCTCCTACGGTTCCTACGATCCCTACGGTTCGTACGGTTCCTAAGGTTCGTACGGTTCGAACGGTTCGTAACGTTCCTACGGTTCGTACAGTTCGATTCGTACGTACGGTTCAAACGGTTTTTACGGTTCCCACGGTTCGAACGAATCCCACGGTTCGTACGGTTCCTACGGTTCGAACGGTTCCTGTACGGTTCCTTACGGTTCGTACGGTTCCTACGGTTTCTACGGTTCGAACGATTTCAAGTTTTGTCAAAAAAGTGCAGAACTTTTTTAAATAGTTTTAACCTTTTTTGAAAAGTTATTTCAATAACATAAGCTGATGGAAAAATTGCATATTTAGATTCTGGTCCCAAATTAGTCAAACTTACTTTTTATATTCATTTCACCGCGGAAAATGGAATTTTCTATATGAGTTTGAGCATTTAGAGAAAAACAAAACACAAAATAAAATTGAGACTGAAATTGATTTCTTGGAGAATATTTCATATCAGCATAAAATTTTAATGACATAACTGATGTTTTTTAAATCAAAGTTTTTAGTAGTAATTTTAGATTGTTTTGGTAATTTGGTTGACCCTCGTGAGAGGTAATCGCCTGGTACATGGTTTAAAACGATTTTTAAATTTAGTATTTGATTAATTAATTTTGAAGGTAAAATGGTTCGTTCAAACTCTGTTCTTGTTTATTTTCATTTCTTAATAAAAAAATCCGTTCTAAAGACAAGGTAGGGTTTTGGAATGTCACATTTAGAGTATTAATACAAAAGGTTAGTTCAATTACAAATCACAATTTACAATTAAAAATTAGTTACAATTCGTGAACGTCATATAGTGTCGTAAAATGATATGTCTCAAGCCTAGGGTGATTGAATACTAAATTCCGCCGGAGACGAGCAAAATTTTTTATTTGTTTATTCACTCTTCTTTTTAAACACTTTTATGGTCCAATAATTTTCGACACTACAATGAAAATTTTTCTTGGAAAATATCTCCCATAGGGGGATTAAACCCCTAAACCCCCCCCCCCCCCCCTTCCCGTTCGCACGGCCTTGAGTGCGTTGGATAGAGGTGGAGAGTCTTCATTATAATTTGGCAAATTTTTCAGAAATGTCGATTTTTTCGAGAACCAATTAAAAATCTTTTAAAAAAAGTCACCGCGATAAGTACTTGATTTTTTTTAACTTTTCTAAAATAAAATGCTTTTAATTTTTCATTTTTTTTGAAAAAATTACCAAACCAACTAAGCAAACAGGTGAAAGCTATTTAAGGCTGTTTTAAGCAGATGTTCATAAATTATATGTACCTTTAAGAGTTGATTTAACCCACCGCTGTTATTTGATTTTGTAAAAACTCAGCTACATAAGTTAACTACAAAAAATTTGCACAAAAGACAGGTCTCACTAATCTTTAAAACATTTGAAAGTCATACTTTTTGCTCAATTTGTCGACGCTGTTCCAAGTTCGCTGCTTCATACGACATTCGAGTGGCGCCAATTTTCCAAGGAAAAAAAAGGTTGTCATGATTCATGATTCTCCCTTATGAATCCATGTGTACTCTACACACAAAAAACAACCCAGAATATGGTATGTAGGTATGTAGTTATCAAGGGGTGGGAGGATAGGACATCATTTCGGCTGATGAAGATGACACTGCTGCTGGAGGTCGTCGTCGAGTTTCCTCAGTTCCAGCGCCAGCAATGTGAAACCACTTCTTGAATTGCTTCACACACTCGTTACTCCTTTCTGAGTACAAAATATAATCGAAGACCAGTTTTAAGGCTCACCGCACACCAAAACATACATACACAAACACATAAACACACACATTTACACTAACACTTGTTGAAGGTCTTCGTTTGGGGAAGGAGGATGGCGCCAACAACTACAACTCGGCATCTAGTGTGGCTGTTAGAAAACTAGCTAGAAGGTAACCTTCCATACAGGACTCTTCATACAAACGACGACAAGACACTCTGGTTTGGCTGGCCTCGTTGAGCAAATATAGAAACCATTTGGCTGGGCTATGCGGTGAAAGGACATTGATATAACGCAACATTCATCTTCTATCCTATTTCACATATTATAACGTCCGACGACTCGTTTTACATAAAAATTATAGCCGGGGCCCGAAAGGCGATTCCCCTACGATGGAACAGCATAACGCCAACCAGCCATCGTACAGTGAGAAAATTTGTAACCAAATTTCCAAAAAAAAAGTCGTAGTCGCAGATTAGCAAACCTGAAATATGTATGATTCTGTTCTTATGAGAAATTTTCTTGAGAATCCAAATCTGCTGTTTGCATTTTGCTATATTATGAGAAATATGTACCATGTTTACGGTAGTTGCAAATTGGTTGTTATTAGAGTATCAAGGAATCTACAAAAAATGTCCTGCTTATTAGGAGAGATAGTTTTCCAGAAAAAAAGAAATCTCCTTATCATCTTTACAGAAATATTAAAAAGTAAACAACTAAGTTCTCAAGTGACAAAAATATTATAATAATTTTGGAGCATCGGAAAATAAGCTCTTATGATCGTTAAAACATCTTCCTCAACAACATTGTTCCCCAATATTCACCATCATTATACTTTTGAATTTTCATCATAATCAATTTGAAAACGCGTTTTTATTTTAACTTGTTGACTCGGGGCGAACAGAGCACCATTAATCGGGGCACGATGAGCATTTCATGCCGAAGAATCTAGCAGCGAATTCAACTCGATCAAGTCAACTGAGTTATAGAGCTACAGCTTGACTAGTTTACATCTGACGATTTAGCCTATAGGTAAGCTGTCGGAGAGGTAATCAGACTCTAGACTCTGGACTCTAGAAGACTCTAGTTAGTTTTCTGGTCGAGGCGTTTTGTTCATAAAGTTATGTCGTGAGAAGGAAATAAATAAAAATAATGAAAAGTCTGGAAGTCAGGAAACCTAAAAAAATGTCTGATGGAAGTCCAAAAAGTCTGGAAGATACAGACAAAATCTCCTCCACAAAATCCTTGTGTCTTAAGATAGTCCGCCCGGTGCTTAAGTCCGGTGATCCTAAGGTACTTAATAGCTACCGAAAGATTTATGACTTCAGTAAGGTATTTGAGAACCTAATCGCTAACAGACTGTTGGAATTTCTAGATGGTGAAATTTATTTCTATCAGGTTTCGTAAATGAGGTCCCAGGAGAAACATTATAATGTGATGTGAATGTTTCATAAAATTTATGAAGTGCTACATGAGTTACAGGCCTTCTAAATGAACCCTTCTCCATGAAAACTGTCAATTCGACCAATTATTTTTTTGAAGTGTTAATTTCTTATTAAAAAAATAAATTTCTTTGGCATACATTTAAAATTTCATGCATTTTAATGTATACTTAAGCTTTAATTTGATTTTGCTAAATCGATCAACAGTCAAGTGAGGTATCAAGCAATTATTCTAAAAAGTTACAAATTCTTCATAGGGGTACAAGACCTACAAGAGGACAATACAGACTGCATCTGAAGATCTGTTTTTCTATAAATGGGCCGTTTCCAATGATTTCAAGTATTTAAAAACCTTTAACTCGTTTTAAGAAATTGCAATGACTTTAATTCATGTGGTTCAGACATCCAAGAAAAATAGTTTATTTCTGGATATTCAAATAACACCTTACTGAGATAGCTCTGGCCAAATTTGAATTGATGAGGAAATTTCACGTGAGATAAGTATTATTTAAGGTCCTCAAATCTGCGGTTTGGTATTTTTGGGATTTTTGGGCCAAATTTTCCCAATGTGCAATGCATGAGTTAGAAAACTTTAAACAACTTTTTTTTTCCAACAATTTGAGTTATCATTTTTAAGTCCTCGTACATTAATTTTTTTTTTGTATAAAAACGAATTTTGAGCATCCTAAAATCTTTAAATAGTTAACTAAATTTGTGCTTCCAGCCTTAAGTAACAATAGGGGAGATGAGGGCATAACGAGCACCCAGGGCATAATGAGCACTACTCTTTTCTACGAAAGTACGTATTTTCTTAAATAAATTTTCATGAGGATTTGTTTCGTACTTCATATACTATTAATTTTTCACAAAAAATGGAATCTCCTTATCATCTTTACAGAGATATTTAAAAAAAACTAGCTTGGTTCTCAAGTTACGAAAATATTATAATTTTTGAGCACCACGAAATAAGCTCTTATGATCTTAAAATAATCTTGATAATGTACGCAGTGCAACATGATGTACACATTGTTTCTCAGTTTTTACCATCATAAAATTTTTGATTTTTCACTTTTATCAATTTTAAAACACGTTTTTACTTAAATTTGTTGACTAGGGGCATATAGAGCACCATATTATCGAGGCATAATGAGCATTTTCTGCCGTAGAATCTAGCAGCGAATTAAAATTGATTTATAGCGCCATACCTTGACTAGTTTTCACCCGACGATTTAGCCTATTGGTAAGGTGTCGGAGAGGTAATCAAAAGACTAGAGTTAGATTTCTGTTCGAGGTGATTTTTTTCCATTTACAATTCATGATCGATTTTTTTATTGTTACATTATACGGCTAGTAGCATCATCCTCCGAACAAAGCACATAATGTATGAGCGTGCGTGAATTGTTTGTATTCAACAAACAGACCTAGATTATTTTGTTATTGCTTTGTTTGATGAATCTACGACTCACCTGACTTCATCGAATTGAATTCGCTGCTTGATTCCCCGGCAGAAAACGCACATCTTGCCCTGATTAATGGTGCTCCTACTGCCTCAGGGGGGGGTTCTCATTATGCTTCCACAGCGGCTGGTTATCAGCTTTTGGAAAAAATTTTTAAAATGCATTTTTTAACGTTTTCATCTAGTTTTTCACGTTTCAGCCCGTTAGGGAATAGGCTTTTCAAGTGTCTGAACACGAAACAATAATGTAACCTCCATATTATAGCTCTTTTCTATGGTTAAACAACCGTTTTCCTTAAGGTGGCCATTATGCCCCCATCTCCCCTATATTGAAATTATTTACATTGTTGTTTAAAATCTTTCGATTCGATCTCGATTAAATTAAATTCAGATATATCAACTATCGATGAAAATGAAGCTAATTTTCAAAACTTAAAGTAAGTGATTAAAATTTCACGGTTTCAAATTCTCGCAAACTCATTCCAAATTTAAAATTTTTGTTCGAAATTTGATATTCAAAAACTGCAACGTTAAACTATGCACCGAGAAAAAAAATTAATTTCTGCATTTTTTTTGTGAATTTCGACCAACCCGAACTGAACGTCATCAGCATTTTTTTTCGAGTCACTTGAACTTTATGTGCAAGTATTTTAATCTAAAGTCAAAATTTTCGAAGTTCATGAACCAGAATCAATATTTAATAAACCAAGAAATTCATTCCAGTTAATCGTTGTTTCATTTAAAGTATCTAAAATTTCTCATGATGCTCAGTTCGGTCTGGTCGAAACCCGGCCACATAATACTTTAGCAGCTACTATTTTCATTTGAAAACCAACTCAAAAATTTAAATCCTGTTAATGATATTTTTTAATAACAATCAGGATTTTTCATTAAACATAACTTGAAGAAAAACTGAAATATTACTTCATCGTTGTGGTTTTCAGTTGAAATTTAAAAATTGAATTTACAATAAAAATTATAAGTTTGCGATTTGAATTCGTCAACAGGATAGTCATCTTGATATTTTTATCTTGATTGTAAAACTAGTTTATGAGCTGAATCTGAATCTAAATTTTCAATATTAATTCTAAATCTGAACTTGAATTCAAAATTTGAATTTTGAATCTGTTACCGAATTTCAATACCATTTTCGTATGATAAATTTTAGAGCAGAAATTCAAACATGAATCAGCATGTGTCAGAGCCTTCAACCAGAATCTTTAATTTAAATTTTGTTGTTTTGGATTTTAGTTTGAATTCATTATTTCAATGAGTTATTCCTAATCTGTAATGTGAATCTGAATCTTTCTTCTAGTTATTCTAGTTTATAAAGATGAGTTGGACTATATATGTTTGTTTGTTTGTTTGTTTGTATGCACCTTATACAAATCGACACCGCTTAACCGATCAGCCTGAAATTGGGTACAGAGATGTATTTGAGACAGGGTAAGGTTTTAGTGATAGTTCTGAACCCCTCCCACCTGAGAAAAGGGACCCTCCCATACTACTTTCGTTTTTATTCCCACAAATCAAAAGTCATGGCACCCATTTGGCAGCCGATTTTCGTTTCCTTTGGCGGGTTGTTTTCACCATCACCATGGGCCGGGCGTAAGAAACGACTATCCAGAGTTCACGTGTACTGGAAAGCTAATCAAAGCTTGCTGAGCGTTAAAGATTTGAAAGGGGAAATTTTGGCGGTTTTTTTTTTGTACCTTCTACTGCTGAAAGCACGTGGTACCGGTAGATACGAGAATTTTGGATGCAATAATGAGCTAACATTTCGGATTGAAAAATACAACTTACCTGTAAAGTATGTATTGACTTGAATTGTAGTGGTTTTCTAAGTACTCCTTACCACTGCTGCAGGGCTTTGGAGTCTATAAGAATATACAGTGTGTGAAGTATGGATGTAATGATTGTGGATGTAATCATTATGAATTTGGATTGAGTGCTGAAAACATATAAAGCTATTTTCTTAAATCAAGCTTTTTAGAACCAACCATTTTCGTATTTTTAGAATTCCTCATAGAGAAAGATAAAATAATTAAATTCAGAGTTATAAGTTGAGAGCTGTGATTTCAACGCTTTGAAAGCCGTCGAGAAATCTAAATGGAGGACTCAAAAATTTAACGTGCATTATCTGGAAAAACCAAATCCAACGCAAGAAACTTTATTTGAAATTAAGTATGAGGTTTTAAGTTTTATACAATTCAATTTTATCGATCAATCTATGACTTTTGTATAAATGTTGATCATCAATGTGTTCAATTTTACCATCCAATTATGTGAAAACTTAAACCGTTAAGTATTGCGAATCCAATCAAATTATTCCCAAGAATTTTTACTTTATCACTCTTCACAATAATTAATGAGTTTTTTTTTCCAAGAATGGAAAATTTCAAAAAAAAAATCTTTTGTTATAACATCATAAAATGGACGATTTGGGTTCCGAGATAATTTCTTTAGAATCACTTCAAAAAACTATTAGTGGAACTTGGAACATTTAAGAAAAACTTATCATAAAGCGGTGTGGAAAAAACAACGAAAAGTATACATACATTTGAAAACATGAAAAATGAGTCTTCAACAAGTTTAAAACCAAATACAAACACATACAGGATCTCAATGAAACTTAATGTTTCCTCGAATTGATTCCTTTTACTTAATTCTAAGCGTACATCTTTCGAATATATGATGGCTAGCATCTCACAAATGCTCAAACCACTAAACCACGAAAAACTACTGTGTATGCCGTGACTGGGATTCAAACTCATGGTCGTTGGCTTGGAAGACTTGAAGGCCACGAGCTGCGGCAAGTTTCGGAAGCCTTCTTAGAATTTTCTGGGCAAATAAAGCTTGAATATAGCATACGGGAGAGTATTTGGCATATAGCGTCCGAGGAGATCATGTCCAAAAAAGATTTCATTAGATGGGGGGTGGGAAAGATAAAAATATAGTTTAATCATTTGAAGATAAAAAAATAAAAGACCAAAGCAATTCAAGCTTCCTTTAAGAAAGGGTGGGTATAAAATGTTTTTCGTGATGAAATAAAAAAGCATTCATGGGAAATTATTTTTAATTTCTATGAATACGAACCTCATAACTATAAGTGTTGCAAAAATATGAAAAAGAGAAAACAGTAAATATTCTCATTCAAAACTTGAAAAACACTAACAAAACTTTCAAAGCTTACATACATGGCACAACATGGGTAAAATTTTTTTCATAATAAATATATAAAACATATTGAATACAAGCTACCAAAATTTTGTAAAGTCAAACGACTCATTTTGATTTATATTTTATGCAAACCCGAGCAAAGCCGGGTAAATCAGCTAGTTTAAATATAAATTAGGATTTATTTATAAGCTTTTTTATGTTTGAGTTCTTCATAAGAACCACGTTCAAGAATTTCGAATCTTAATATGAAACAAAAACTTTGGATGATTCCTAATTTTCTTTTGTTCATATTCGAAAATAATGAGGCCGGAACAAATTTCAATCCTTCTTTTGTCACTCGGAGTTGGATCATCGCAAAGGGAGCGATAATTAAAAATAATGCCAAAAAACAAATAATAAAGAATAAATTGCATCATAGCGTTTATGCGATAAAATTGAATACTATACCATTACACAAAACCCATAAATGAAGTCATTTTTTATTTAAAAATCAAGCTTACTAAAGGTGATAAAATTTAAAGCTAATCTTGTTTTGTAAGGTTATACTGGGTTGAACTAAAAAAGATTAATTCTAGATGGCAATGATTGATAATCTTTAAAATGTATCGTCTCAACAAATCTGCTATACCGAAAAAAAACTTCGAAAGCATCTGTGTAAAAAAGCGTCACCTGTGATTAAGTGGTAGATATTTTCAAAACATATATGAAAGAATTTGTTTAGGTTAGAGAATTTTTATTTTTAGTTCTTATTTGTCCATCTTTATTTCAATCGATGAAAAAAATCAATTGTGCCATTCGCCATGGATAAACTTTGAATCTATTTGATTATCACTAACATTTTCGATATTCAGTTATTAGAATCTTATTTAAACTTTAAGACCCGTGAATGCTGCATAACTTTGAACAGGACTTGAATTCAGATAATTAGATATAATAGAGAAAGTGGGGTAACGTAGACCACTCTACATATCTCAGCTATATTTTGTTGACTTATGTACGCATCATATGCTTCTTTTCTTTACCTAGTTAAAAAATATACTTACATAACTAAACAAGCACCCGCAAATTTCATTAGTGGGAAATCTAAATTTCATAACTAAAATATGCTCATATGCTTGTGGTTTTAGTTTTGTCATGATTTTTCACATGGAAAAAGAATTTTCCATGAATTATCAATAAGTCACTCAAACGCGACAAATTTGTGGGGAATCATAGGCCATATAATGTGGGGTATCTTGGGCCACCTATATTTATACACGTTCAGAACTTAAAATACGTTTTCCCTATTTGTAAAGTTTTCTTATGCCAAATGAAGAGTTATAAAAAATATTTTGTCCGGCCTATATAAATAATTTTACCAAAATGATCGCAAGCCAGGGTTTAGGAATTTTTCGATCGTACACAACTCTATTTTTAATTTCATCATCTGAAATTGCTTTAAAATAACAAATGAATCATGAGAATGAACTTGAATGAGAATGAGAAAACTTTACAGATGTATTTTAAATCTGTAAAGTTTTCTCATGCCAAATGGAGAGCTATGAAAAATATTCTATCAATTTTATTCTAGTCGATAGAGATGAACATAAATCCTATACAAGGAATTTAAAATTTAAGATATATGGTATATGATTTGACATCAAAACAAACTGATCGATTAGTGTAAGTAATTGTCCCGGAAACTTTACATAGAATTAAGTGTTTACTGGAGGTTCGAAGCAATATGAGGCCCTTGGAGCTAAAAGGGTATAAGTACATAGAAGCTAATTTCGAGAAACCCCGCTTTTAAGTTGTTATGTTTCGTCATTTTCCATATATTTTTCGAAAATTTGCACTTTGGTTTAGAACAAAATAGAAAGGGAAAGTGGGGTTACGTGGGCCAATCTGAATATTTCAGATGTGTGTTGAGATAAAAATCTCAATCCAACTGTCATCGCCGTCACTTCGCGTAGGCATATTTTTCTATATGTTGTTGACTTAAATACGCATTATATGCTTCTTTTATTTATCAAGCTTAAAAAGAATAAAAAAAAAACATACATAATTAAACAGGCACTCACTAATTGCATCGATTTGGAACCTAAAGTTCAAAACAAAAATATTCTCAAACGCTTATGATCTTAGTTTTTTCATGTTTTTTCAAGTGGAAAAGGAATTTTTGATGACACATCGATAAGTCACACAAACGCATTCAATTTCCAAATCATAGCTTGTGGGGAATCGTGGGCCACATTTTGTAGGGTATCTTTGGTCACCTATATTTTTATGTTTTTATACACATTCAGAACTTAAAATACGTTTTCCCTATCTGTAGAGTTTTCTTATGCCAAACGCAGATTTACGAAAAATATTTTGTCTAGCCTATATAAGGAATTTTGCCAAAACGATCGTAAGCCAGGTTTTAGGAATTTTTCGATCATACACAACTCTTTTTTTTAATTTCATCATCTGAAATTGCTTTAAAATAACGGAATGAATCACGAAATAACAGTTTTGAATCAACTCATAAACTTTGCATGTTATTTGGTCAATTTGGATTTAATGACCCACGATTCCCCATCATTTTTCAAAATCCAAACAATATTGATTTTTTTTAAACAGTCAGAACTTGGGGAAAATAACTTATTAAAAATTAAAAAAAAAGCCTAATGATACGTTAGAAATGTAGAAAACGATAGGGGAGAGTGGGGTACCATGAGCCACTTTTTTTTCTTTGCTTCATAACTTATGTATTATAAAAGTTAAATAGGAAAAAATAAATAGGAAGGTTTTCTTTATTTTTAAGGTATCTTTAGGCATTTTTTTTAATTTTCTAAATACATTAATTTCCCGAGTTGTGACTGTTTAAAAAAATTTTTTTTTTGTATTTTGAAAAACTGTGGGGAAACGTGGGCCATCAAATCTAAATTGACTAGATAACGTGCAAAGTTTATAAGGTGACCTAGAATTGAAATTTTATAATTAATTTAGTTATTTGAAAACGATTTCAGATGAGGGAATAAAAAGAGGGTTGTGTATGATCGAATAATTCCTGAAATTTGGCTCTCGAACGTTTTGGAAAATTTGGAAAATTCCATATATAAGATTTATGTCCATCTCTATCGGATTAGAAAAGATAGACAAAACATTTTTCATAACTTTTCATTTGACATAAGAATACTTTTCAAATATTAATAACGTTTTTTTAAGTTCTGAATGTGTATAAAAACACCAAAATATAAGTGGCCCAAGATACCCCACAAAATGTGGCGCACGATTCCCCACAAGCAAGGATTTGCAAATTGGTTTCGTTTGTGTGACTTATTGTGTTCCATCAAAAAATCCTTTTCCACGTGAAAGAGCATGACAAAACTAAGATCATATTTTTGTTATGTACTTTAGGTCGCCCACAGATGCAATTTTGCGAGTGCTTGTTTAATTATGTTAGTACATTTTTCTAGGCTAGTTAAATAAACGAAGCATATGATACGTACATAAGTCAACAACATATAGAAAAACATGATTACGTAAAGTGACGACTATGACAGTTGGATTGAGATTTTTATCTCAACACACAGCGTTTCCCCATGGCCCACGTTATCCCACTCTCCCCTACCATTTGTTTTTTCATTTTATCTTTCCAGTTTCCAAATATCTTTCCAGTTTCTGATTTTATCAGATGATAGTTTCAATGTGTTAATTTTAGAGTGCTTTCAGGAGTTCAAAAAATGTAAAAAAGTTGATTTCGTTCAAAGTTTTGGTTAATGAATATGTTTTAAAGATATTTTTTTTTTTCGGAATTCGGCAATCTTAAGAAGAAGGAATTCAGTGTGCAAATTTCACTTCCTTAACTCCCAGCTCATATGACCGGTGAATCTCACAGTTCGAAATACGGGAAGACTCCTAGCTGGTTCGTGAATGGGTTGGTGTTGTAAAGAAGCGCATCTCTCGCCACAGAGCAACGAAACGAGGGCGTCCAAGTGAGCACATATGCGGTTCAAGAACTCACAGCAGACGACGATGACGGCGGCGTGGCTCAGCTTGAACGGGTGTGAATTAAATTTGATACAATCATTTGCCTTTTTGGTTTCGCCATCCCTGTGCTGGCTTGGTCTATGCTAGAACGACAGACCATGGCTAAAAACGGAAAGGACACACCGGTTCTTCTTGGTAGATTGCATAGACTTCGAGTTGCACTCTGCCTAGAGTGGCTTTACGACGAGCTGGAGAACGCAGATCCTTACTGCTGGTGTTTGATATTAGCCTTGCAACCCTCGCCTCGGAAAGCTTCTTCTTGGTTTGGATCAATTGGCTTGGGGATGTTTGGAGAAAATGGAGGTATCTAGAGACAACGTTGCACAAATTGAGCAGAAACATTTCAGGGATCTACCATGTTACTCTGATGAAGATGAGGGAGTGCTTTAACTAGTGGAGTAGTTATTTGATACACTCAATTGGCGTAAGAGTTTAAATTGTGACTTGGTTATCTACGTTACGCTTAATAAGACTTAAAAATTCCAATAATGGTTCAAAATTCGTAGAAATTTACAATAAGTTATTTCAAATCATCAGGAAGTACAATTTAATTATCCTGGGCATCACTTCATTACGAATTCCGGTTCCTCAAAGGAATCCATTTGAGCAACGAAAAAAAAATCCATCATGAAATTGCACCACGGGCGTTAGTCAGCTAATACACCACACAGATTCCGGGAATCCAATAGTTGACTTTTTTAATCCCCAGCCAGTGAAAATTATATCCTCGACGCACACGTGTCCCCCATGAAAACATCGTTACCATTTTCAGCCATTGCTGGCCACTCCGGGGGAAGTCTCGGCATTGGCCTTAGGAAAAGCGACACGATTCGGATGAAGCAAATAGAAAGAGAGGAAAAAAAAAGCTAAAAGAAACACGTTCACCCCGGTGAAGTCCATTTTTATTCATCAGACTAATTTGCGACAGTAATACCGTTGTGTTGTGTACAGGGACGACGACAACGCACAGAAATATGGGATATGGGCACTGGGTACAAGGACTGAGGATGGGAAGTAGGAACATCAGGACACAGCAGAAAAAAAGTGGATCTCAACGGCGTGGCCGGCGGGAGACGACAATGACGAAGACGCCTCAGCGGGAGATAATTTATGTTTTCGTCAAAGTGGATATCCGATACATATCCAGTCCGAACCGAACTGAACCGTCGCCCACACCAATTCGCTTCACTGTTTACCGATATTGGATTTAACAGTTTGGGGCCTATTTTTAGAAAATGATGTTTGTAGTAGTTTTTCTTAATAAATAATTAATTTTAGGTGTATATTGTTAGAGAAAAATTAGTCCGAGTTACGTTACAAAGTTTCCAAAACAATAAATTGAGTACAAATCGGTTGTGAAACTTAACAGATATATCGATTAAAGCGAGAAGTGTCAAATTGACACTCCTATTCAGAAGTCATAATGGATTTTTTTCAAGGAGCCTCCCCATAAGAAGTATGTTTTTGTTTAATCCATTTTAAGCTACTCAGTTGAGAAAATAACATGTTGATAGTGTGTTTGTATCGAATGCATCGCCTAATACCTTGGTCTCTCAAATGATGCGACTGATAATGCCTAAGAACATCTGCCGAAAATCTAGACCAAAAATTGTGAAACGTTTGTATACGGAATACGTTATCAAGGTATAGTATACGATAACTTTCTTGGCAAATACTTACATAGTTTCCCGTCTCACGACATAACTTGTTGAACATAATTCCCATAATTCACTCGGTCCATAGCAACCGTGATGGTTTTCAACACTCGTCGCTCGAAAACTCCAAGTGTACGCAGGTCCTCCTCGAACAATATCCTTGTCTCGTGCCCGTGGAGATACACCGATCGAATAAGCGTCATGTCCAGGTTACACTTCGTACGAAGTCTAAGTCTTCTCGATCGTAGTTGCTTGTGAAGTCCATAGTTGGCACGTCTTTCGCTGATTATTCGCCGCCGGATCTCACGGCTGGTGTCATTGTCTACGAAGACAAATTCTTCCACTAAATCCAGCTCGTCGCCGTCGATAGTGGCCTTGTTATTACTAAATAAGCAGGTTCGGTCGGTCTCGAATCTGCAGGCCAGCATTTACTTCGTCTCGGACATATTAATTATTAACCCAATCCTTCATGCTCTGCGTGTCAGTCTACGGTAGATCCCCTTCAACGCTGCAGATGATCTGTCGACTATGCCAATGTCGTCGGCAAAGCAGATAAGTTGTCTGGATCTCTTGCATTTCGCCCACCGCTCTTCGAATAACACCTTCTAACGCCACGTTGAACATCATGCAGGATAGACCATCGCCTTGTCGAAGCTTCTTGCGCGATACGAATGAACTCGACAATTCATCCGACATCCGCACTGCGATGAGTCTGGTCAGCTTCCCGGGAAAACCGTTCTCGTCCATGATTTTCCATAGCTCGTCACGGTCGATCGTGTCGTATGCGGCTTTGAAGTTGATGAATAGATGGTGCGTGCGGAGACTTGGTGTACAGGGTATTTTGGAAAAGTAGCCGTGATTGACCGGGTCCGTCGTTGACCGATCTCCCATGAAGCCGGCCTGATGACTTACCACGAATCTGTTTGCTTGTGGCGTTAGTTGGTGGAGTAGGATTCGGGACAGCACTTTGAAGGCGGCATTGAGGAGAGTGATCGCTCTGTAGTTCTCACAGTCCAATTTGGCGCCCTTCTTGGAGATGGGGCATAGTTATTACCCCCTCCTTCCACTCCAACGGTAGATGTCCTGTGTCCAGATCCGGACCATCAACCGGTGTAGGCAATCATCCAACTTGTCTGGGCCCATTTTGATGAGTTCAGTTGAAATGCTATCCTTCCCAACCGACTTGTTGCTATTCAGGTATCGAATGGCTTTCTGAACTTCCTTTATCGTTGGAAGTGGATCCTCTATGTCCTTGGCTTCGTTGGCGATGTACCTTCCCCCACCGTCTTGTTCTCTTGCATTTGCGACGTCCAATATTCATCGAAATGCTGCTTCCACCTTTCGGTACATACAATACTGATTAAAATTACTCGCTAGGCGTCAGGAGCCACTGACCTCCAAGCGAATTTCCCCGTCCCGCGAATCAGGCTTACTCATAGGGAACGCCATTCCTCAAATACTATCCTATAGAGCACGAAGCGTATCGCCGAGCGAGATCCACTACGCCGGCAGCAAAGCCACCTTCTACTCGAAATTCTCCCTTCGGAATGATATTTCTGAGGTACCATCTGTTCTTTTTTTAATGTTATTTTCGTTGCACATGGTTTTGACGCAACTCGAATACTTCCGTAAACGAGAAATTCGATGATAAATAGTAATCGCCATTTGTGTTCGATTTTATAATGAACAGCGCATTGATCAAGACGAATCAAGCGCTTGCATAAGTTATTCTATTGCATTACCTCGTCGAGGTTAATGACCTTTAGATTTATCAACTTTTTAATTGAGTGCACCTTTACTTGGTTCCTCAAAGCTTCCTCTCTTTTTTTTTTAAATTCTAGGACATTTTCGTCCAAACATGCAATACATTCGGCCTTTTTCGATCTTCAGTTTGAGCGTCGTTCCTCTCTCGAATTCGACTCGGCGGCTTTCGCCAGACCCTTGATTCTCCTGAACTCTTGAGAATATTAATCTGCCGCATTGGTATTACTTGATACTCTGCTGAATTCAGTTGAACGTACTATTCGGTGTACATAGTCAGCTTTTTTGGGGTTTCAACGATTACTTTATTGTTCAGCTCGAAGTATAAGTCTTCTGATCATTGTTCTTCTCTCACTCTTAGGACACTTACTTTTCTCGTACAATAGCTTGAATCTTCAATCTTCCGAGGCAATTTCGCCCGTACTATGACGAATTGACTCATGGTTTGAGTGTTCTTCACATGTGATGCAGGGTAGAGGAATTCTCTTCCGCCTCTGTCTCCATATATTGTCCATTTGAGTGGTGGGGATCTGAGAAAATCACCTACTATTCCTAGGGTTTGGGCTTATATATTTTGTCTTTTTCGCCTTAAATAAATGGCACCCTGGCTATCCCTTTCGGAATAGCTCTCTGTATATTTATGAGATTTGCAGACTATATTAAGGATGGTACAGAAAATGTTGAAACATGTTATACATACGTTAAGCTTTCGAAGTTATTGGTAGCCGCCATAG
This sequence comes from Uranotaenia lowii, assembly GCF_029784155.1. Taxonomy (NCBI): domain Eukaryota; kingdom Metazoa; phylum Arthropoda; class Insecta; order Diptera; family Culicidae; genus Uranotaenia; species Uranotaenia lowii. The sequence continues at coordinate 91,601,882 of NC_073693.1, read as the reverse complement.
CAGCCATTCACGAATAGCGATGGCCAATAGAACCCGCAGCTCGAAGCGCTAGCAGTAAGTCGCATTAATGACGGCAACTCGAAAGCGCCCCCGCTGGCTGAAATCAAAGCCATCAAATCCGACAAAGCGCCTGGGATCAACAACATGCATGTTGAAACGTAGAAAGCCGACCCTGCCTTGTCAGCACAAATGTTGCACCGTCTTTCTGTGACATCTAGGATACTGCAAAATGCCCGGCCTGGATGCAGAGTATCCTCGTAAAGATCCCGAAGAAAGGAGACCTGACAGAGTGCGGTAACTGGCGGGGCATAACGTTGATGTGCAATCTTCAAAGTACTCTGCAAAGTGATCCTGAACAGGATCCAGGAGAAAATTGACGCTATCCTCCGAAGACAACAAGCTGAATTCCGATCAGAACAATCATGTGTGGACCCCATCATAACGCTACGAATAATACTGAGCGAATCAGCGAATTTCAGGACTCTCTTCTGCTGATGTTTGTTGATTTCGAAGAAGCATTCGACTGACTGAACCACGAAAACATCTGGGCTGCTCTTAGACGACGAGGAGTCCCAGAGAAACTAGTCCATCTCATCGAAGCACAATAAGAGGCATTGTCGTGCAAGGTCTTGCACGATGGTCTTGTCCGATCCAATTCCGGTAACTGCAGGAGTGAGACAGGGATGTATCTTATCACCGATACTCTTTCTCATCGTAATGGATGAGACCTCAACTGGGTCGATTGACTGTAGACCAAACCGAGGATTGCCGTGGAATCCTTCGACAATGGAGCGGCTAAAGGACCTTGACCTGGCAGACCATATTATTTTGCTCGCCAAACAAGACATGCAGAGCAAACTCGACAATCACCGAAAGCTCCCATGCAGCAGGTCTCAAAATTAATGTCGGAAAGACCAAGTCGATGGAAATCAACACTTGCTAGCAACTTGGTAGCAAGATAACGCCTGATGGTGATACCAAGAAAGACGTCGAAACCCGGATCAGAAAAGCCCGATTTGCATTTGCGAGTCTCCGCAACATCTATCGCTCACGTCAGATATCTCTACGAACGAAAATTCGAATCTTCAACTCAAACGTCAAATCCGTATTGCTGTAAGTTTGCGAAACTTGGTGCACATATGGGGTACCGACGCGAAAACTGCAATTATTTGTAAACAGCTGCCTGCGGAATATCATGCACGCTTGGTGGCCTGGGAACTGGATCTTAAATGAGAAACTGCATCGCAGGTGTCATCAAAGGGCGCTAGAAATCGAGATTCGGGATCGTAAGTGGAGATGCATTGGGCACACGCTGCGAAGAGATAAAAACGAAATTTGCAGAGAGGCGCTTGAATGGAATCCAGCGGAACATCGATGGAGAGGCAAACCCAGAAACTCGTGGCGTACGAACCGTAAGGAACCGTAGGAACCGTACGAACCGTAAGAAACCGTTAGAACCTGACGAATCGTACGAACCGAAAGAACCGTACGAACCGTACGAACCGAAAGAACCGTATGAATCGTAAGGAACCGTAGGATCCGTACGAACCGTAGGAACCGTAAGGAACTTTACGAACCGTACGTACCGTAGGAAGAACCGTATAAAACGAAAGGAACCGTAGAAACCGTACGAACTGTACGGAACGAAAAGAACCGTAGGAACCGTACGAACCGTAAAGAACCGTAAGAATCGTAAGGAACCGTACGAAACGTAAGGAACCGTAGGAATCGTAGGAACCATACGAAACGAAAGGAACCGTACGAACCGTTCGAACCGTAGGAACTGTACAAACCGTAAGGAACCGTACGAACCGTAGGAAACGTACGAACCGGAAGGAACCGTAGAAACTGTACGATTTTTAATGTACCGCAGAAGCCGTAGGAACCGTAGGAACTGTGGGAATTGTAGAAACAGATGGAAATACAGAAACCGTACGAATCGCTAGGAACCGTACGAACCTTACGAACCAAAGGAACTGTAGGAACCGTACGAACCGTACGAACCGTACGCACCGTACGAACCGTACGAACCGTAAGGAATCGTAGGAGCCGTACGAACCATACGAACCGAATGGAATCGTACGAACCCTAAGGAACCATATGAACCTTACGAACTGTACGAAACGCACGAACCGTACAAACCGTAAGGAACCGTAGGAACCGTACAAACCGTAAGGAACGGTAGGAACCGTACTAACTTTACGAACCGTAGGAACCGTACGAACCGTAAAGAACCGTAGGAGCTGTACGAACCGCACGAACCGAATGGAACCGTACGAACCGTTAGCAACCAAATGAACCGTACGAACCGTAGGAACCGTACGAACCGTAGGAACCGTAAGGAACCGTACGAACCATACGATTTTAATGTACCGTAGAAGCCGTAGGAACCGTGGGAAATGTAGAAACCGTACGAATCGTTAGGAACCGTAGGTACCGTAGAAACCGTTGGAACTGTTGGAACCGTAAGTAACCGGAAGGAACCGTAGAAACCTTAGGAACCGTACGATTCGTAATGATTCGAAAGAACTGTAAGGAACCGTAGGAACCGTGCGAACCCAAAGGAACCGTAGGAACCGTAGCAACCATAGGAACCGTAGGAATAGCAAGTAATAGTAGGAACCATTGAAACCGTACGATTCTTAAGGAACCGATGGAACCGTATGAACCGTACGAACCGTATGAACCGTAGGAACCTTACGAACCGTAAGGAACCGTACGAACCATACGAACCGTACGAACCGTATGAACCGAAAGAACCGTAAGAACCGTAAAGAACTGTTGGAACCGTACGAACCGTAAGGAACCGAAGGAACCGTACCAACCGTTAGGAACCGTACGAACCGTAAGAAACCGTACGAACCGTAAGGCACCGTTGGAACCGTACGAATCGAAAGAACCGCTACGACACAGTTCGTTTTTGCTTCCAGTTGTGCCATCCGTTCATCCAAACCATTCCGCTTCAGCTGATTGCAGGTGAACTAATAAAAGCCGATTCGTTGCTTTGAATCAAAATTTTATCCTAAGCACAAGACCTTTTCACTTAAAAATTCCAGAAATTCCATCTAGCAATGTTTTGCTGACCATAACTGACCGTCATGTGATCCAAATTTAATCACGCTTGATCTGTGAGCCTGGTTTACAATTGACTTTTCCCATTTCTCCTACCATGCGAGCATTTACTCTACGTACTCTTTTTGGATCGTGACAATCCTTGTTCTCCACTGGAAAGAAGTCGATGAGAATCATGCCCGCGATAACAATAGCTGCTTCTTTTAAAATGGTTCTACAGCACAAGCGATTTGCATGACTATCAGCCGTAGTGCGCTCTGCGATTTTGATCTATTGCGCTCTACCTCTACGGCGAAGCTTCTGTATCGAAGATTTAACATCGCAAAGAAGCGTCTGTCGTTACTCTTTGGCCTATCGCAACTCGAAGCTATCCACAAATTTTATGTTGGTATTCTAGAACTTTGGTTTTAGCGATGGCTATCTAGAGTTTTGCTACTTTCACCATATCTTTTCTAAAGACGCCCTCAATAGGTCTTCAGCATAACACCTCTTTTGAAATGAGTAATTTAACGCAGGTTTCAGTTGTGGGATAGAGTTATCTTTATTCATGTTTTGTCAGTCTAGTCATTACATAACTCTGGCGTGAGCTTTCATAACGTCGTATGAAACATCTTAAGAATTCACAGAAAACTGCTGCAAAAGTTATCAAATAACTTTGAAATTTGGATTTCACGTATAGAATGTGTTATCCAGACTACAAATATGTTAAATGGAAAAAAAAGTTGCGACTAGTTTATGTTAGTTTTTATTTTTTTTGTAATAAAACTGTTACGACGCAACGGAAGCTTGCACGAGAACTTCACAATTCATTAGCAATTGCTATCGTCGCATTCACCACTTATCATATTCCATATCCGGGAAAATACTCATTTCTAAATGAGTAAATGAGAAACTACTCATTTCTGTGCTATCCACTCAGAAAATCTGGCAACACTGCTGAGTTACCACGAACTTTGAGTCGATCAGGTATACCGTGTGATGATGTAAACATTTGTATTGTCATCATCGGCACCATCCTATTGTTCTCTGCAATCATCAATTACGAATTGGATATAACAAGAAGAACTAAAACAAACAATGTTTTGGTCCTGCTCGTGGCTGCAAAAATCTTCTGCTGCTGTTTCCGGATGCCGGAGGAATCGATAGGAAACCGTGAGTTTCAACAACCTCATTATGCTCGACGTTTTAAAAGTTAGAGTTAAGTTCCCTGAAGAACACCTGCTGTTTGGTTGCATAGGGCAGGATTTGATTTGAGAAAAAAAACTTTGTATTGTTCCGAACACTGTTTTTCGAGATAGCTTCCATCCAAGGGATTTAAAATGACTTCTTAGATCCTCGGATATCCTTAAAGTTAAGGATTTTTAAGACGCCCCTAACCATCTGCTGCTGGCTTAAACACGCATAGTTTTTCTGTTTTACAGAAAAATGTTGCGTAGATTTTCTGCGGTTCATTACTGCCACTGATTCGAAAAACCTAGGAAAAGGGTTTGATTCTAGAACTTTCATTGAGATATCTCAACTCAAAATGTTGGTTAAGTAAATGAAATAACTACAAATCTAATTTCTAATCAAGAAACAATGACTTTGCCTACATGGGTTGACAGCAAATGGACTGTGTTCAACCATTTGCGTCCAACTGTAGTCCCCAGCATCCGGCGCGTCCCAAAACCGAAAGCCAAAGAACTTCCCAGGAGGTAGACGATTGGATCCTTGTCCGGTTCCTTTCGTATATGACACTAGCGCTAGTAGCTAGCAGCTACCCCCAACTACACTTCCAAATACATACAATTGGGTCGCCGCCGCCCGTGAGCTTCGAGTGAGTTTCGGAGGCCTGGGATGAAATCCTTCAAATCCAGAGGACTGTTTTTTTCTCCTCACTTCTGCTGCTTCCCCTGCAACTCATCCACTAACTGCGAGACGGCGGGATACTTATTTCTTTCGTTGGACCGGAGCAATTCTTGTTTTTTTTTTCTCTAGCCTTAAGTTTGTCTTCCCGGGAATGTTCCACTTTCAGTCGGGCGTGTATATTGCAGCAGCGTCGATGAGCGATTGTTTAGGGATCAGGCTGATAACGGAAAATGGTTTTTTCGGGCGCCAAAGACAGGGTGGAGCGAGGGTGGAAGTATTTTACTTACGGCTTAAAATTGTTTCCCACTGCGTGAACGTGTCCGGTCCGTTTCCGAGAGGATTGTATCTCCATATTCCTTTTCTTTCTGGCTTGCTTTCTTTGCTAGAGGATTTTTGTCTTTGTGTCCCGGGCTCGAAGTTTCCCCCGGAAGAGTCAGAAGTTTTCGGGCGGTGAAGATGCTTCAATTGAATTCGTGTTTTTGGCCGTAGAGAATGTTATTCAAATTTGACGAACTAAAAATTTATTTTCTTCGATTTGATCTCGGTCTGAATATGAGTTTGAAATCTGAAACTGAAACTGAAACTAAAATCTGAACTTAGAATTCTGAAATTTAAAATATGAAACTCAAATCTGAATCTTAAATCATAATCCAACATTTAAAATCAGAAATCAGAATTCTGAAAGCAAAAATCTGAAATTCTAATCTGATGCCCTTGGAGCCAAAGGGTATAAGTACATTAAAATAATTTTGAGAAAACACACTTTTAAGTTGTTTTGTTTGGCAATGTTTCACATTTTTTTTTGGAAATTTGTAATTTTCTTCCGAACGTGAAAGTATGCGAATCAAATTGTGAAAATTTGAAAAAATAACCAAATACAGTTTGGCTTATGAATAATCGTTTGGTATTTTTAACTCAAAACTTCAACTTTGGCTCTGAGGGTTTCATCTGAAACTTTTTCGCGAACCTGTAATTTGTAATCTGAATACGAAATCTGAATCAGAAGTCTTGAAAGATATTGAAGTAATCTTAAATCTGAAATCTATATGTGAATTCTGGTAGATGAAATGTCCTAAGGTTGCCAGATTTTTTTCAGCATGTACCTGGGCCGGACAAATCCTGGCTATTAAGTCCAAAAACCTGGAAAAATCCTAAAATCCGGGAAATATTCGGGCGAATTTGGTCAAAACCCAGGGATTACTCAACACATATCAAGGAAAAAAACCTTAAAAAAAATAAATTTATCAGCAGTTCCTAAATCATATTTTAGATTTTCAAAAATCTTTTCATGATTATTTTCATAAAATTTGCTAAAATAATTTAGGTTTGGACACATAAATCAAAATTCTTAAAACACAATTTGTTTTTTGTTATTTGTGTTGGCAAATAAAATGGATAAATCCGAGAAAAATTCAGGCTCTTTTCAATGAAATCCGGGCAACCGGGCGGGATCGGGCTTTTGTCAAATTTTGAATTAAATATTCGGGCAAACCCAGATAAAAGCGGGCAATCTGGCAAACCTTTATCTAAGCTAAATCTGAATACCGGAAACTATAATTTTAATTTTAATTTCATGTCTTACATTTCTAATTAGATATCTTAAATTTGAATCTCAGGTTGAAATTTCTATCTTTTTTCTGATTAACTGGATTCAAAGCAGAGAAGGATTTTCAAATCTTTATCTTTTAATTCCTCCTGATCAAGATCAGTTCTTTTGTTGAATTTTGGACAACTCATACAAGGTTTTCTCGTTGAAATTTTTCATCACTTTATCATACATTCTCCAAATTCTTATTTTCCAATAATTACAAACCTAAATGCAGACATCAAAAGCTTCAGAATTATTTTTTTTGGTAAATTTATGGATTATTTTTGAGCTTTTTTTTCGAGCCCCTATTTTTTACACTGGAATATAAGACTACGCTTGCAAGATTGCCCGGTTTTATCCGGACTTGCCTGGATATTTAACACAAAATTTAGTAAAAGTCCGGTCCGGCTCGGATACCCGGATTTAGTTTAAAATAGCCCGGATTTCAGATAGTTTTAATCGCTTTTTTATTTAATTAAATCTAACAAAGAAGTTTTAATTAAGTAGATTTTTTTCGGTCCAAGAACCACCCGCAAGTGTGCTACACTCACAAGCATAACTCAAGTATTATAAATTTAAGAATGAAACTATAACAAAACTAAAAATAAAACATTTGGTCACTCAATGAGCCATTTTTCGTACAATTTGGTAAGGTGGTTTCTGATAGATAGATATAGATAAAGCTTTTTATGTTATTTTGTTTGTTCCCTTGGATTCGTTCTAAAAATTTATGAAAGCCTGTCTGTTCGATAAGAAGGACTACGTATAAAAAGACGTTGAAGTTTTCGTCATGATTTCTTACCGGTTAAAATGTTTAAGAAAACAATTGTTAGAAATTTTAGAGCTTTACAAAGACATTTTTTATTTACCTTGATTTTATATTTAAAAAACGGGTATAATAAATATAGAGAAATCGTCATTTTTAATCAGAATAAAATCCGAGGAAAACCGTAAAAATTCAATTCCAAAACGAGAAAATCGCTAGAACCCCGGAAAATAAGAAACTTACTTTTAAATCATAAAACGAAATCTGGTGACTTTTTTTAAGATTGCCATTTAAAACGTTCTTTATATTTCCAAATTTCCATACCAAAATCCGGGCAATATCTGGGATATTTTGACAAAAATCCTGGAACTTTTCAATTTTAAATGAATAAAAAAAAATTATTTTTTCATCGGAAAACATAACCAAATTCTGAATCGCATTTCATTCTCCCAAAAAATCGTTTATGTTTATTTTATTAAGTCTAGCTTTGAAAATTTTATTTTTAGGCGTCAAAGTTTGAAATTATAATGATGCAACTTGAATTTTTCGTTTGATTTTCCAAATAAATATGCATGAATCCGGTCAAAATCAGGTGATTTTTCAACAAAATTCAGGCAACCGGGCCAGGAACCTTTCTCATTTTTTTTACTAAATATCTGGGCAAGTCCGGGAAAAACCGGGTAATCTGGCCAACTTAATATTTCTTATTTGATTTTTACTTACTATTATTTTTTTTAAAGAAAGCCTTCAGTTCCGAAAAAAAATTCAAAAAATAAATCCAATTTTCAAAAGTATTAGTATAAGCAAAAGATTAAAACTTTGCGGTTCAAATCAGATCCATGCCAACTTAAAAAAATTTCGTTTGAGATTTTGTTCTTGAAAAAGTTGCAATAACCATAATTTTGAACAATACGCCAAAACATATGGAATTTCCTGCATTTTCTTTAAAAGAAGATACATATTTCTCGCGTGAGCTTCATTACGTCGTATGAAACATTTTGAGAATTATCAGAAGTTATCAAAACAACTTTCAAATTTGTATTTCACATAAAGAATATGTTTTCCAGGCTACAAATATTCTAAATGAAATATGTTTTTACGTTTTTGTTTAACATTTTGTTTCATACTACGTTATGAAAGCTCACGTGAGATTTCTTGAGCATCAATTAATTTTCATCAAAAATCAACTCCTGTGGATGGTTTTTTTTAATAAGTTTTTCATAAGACAAAACTAGCAAAATGAACTCAAATTCTACTTAATTTTTTTTCATTTTTAGCTGTATTGTGCTAACGAACTGAATTTGGTTAAATTTTAAAATCGAAATAACAATCAGAATTATAAGCCTACGATCTCTTGCAATTCAAATTCCTTCCCGAAATAGTCATCTTTATAAAAAACGGTTTCTGAATTAAAAAATATGAGCCATGAATTGAAATCAGTTTCAGATCCCTCAATCATGAAACTATAATTATAACGCGGATCTTTTGGGTTTCAATGATTATTTTTTATTTCTTTAATGTTTTTCTAGTCTGATGTGCAAATCAAAATAAAAAGAAAAATTTCAAATGATTAATCTCTTTCGCTATTTTAAAGCTTTGCTATTGAATTTGAATTTCATGAACTTCGAATCTGATTTTTGATTTTAAATTCGTTTCTTTTGGAACTTCGAATCTGAATATGAAACCAAACTCAGAATGATTTCATTTTTTTTTATTTAGATTCGGAAAAATATTATCTTAATGTTAAAAAGGCGTATGAGTTTCGAAAATCATGAATCAAATTTTGAAGGAAATGTAAAACCAAATTTAAACGACGATTTCAAACCCAGCTTATTATTTCAATTTTTAATGATGATTCGAACCGCAAATCAAAAATCCTAAACTGGATACATAATCCTAAATATGAAAATACAAATACGATTCGAATTTCGATTTTGATTATAAGGAATCAGAAAATCTGAAATGAGTTAATTCTTTATTTTTTAGCATTCAGAAATGAATTCCCATCATTGAGTGTGAAAATTTTTAAAAACTATAGCTGAATTCTGAACCTGGGGTTGGTTTTCGGGGCTTTGACATCAGTTCGAAGTCAACATTGTTACTACCGAATAACCTTACTCCATAATTAAAATTTAGAAATTTGGCAAAATCAGGACATTTTTTTACATTGCTTCATGGACATGGAATCAGGCTTTGGAATTGGTTTCATACAGTACTTTTGCTAAATCCCTGAACAAAATTAAAAAACACTAGTAGGTGTATGCCTTGTACAAAGCGGTTTATTAACAAAAGCCAGAGAAGGTAATGCCGATGAGAAGATTATTGGTTTTTTGTTGGTAATATCTTCTAGTGTAAAGTTTTGAAAATTCACCAACAATACTGGTCAAATTTAAGTACGCATTTGCTGGCTTGTTTGTTGATTTATATAACCTTTGCAAGAATATTTCATTAAATTCAGGATTGCTAGCGAACTTGGAAAACCGGGAATACCAGGAAAAACTTTGGAATTTCATCTCGTCACCGGGAAACCGGAAAAAACTGGGAATTCCGGCACCTCACCGGGAAAATTGGCATGCTTGAGATTTTTTCACGAAATTTGCAAAAATATTTTTGCTAAACTTTAGGATAGTTTTTGACAGTCTTGATATAGATTTATCTCATAAACGCTTATTTTAGTTCATTAATAAACAAACGAAGTTTGAATCGCTTTTTAACAAATTGCGCGGCAATATGAGATATCTAATTTTTTTCGCTCTCCGCAAGTGTGGTATACTTGCAAGCATAGCTCCAATGTTATAAATTTTATAATGAAACTATTAATATCGAACCTGTATAAGTGATAGTCCAAATGACTGAACATTTTTTCTCGTTTATATGTCTTATGTAAAAAATGCATCGAAAACTAGCTCCTGTCGAAATCTAAGGTCTTTACCCTAATACAGAATAATATCTTACATTTAAACGATTAAAGTTCAGCCCTATCTCATACACGATTTTATATATTTTCACGAATCTTTAGTTCAAATGACTAAAGTTATCCATTGATTTGTATTGAGAATTTTTTTTAAACATGTATTTGGATTTTCTAAAAAAAAAATTAACTGCATTCAGAATATTTTCCTGCCATTTCATGATTTTAAGTTTTTTTAGGACAAATACCCATTCAAGATGACGAGCTGATTTGATATTATGTTTCGATGTATTTTTTTTTAACATATTTCTAAACAAACTATACATTTTTTCTGGAACTCTATAAAAATTCTAGTAAATTTCACAATGGCTGAAAAGTGCTACATTATAGTTTCAAGATCAATCGACCTCGATATTTTTTTTTGCAAAACGTATGGAATTGTGGAGCAAAATAACGAATAGATGTCAATTTTGTTAGATTCTTTTTAAAAAAATCATGAAAACCTGTCAATTTGATACGGTTAACCAGTTTTGGGATACAATTGTTAGAAATTTGATGCCCTCTACAATAATTTTTTTTTGCACCTTGATTTTGTAGAAAAAACGAGTTAAATAAATTGGAAAATCATCATTTATATCCGGAAAAAAATCGGGGAAAACCGAGATAAACCTTGGAATTTCGAAACGAAAAATCGCTAGCAACCCTGTAAATTATGGAAAGCCAAGGAAGCAAGGACTACTATATTTGGACACTTTTCGATGGATTCGGATTTTTTTTTTAATATTTTGAAATAGTTATAACTTTTTTCATGAATTACTTGGCTTCTTTTTATGTTAGCATGAACCTTAAGAATAGGCAAAATAATTAATTAAAGGTAACCTTTATTTCAAGCTTATTTTCTAGATTAATTTATTTGCAAAAATTTCTTCTGCTTTACTAATTTCCATACATAATTGAAACGCTTTGCGCTAATTGAAAAATCTACCAAATCATCTCAAATTTTACACTGATGCTTGGGGGCTGAAAAGGCGTCGAAAAATCAGAATTGGGTACAAAATGCGCAGAACAGGCAAGATGCGCCACCATCAGTATTTTACTAAACAAACATATTTTATCATTTCTGATAATGCCAGTCTGTTCTATTCACAATTTTATGCGTTCATAAACACATGTGGACCTTCTAATTTTCTAATTCAAGTAAATTTGACGAAAAACGAAAAAGAAAAAAAAAATTTAGGAGTTTTTTTTGCAGTTTTTCATCTATTCTCGTAAGAAATAACGACATCTAAAGGCAAAACTATCACCTATCCTCTGTTCTAAAGATAAACATTTGTATTTACATTGATCACACAACGAAGAATTTCCTAAATCAATTATTCCCTTATTTGAACGGTTTTGAATAAAAATGTCTAGGCAAAGCGAAGCGTACCATGTCCTATTGTCTATAAGCATGTATCATTAGACTGGGTTCATTTAGGATCATTTTTGAATTTCTCAAACTCTGGGGTCTAATAAACTTCTTTGGTTCCAAATTCATCAATGATTTTTTGGACAATTTTAGAGTAACGTTTACATGAGTAATTTTGAACTTTTCGGCTTGCACGGGAAAATTGAATATTTTGTAATGAAAAATCGACATCATTTTGGTTTCTTCTGTGGAACAGAGCCCGTTAATGATTTGTGTGCCAATTTATAAATTCTCTAAAGGAAATTTACCGCTGAATAACTTTGTCCAAGGCTGTAACTTTGTATCTTTAGACAATAAATTTATTAACGGTTTAACAGAGGTATGCAGGGGTGTTATACTCCTCAAAACAGCACAATGTGTTCTAAAAGCACAATGTGAGCTCAAGCTTTCTAGAAATGCGCGCACGGCGATAGAATATCTACTGCTCGCTCTCTTACTGCGCGCCGATATTCGAATTTTCTGAGAGGTTTCTCACAATGATGAAAAACACAATGAGCTGATCCACTCTGCTCAATGTGAACTCTGGCTTTAAAAATTTGCCTACACTCTTCTTCGTTATGTTTTTCCTTCTCAACAAAAGAAAATAAAAACGTTCATCGTTCATCCAGTCCGGCACGAAGACACACCGGCTGCTTGCAAGGAAGAAAATAACTCATAAACAAGCAACAGCAACAACACAAACGAAATTCGGTCGGGCTCGGCCTGCCGGCTGCCGAGCAGCAATGCCACGAAAATCTGTACCATCAGTGTATTTAATTCTGTTAAATTGGGACACGTATGGACGAAGATCAAACTCATTTATGATACAGATTTTTTTTGTGGCAACGGTGTTCGGCAGCCGGCAGGCCGAGCCCGCCCAAATTTCAGCTGTGTTGTTGCTGTTGCTTGTTTATTGGGAAAGAATTCGCTTTCGTTTGTTGAATTCAGCGTTGTGGTGGTATACTGGTACATATTGTGCAGCTCAATGAGCTGAGGGCTACCGCTGCGTAGCTCAGTGATTTGCTTCGGCGTGGCACATTGATGGACAGCTAGCTCAGGCAGTGCTCGGTTTTGCTCTCTCAATATGCTATGGAAAAAATGCACATTGAGCTCATTGTGTGAGCAAATGACACCACTGGAGGTATGTCTTTTGGCATTGATAAACAATAAATTCAATTGACACCACTGCTTGTGCCCCGCGATGTATTGCATGAAAAGTAGTCACGCAATACCTCGCTAGGCACCCAACTGTGGTGTCAGTTGAATTGATAGCTTATCAATGCCAAACGACATGCCCCAGTTAAACAGCTTATAACTTTTTTTCCTTATAAGATACGAAGTTATGGTCTTCAACCAAGGAGTTTAGCGGAAAATTTCCTTCAGAAAAATATAAATTGGCAAAAAAACCATAAGCTGGCTCGGTTCCTCAGAAGAAACTAAATGATGTGGATTCTTCAGTACAAAATATTCAATTTTTCCATACAAACTTAAAAGTTCAAATTTACTCATGGAAACGTTACCTAAAAATTCTGCAAAAAATCATGGATGAGTTTTGAACCAAAACGAAGCATTTCAGACCCCAGGGTTTGAGAAATTCAAAAATAATCCCAAATCGTCTAAGTCTAATATATCGTATTTGTTTAAATAAATGTTTATTTTTCATCACAACACTTTTAAAGAAAATTCTATGTTGAATTGGAAACATAACTTAAATGTAAACGTAATCAATAAAAATTCCTGAATTAGAATAGATTTAATTAACTATTCAGAGAATGCCAGTACATCTGGCAGCACTCGGAGTAGTAACACATTGTTGAATCTCAACAATAATGGTCACCCTGAATCGAACGTCACAATTGTCGATGGGTTACCCTTTGTATCGTACCCATTTTGTTGAGTGCTTATGGTTGCCAGTTTGTAAGATTTCCCCCATTTATTTCTTGTGTTTTACGCGCGGAAAGTTGTAATTATGGCGAAACATGAATAAACTTTCTCTTTTTAAATCTACCGTTAACGAGACAAGTTGTCTTTCCATTTAAACCCCGAAATCCTTCGAAAGGTCTGGAAATAATCACACATTTTCCATCTGTGAAGTAAAAAAGAAGTGTTTTTATCTCGCAAAGACTTTTGGAGGCACTTGAATCAATAAACACGTACTAAACGCGTATTAACCGGCGCGTTTGAGTACCAACATATGCGCACTTCCCCAAACAAAATGAAAATCATATTTTAAAAAGTCAATCAAAAATTAACGATTATGACGTATAGTATTGGTTTTAGTGTTCCTGTGTATATATTTCTGGCGAAGAACAATTTTCTTTTCAAAACTATTGTCGGATTTACTGGATTGCATTCTTCATTTACGAGTTATAGAAGATGGGCGTCTTACTCCCAGTTCCCCTATACATCCCCAAAGATTTTTTGTTATATGAATGCACCCCAATAATGTTACAAGCCGCCAATCTTTCAATAGTGTTATATTGACACTCAAGAGCATATTGGGGTTGTTAACTCGTGCCCCTGGTTTGTTTGAAACGCATTTTCGAGCAAGTTTGCTTTATAGACAGCGGATGGTCGCTGTTTCACCATCGTATTGGATTCAATCGCGCCCTAAAAAACATAAACAAAAGATTAAAACACCTGGTTTCGGCGGGTTTAGTGGGGAATTGAATCCTTTTTGGATGGAAGAGAGCAGAGCAAAGAGCAAAGAAACTGCGATCTGTCAAGGTTATTAAAAGAGTGCATGCTTTATTTTGTCCATGCGAAAACTGATTTTTACTACAACTATGCAAAAGTGTGAAGAACATAGCAATTTTTTGAGATTTTTTTTTTATTAGTCGTTAAGTGTATCAAAAAAATACTTCAGTTCATCAGAATACTTTGAATTGATATTTATTATGCGAAAAAAGATACAGGGATTTGAAAATAATTATAGTCAGTGCTTACTTTATTTTGTCCATTACTGACTGCAGTTGCACTAAACAAGGTTTTATGCAGTTTTTCTTAAAATGGTTAACTGACCATCGGTTTTTGTACAGCACAGTACCATTCCTTGTCAAGTGTTGTGTAGTCAAATTTATCACCACACCCGGTATCCGGGGTTGGGGAATTGAATTACTACCCGCATAAACCGCTCTGGATGCTGTTCATGCGGCAAAGTGTCATGCGTATGTGTCCAGGAGGACATTGTTTGTCCGAAGCGCGTGATTGCGATTAATAAATCTTGATCCGATTTCATTTCGCCACAAATAACAATGTGTGCGCCCGGAACGATTGGTTTTTCCTTACGGAGGAAGAAATCACGAATGAGCATAGAAGATCCACAGATTGGGGACGTATGGATGCATGAATGGATGTATGAGGAGTGTTCCGGGAAAAGGCAACAGGATTCCCCGGCATCCATATCCTTCCTGCTCAGTGTTTTTCCGGAATGACAAGCAACAGCGCCGCGAAGGATGATGGTGACGATGATGATGATACCGAACAAATCACATTCGGCTAAACCCAATACTGGTGGATATTTCTTCCTCGTCCTCGTCATATCCCGATGGCCGAATTGGCAGTGACAGAGCGTGACTCTGTGTCTGGGCAAGTGTCCATCCGAGTGTTTCAAGCTTTTGCCCGTCGTCCATCGTATTGGTTTGCCTCCTTCCCCAATCAAAACCCTCCAGAAGGACGATAGGACGAAAAATTGAAACTCATTAATGAAGCAGGAGCATTGGTTGGATGACTGGGGTCGGTTTCCTCCTCGGTACAACTCCTTCGGGAATAGTCGAAATTGAAACCGGTTACACTTGTTTGAGGATTCGCTAGCTGGCTAGCCGGATGGTTGACTGGGTTTGATCAAATCGCATCCATCCATCGATGAGAATGATGATGATGATGGAGAAAGTGGAACCCTATCGGAGGGAGTCAATTTCGAACGTGACCCACATTGTTCAGTATGCCCCGGAGACAAATACGGTGGCTGGCTGTGGATATTTGATGAATTTCACCCTCCACCCTCGTCATCCTTCCTTCTCAGCAGCGTTGTTTGTGATGTTTGCAAGTCTTTTTCCACCCAAGGGGATGGAGGAAGGAAATTGAAGGGGAAAAGCGTGATTAAACTCAATTTTGACTGATTAAGGAGTGCTTGAGGTGGTTGGAGGTGGTCGAGACGGTGCCGTGATTCAGCAGACCAGTATGACAGTTAAATCAGATGCTACAATTAAAAGAACAATTATTTCGCTGTTCTTTCTGTATCTAATGGTCAACGCAGGATTTTTTCAAAAACCATTAAGCGTAATTTGGACTTTGCATGAAAATGTCTTCTGGGAAAGCAGTGAGGCTATTAGTTCAAGGATTTAAAAACAGTCACGAGTCTTGTTTATTGTATTGCTTGTACATTCCTTTGGTTGCTGTAGATTCCGATATTGAAATACATATAATCGATAAAACAACTGTTTTCTGATTAACTTTTTTAGGTATATAGAATTTTCATTACTCCTGGAACAAGTTTTCTGAGAAACCAAAACTAAGTTGGCAACTTCAAGGATTCACAAAAAAACTGATTTTCTTTTTTTACACACCCATAGAAAAGGTAGCAAAAATCCAATGCCTATTTAGCACATCTCTGTGCCGATAATGCGCTGAAATGTGCACTGTGCCGAAGATGATATGTTTGAAAAACCGTAACTGGCATAAGGACTCGGCTCCCAACTAAAATGATGCATGACCACTACATTCAAGCAAAACAAGAAAAACATTTTATGGGATTTCGTTCCTATTGGATAATTCATCCCAGAAACAAGAAAATAAAAATATAAACCACAGCGCCCGTAGGGAAAATCGAACTCAAATCACTAACTAAATGGTCTTGCCAGACCGACATCTTAACCAGTATACTATTTGAGCTTCATGCAGGAAGAGGGATATTTGTCATAGGCATTCTGCCACCGATCAATCACAAAAGAAACGCACGACAGTGGCTTCCCGGCGTTTGGCCTCCTTTCAAGGTATTCATTTGTCTTGCGATGGAAACGGGAAAGGGAACGGGAGTGGAGGAAACGGGAAACCCATTGAATGAGAACTGTGCTTTGCTTACTGCCTGCTATTACATACACACGCTACATATACACAGCTGCTTAAGCCGGGCAGCTTGGCCGGTGCTTGTTTGCCGGTGAATTGAAGGAATATATTCTTGTTGCTTTTGCTACATACACACGCACAGCTTAGCCGTGGTTGTTTGCCGGCGAATTGAACTGAAGGAATGTTTTTTTTGTTGTTGCTTTTACTGCATACACACGCACAGCTCGGCCGTGGTTGTTTGCTGGTGGATTGAAGGGATTGAATTAGAAGGATGTTTTTGTTGTTGCTTTTGCTACATTCACACGCAGTGCTCGGTTCGCTGGCTGCCTGGTGTTGGCCGGTATTTATTTCCATCCTTCTTCGTCTTGTGATGCGATAGGGAGGGACGTGAAAGCGTTTTTATTTTGTTTCTTTCAGACATACGCAATTCGGTTAACTTGGGAGGTTAATGCCGGTGGGAGCAAATCGAATCAGCACCGATCGCGTTATCTTCTTGTACCAATGATGCTATGTAATTGACTACACGCCATTGGCACAGAGGCTGAATTTTGGGTGCACTGATATACGTACCGTGTAAAAAAACGTGGAAAACGTGTTAATTCCCGAAAACCTTTAAATTTCTGCAGCTCTAAAATTTGAAACAATAAGACATGTAACTTGGTCTGAGACCTGAGGTCTGAGACCTGAGACCTGAGATCTGAGACCTGCGAACTAGTACCTGAGACTTGAGAACTGAGAACTGATACCTGAGACATGAGACTTTCGACATGACACCTGAAACCTAAGACCTGAGATTTGAGATTTGAGATTTGAGACTTAAGACATGACACCTGAGACATGAGACATGAGACATGAGACATGAGACATGAGACATGAGACATGAGACATGAGACATGAGACATGAGACATGAGACATGAGACATGAGACATGAGACATGAGACATGAGACATGAGACATGAGACATGAGACATGACATGAGACATGAGACGTAAGACATGAGACATGAGACATGAGACATGAGACATGAGACATGAGACATGAGACATGAGACATGAGACATGAGACATGAGACATGAGACATGAGACATGAGACATGAGACATGAGACATGAGACATGAGACATGAGACATGAGACATGAGACATGAGACATGAGACATGAGACATGAGACATGAGACATGAGACATGAGACATGAGACATGAGACATGAGACATGAGACATGAGACATGAGACATGAGACATGAGACATGAGACATGACATGAGACATGAGACGTAAGACATGAGACATGAGACATGAGACATGAGACATGAGACATGAGACATGAGACATGAGACATGAGACATGAGACATGAGACATGAGACATGAGACATGAGACATGAGACATGAGACATGAGACATGAGACATGAGACATGAGACATGAGACATGAGACATGAGACATGAGACATGAGACATGAGACATGAGACATGAGACATGAGACATGAGACATGAGACATGAGACATGAGACATGAGACATGAGACATGAGACGTAAGACATGAGACATGAGACATGAGACATGAGACATGAGACCTGAGACCTAAGACCTGAGACATGGAACATGAGACCTGAGACCTGAGACATGAGACATGAGACATGAGACATGAGACCTAAGACAGGAGACAGGAGACATGAGACATGAGACATGAGACATGAGACATGAGACATGAGACATGAGACATGAGACATGAGACATGAGACATGAGACATGAGACATGAGACATGAGACATGAGACATGAGACATGAGACATGAGACATGAGACATGAGACATGAGACATGAGACATGAGACATGAGACATGAGACATGAGACATGAGACATGAGACATGAGACATGAGACATGAGACATGAGACATGAGACATGAGACATGAGACATGAGACATGAGACATGAGACATGAGACATGAGACATGAGACATGAGACATGAGACATGAGATATGAAACATGAGATATGAGAATAAGAATGAGCATAAGAAAACAGTTTCTAATGCCAGTTTACATACTCACACAGCGCTCGGTACATCATTCGACAATATCTTTGCAGGCTGATTGTTTCCATCTAGGTTTGTCTTGTGATGGGATATGTGATATGTTTTGTTTGGTTTCTTTCAGACATATGCAATGCAGTTGCGCTGCGAGGACAATGCCAGCGATGAGAAAGCTTGTTAATGCCGGTCCGGCATAAAATCTTTTACCGATAATTCCACCTTCAAGGAAGGTTATTATTGGAGACAATACTGTTTCGGCTCTCATAGAAAATGAGTCGAATTTTTTTACAAGGGTATTTCAACATATCGCGATATAACTTCAATCTGTTCATTACCTTTGTGTACTAAAACTGTATACACATGAGGAGACATTTGTTTTCTATACATTGAAGTTATTTTTATGTTGTAATCTCTTGGAGTTTTCGAGAAAACGATTTAATTTTAAAAGTTGTTTAAACTGCTGAACCTTGAACAGTGCGGGCCAAATGCGCCTATTTATATTTTTTAGAAAAAAAAAAACAGTTTTGCTGGTAATATTTTCGTATAATTTCATTAAAAATGCTAGAAACGGATAACTTTCATAAGACAAAGCTTCAATTTATTCTATTTTACCTGTTTTTTGTTTTAGATAGGGACATTTCACAAACATGATGGAAGCCATCTTTCTAATTGTTATTGAACCTGCATATAGGCTTAAATTTATTGTACTTTTTATATGCACTTAATATTGAGAAACAAAACTGGCCAAATGTTTGTTTTGAGGTTCTGTAGGTACCTATGATTTTAAAGATCAAAATATTTGATCAAAGAGTATGGAAACCTTTTATAAATATTGAAATTTTTTCATTCAGTGAATTCTCAATTCTTTTTAATTTTAATTCTTATGACGTAAAGCGTATGACTCTCGAAATGCTTTGATTGAATATGTTGTTTTGTTAGCCATTTCGTCAAACGACTGTATGCGCATTTAAACCGATAGACGCTTGTATATAGGAACACTTTCCCCTAACTCAGAGAAATCAGGAAAAATAAATATAAATTTAGAAATTAAATTCTCAATCGATAATTTTTCGGATTCCTCTTTCATAGTTTTGCTATTAAAAATTTCTATAGACATGCTGAAGTTGTAAGTTAAGCTAAAATATGACCAAAAATCCGTTCTTTTTTTTAAGACAGCCATAATATTTTTATTTTGTATTAACTTTTGTTATATATTCTCATCAATTTTTATTTTCCTTTTATTTTATTTTGTTTCTATTTTGCATCTTTTTTTTCTACATTTTTTATTCAATTCTTGTTTGCTTTTTATTTGAATTTCCTTTTTTTTTGTTTTAGCAAAATAATCTCGTTTCATATCTTTCTTTCACTTTTTGTCCATTTTCCATCTGCTTTTTTTTAATGATTTTTATCTGTTTTTATAATTTTCTTTTTCTTTATTTCTGGTTCTTAAATATTTTTTGTAATATATTTGCTTTTTATAGTTTTCACCGGATGTGTTCTGTTTTAAATGCATGTTACCACTTAACGTTAATCTTTTTTTTATTTTATTTTGTTAGTATTTTATCTGTTTTTCATTGTTGTTTCACTATATTTTTCTGGATATTTTCTTTTATTTAATACAATTTTATTTATTTATAGTAAAAACATTTTTATCTGCTTTTCATCAGTTTCTTTTGTTATATTTTTTATCTATATCTTTGCAAAGTTATATCTTCAGTGTTTATACAAATTGGAAAAGGATTTAATCTATTATCACCATTCTCTCATGTGGTATGATAAACTTTTTCATCAGTTATCAGCATAATACCTGTTCATTATCAGTTTATTCATCTTTTATTTTTATCTGTTTTTCATACTTTTTTTTGTATCAATACATATGTATTTTGAAATGTTTCTATATGATTTTTAACTATTTTCAATGTGTTTTTTTTTTCATTTGATTTACCACTAATTCCATAATTTTTTCCTCCATCTGTAAAGGATTTTTATTTTCATTTCTCTGGTTTCCGGTGATCTCGGCTACACATTGCAAAAATAATCAAATTTTGTTTGGATGATTTTGATTAAAAAAAAACTTTCTTTTAAATATAATAACATTATTCAGAAACGAACTTTTTTAATGGCTTGAGTTTCAATTTCTTATCGATTGGAATTTTGTTCCTCTTAAATCTTGATTTGGGTTTGTTTTTTTTTTAATTAATATTTTTCATACAAAATTTGCTTTCTGTATTTCGATTCTAAGATCGTATTCTTTTTCCAATATACATATTAGTTTTCGTGCATTTTCACAAAAAAAGCAATTCGATTGTGGTGTTCCCATTAACAAAATTAATTTTTTTCCTTAGAATTAAGAAGTCGGAAGTGAATAACAAATTAGTAGTTTTAAAATCTTTTTTGATGGCTGTTAGAATTTTCGAAATCATATTTAATATTGTATTTTTCCGTTCAATCATTACGTTTTCTAAAACATTGAATTTTTTTATAGTTTTGATATAGTTAAGTTGGCAGAACACTTTCCTACTAAGCCGAATTCCATAAGTTTGAACCCAAGAAAAAAAATTCGAACACAGTTGTAACGAATAAGTTTTTCAATGAATTTCCACCAATTTCAACTTTGATATGGATTCACGTATGGCAGAAAATATAAAAACGACTATAATAAAAAAAGAAACCTTAATTTATATTAAATTTTAACACAAAAAAAGATTAAACGACATTCAACATTTCCGTTTTTTTAGAATATTCAATGAATCGAATATATTTTGATTTATTTGAGCAAATCTCTACTTGAATGAGATGACGAAATTTTAAGAAGGAAGAAAATTTGCATTTAAACTGCTTGAGCCCTCTTTAAGAAAAAATGGAGATGTTTATTGTTTTTGAGAACAACAATTCATCTAAATTTTTCATTACTAAATCTCACTCAGAAATATTTCGATAGGTGCAATGCTCAATGATGATTGCATATGGGTGCCATACTATACAGCAACCCTGTTTTAAAGTGAGAGGAGTCTTCCAATACAATATTCCACTCAAACAAAAAGTGTAATAAATTTCCCTTAACGCATTTGAGAATTCGTTTTCGTTGATTACATGTAGATATTTTACATTTGTTTATCATGCGCCACCTCATTAATTAAAATTGAAAGAGTCTTTCAATACAACACATAACAAAGTTTTATTAAAATTTGTTTCCCATATAAATAAATCATCTTCATGTCTAAACGCCCTTTTTACTATCAATTTTTTTCAAAAACCTTTCGAAAATTGTTTGAATGTAGTCATATTTTTATTCATTTTGTATGGAACCCCCCTTTATAAAAACGGTAAACGGTAAATTTCATGACATGAAAAATTTCATTATGATCATTTTTGATCAAAATCGTTCGAAATTTGTAAAAGTTATGTCGTATTTTACAATGAATATATGTATAAGAAACTGCCCTCCTCCCTACCCCCGTTTCCTACGAAAGAGTTTTTAATAGATTTATTGTTCAAATATAATAAAACCTGGCAACAAACATAATAAATTATTCAATTATATTTATGTTTTTGTGTAGAAATTGATGAAAAAATCATGAAAATTATTAAGATTGTGTCATATATTATGATATCCCAAGCAACCAAAAGTCCCATAAAACAGGTACAAAAACGCTTACTCAGCCCCATCATTGATATGAAGTACGTTCTATGCGGCTCAAAATTTAAGTTCTTATTGATATTTTCAAGTTCCAAAACACGTCTTAATGATCTTCTATTCAGCTTCCAGTGGCCTTTTAATTCAGCTTCCAAAAAATAGCAAAATGAGCAAAAAAATCTCTCTCTATCTCAATTGAACCGTTGGCTTCGGTTCATATCACCTTCTCTTGATTATTCACTGTGTTCTGTACCGGTGCCGCCATTATGCCACGCGCCGGATCCCAAACTCGACAAATTGCTCAATTGCTTCTTTCCTACATTTCCTACATATATCCCATCAGAATGGTCACTCAAGTACAAAATAACATAATAACATAACAATAAGATGAAATGATGGGAATAGAAATAGACCAAGAAAAATGATTATGATCACATGGGAGAACTATTCCCTTCATTCCGATAGACATCGACACTCAACCAGTATAATATTCATACGCCAGGTTGGTCTCCTGTAGTAGAATGTTAATACATGGGCCCCGGAGAGGCGCAAGATGTGGGTTCAAGTCTCACCGGGAGACAAGGCGAATTTTTTCGCATGTTTTTCAACATCGATTTTCTCTTATCTAGTCCCTGAAATTTCATCTAAGTTGGATTCATTTCTCTACAAAAAAGTTTCGCTGACTGAATGTTTGAGTCATGACCCATCTCTGGGTCGCAATTTAAAAAAAAAAGTACAAAATAACTTATTGAAAAAAAAACTTGCCCGGCTTGACGACAATCGAACCCCAACCTTTGTGGTGAGAATCGAACACGCTACCACGAGACTACGCCTAGATGTTGTTCTAACTGAAACTAAAACTCGAAGATGTGATTTGATTTTTAAAGCACATCAATGCACTTTTTGTGACTTATCAAATCCCGTTTGAGCACTTTTATGCCCTTTATGTGACTTACCAAATTCCGTATTGAGCATTTTTGTGCCCTTTATGTGACTTAAGCCCAGTATAACGTACGTATAGATCACTTTTGCAGCTTTCAAGTTCGTTAATGTGTACATATAGTTCACTAATGGGAATTGGGCAAAACAAGTCACATACAACGTACATATTAATCACTTTTGCTACTTTTAAGTTCATTAATGAGTACATAAAGTTCATTAAAGGGAATTGGGCAGTTGATTCTCTTTGTCAGCCAATATGTAACTTCCAATGCCTTCATTCAAGTAAATATGTGACTTTTGGTTGCTTGGGATATTATACCCTCAAATCGGAGGGTTCTGAAATTATTTTAGATAGTATCTTCCTGAAAACGGTCATATCCTTCATTTCGAATAAATTGTTTTTTCATCTTTAAAAAAAATATTTGTAATTTTAATTTTTTTTTAAATATTTTTCATCGTTTTTTTAACTTTGATGTATTTATCATTGTTTTTCCTTCCATTTCTTACTGTTTTAGCTTGTTGTTATATTTTGTTCATCCATATTTTTTATTGCGTTTCCCAGTTTGTATCTGTATTTCATTATGTTTTATATGTTTTTTCTGTAAGAATAATTTTTACGTCATTTGTTTTCAATTGTTTTAATTTTTGAATTATAAGTTTTTATATGGTTTTAATCTGTCTTGTTATCTATCTTTTATTTGATTTTTAATTGTTTTAGTATAACATTTCCTCTGTATTTCTTTCGCGTTTCGTTTGTTCTTTAGTAAATTTAGCTGGTTTACCTGGGTTTATTTATATCTATTTGAAGTTAACTTTTTTGGATCTGGTATAATCAGTTTTCAATTTGGCTTGTTCCTGTTATTTATCTGTTTTCAGTCTGTTTGTTACCTGTTTGTTTTTTCTTATAAAGCTTAGTTCTTTCGGGACATTTACGAATGTATGTATCTCAAAAACCATTCGTTTGATTGAAATACTTGCTATGAGAAAAAAAACGAAGGTAATCCTATGATAATTAACGAAAAAAAAATTTAAAAAGTTATTTATCGTTTTCTGTAAGAAAAATGTTTACTTTATTATTGGTATCTCCCATCGGCCGGCGCACACTTTTTCAGTCATGATATTGATCAGTTTTTTCAACTTTTACTTCGTCTTATCTGTATTACAGGTGGCTGCATCCTCTTCCTTCAATTTCTTCTATTTTTCGGTTTAATACTTCTCTTTTAAAAGGAACTTAAAGGCGGTTTAGTGGATTCAGCTGTTTCAAAATCAAAAAAACCTGATTATTTTTGAGCCATTTCAAAGCGTTTTTAATGGAATTTCTGCAGACAATTACAAAGTAAAAACCATCATGATATTAGTATTAGTAATCGGTTATTATTTTTCGTAGGTTGCGAAGGGTACATACAAGATTACTCTTTTTAGGCTTTAAAAAACAGCGGAAATCAAAGTTTTCGATTTGAGAATTGATGTTTTTTTTTTCCACAGGAGCAGAATCTTGGCAAATTATTATATTTTTTACAAAACAACCAGCAAATACATACTTTAATATGCTATGGACCTTGCCGCGAGTAGACTTGTTATGGAAAACACTGAAATTGGTTTGATATAGGGGTTATCATAAGTTTTGTTGTCCATCAGAAACCACCTGTCTCATAGCCTCGGTACCGGCTATAGCTATACTGCTTTAAAGCTCTGGAACTAGCAAAATTCGTTGTTTGAGGTTAGGTTTGCATGACTCAGTACGAGGCAACACTTTCAGTTCAGCGGAAGAAAAATTTGCTGGACATTTCAGCGATCTACACTTAGTTTTAAGCTTATTAAAAATTAAAAATTCTGGTATTAGACTTGACTAGTTGCCGACCATAGTTGCTGATCATGTGCTTCACTAGAATGTTTGATTTGAACTTTGTGCAAATTTTTGACAGTGTTTGCATACTTTTCCAGCACTCACACGCGGTAATTATTTGAATGATCAACGGGTCAATCCATTATCAAGGTGGTTTTTGAAGGAAACTGTGCAAAATATTTTTTTTCTCTTGCATTGAAAATATCTAAAAAAACGCGTGAATTTCATATTTTAAAAAAAAAGGTCGTTTAGTAATTTATACAGGCTGCAAAATGCTGTTAAAATTTTTAATGTCCGATTACTAATAAATGCTTTCAGCAAAATAAAGTGTCCCATTTTTAAAAGAATCAAGCTTTATTATTTGTTTTTTTTTCTGTCTATTTTTGTCTGTATTTTAGTTTGTGTTTGTAATTGAATCTAGCTATCATCTGTTCTACTTATTATTGCATCAGCTTTATCTTTTTTTTTAGCTCAAACAGATCGCCTGTTTTCAGTTTCATATCTGCTAACTGTTTTTTCTGAATTTTTATTTTTTACAATTTTCTTTCACGGATTTTAACTTTTCTTTTTATTAAATCTATTTTGAACTATTTCTGATCCATTTCAAATATTATTGTTGATTGGTTTTCGACCTTAAGCTGTTTTTGACCATTAAGTAGTCCTGCAACGGTTATCAGATTTTTGTTGGAATATCCATAATTATTCCAAGATATTTCGACGTTTCGAAAAAAATATTTCTATACGTCCCAGTGTTTTTGATTTACAAACATTATATGAAGCTCTTGGAACCAAAGGGGTTTAAGTGCATAAAAGATTATTTCGAGAAAAAAGCTCTTAAATTGTTGTGTTTGACCATTTTCCACATATTTTTTTGAGAATTTGTATTTTTTTTCAATGTGAAAGTATGCAAATAAAATTCTAAAAATACGGAAAACTCATCAAATAGTTTAAGTTTGACATATGAAAACTCATCTTTTGGTATCATTAACTTAAAATCGACCATGGTCACTTGTACCCCCTTTTGGCGCAGGGGCCTCCTCATATATCTATATTTCTTTCGACCTTACTTTTTCTCTAAAAAAAAACTGGCAAAAACCTCCTGAGGTTCCAATAATGCTCCATAATCCTGTCCATCTTTTTTTTCTCTCTCTCTTTCGTTTCCCACATATTTGCGGGATGACATTCCTCTGGTCATCATCATCCAGAGGGAAGAAATATGCTAGTTTTTTTCCCAACTCAATCTACTTTCGTCTGTCTTGGACCGAAAGCAGCTCCACTTCGGTCTGTATAGTGGGTGACCGCAAATATATAAAAATCGCCATCGCCATGTTATCGTGCCACAAAATATGACCGATCATCATCGAAATCGATTGATGAACGACGGCGGGCTTCTCGAGGACGAAAAAAGGGATCAAATCCCGGGGAAAACCGATTACCGAATTGTTTCACAAACATATGGCTGAAAGGGATTTTCTTTCGCAGATGCCAGGAAAATATAAAAAAAATGCCTTCGGGCTGGTTGACTGGTTGGTGAAGACGACTGTCCAGAAAATTTAATTTCCCTTAGAGCAAGCCAAGGGCTTCGTTAAAGTGGTTTTGTTTTTCTTCTACGGAATTTGATTGAATTATCTTTCCAATAGATAGAAAATGACCATGACAAACAACTCTTCACTTAAGATTTATTTGGGATTGAATTGTGTTTCGAGAAGAAGAGATTAACAATTTATGGATGATAATTACAATTTTTGAAAGCTATGATTTAAACTATCACGGTTCCACTGAAGAAACAAAAAGAATGTAGATTTATCAGAACAAAATATTAAATTTATCCATACATACCTAAAAATTAAAATTTATTCATGTAAGCGTTACTGAAAAATTCTGCGAAAAATTCTTCGTCCATACTATTTATTCTAAACATAATTGTGAAAAACTATTCAATTACTGGTAATAACAAAATCAATCAAATCGTACAGTCCATTAAGCTCAATACTTTTCGCCTGACCGGAGCACCATATTTACTCCAAATACCTACTAGTAGTTGGTCCGGGGAGAGCCCAAAGTGCACTTTTCACCATCAATCACATGCCACATTTCATCGCTAAACAGTTCGGACGTGTATGATTAATCTTTTTCGCACCCACACACGCTCATACCTACTCGTTTATTTCCGTTTTCCTTTCCGCCAGGATTTTTCCTCCCCACTTTCAGCTCCATGGTTCCGTTTCAATTCTTTAAATTGAAAAAAATATATTTCCGTATGAAAACGATGATTGGGGCCAAGGGGTTCGGTCCCTGCAGGCAAGCAAGAACCCGACCGACAATTGTCAAATGTAGTTAGTCACTTTTGAACGCTCTCTCATGATTTCCGGTGTATTTCATTCCTTGTTTCCCGTTCTTCTCTTTCTTCTTTCCAGGAATGGAGGCCATCATGTCGGAGTTCTTCAACGACACGACGACGGCGTTCTACATCATTCTGGTGGTTTGGTTCGCGGATCAGTACGATGCCGTTTGCTGTCACACAATTGTCACGAAACGTCACTGGCTGAGGTAAGTGGATGAGACGAGCGTGAAAAAGGTGTGTGTTTGCTTCTGTGCTTTTTCCCGGCCCCCGAGAATATGGCCTGGAATTGGCGCCATGTGGGTTAGACAAATTTGCAGATGGAGGTGTCCTTTGTTATGGGATTCACTTTGGAAATGGTGTCTTTTCGGGGTCTGAAATATGAAAATTGATTGGGGGACCCACAGCGATACCATTTTTGAAGAACTCTGGGGAAACCTTTTTCCTTTTATCCGTAACCTATGAAATTGCAAAAAAGAACTTATATGAGAAAACTTATCAAGCTTGAGTTATATTTATTCATTTTCGTTTGTGAGGTCACTATAATATTAAGTAGCGAAAGATAATAAATTGACCCTTTCCCTTTCTCATATTCCCTGACCGGGGTGTCATGATTTTACGAATCTCAATTCAGAGATTCACTTAAACACGTCTGTCACTCGCAAGAATAGATCAATGACTGACTTTGTTTTGTTCGTTTGTCAAGTGCTGCCAAAATAGCAAATGTTGTCAAAGAAATTTATTTTATTTTATTCATCTACAGTGTTGCCGATACAACTATTATTTTATTTTATTCCTAATTAAATTTGATTTATTTTCTGTATATTCTTCATCTCATCCCTACACGGGACAGTACTCATTTTTCAACGAGTAATGTGATATTTCTACCCAGAAAATCTGGCAACGCTATTGTGCCACCACGAACCTAATTTGAGTAGTCTCGCTCAACCGTGTGAAGATGTGAACATTTGTACCGTGTTTATCACCATCCTTTCTACAAATAGTTGTTCAAATAACTGGCAACACTGTAGAAATTTTTACAAAGAGTAGGGGAGAGTGGGGTATTATGGGCCACTTTTTTCTTAGCTTTATAGCTTCTTTGTTTTAAAAGATAAAAAGAAAAATATAAATGGAAAGGTTTTCTACATTTTTAAGGTATCATGAGGCATTTTTTTTTATTTTTTAAATATATAAATTTAACGAGTTCTGACTGTTTTGAAAAAAAGTTTTTTTTTAAGATAAGTTAACCACCGTTAATTAATTTTGTAAATTTATTTTTCGGCATATCGGTGAAAAGTAGTTTTGAAATTGATAAAGATGGATAGAGAAGTGAGAAGAAATTTTTTTACAGATGTTGAAAAGAGCGAAAGAGCATTTTTGCGAGGAAACTTATTAACGTACACCATACTTTATCCTGCAACATTTCATTATTTAGGAGAAGTAGTACCGGGATAGAGGTGGCACTACCTTAACCTATACAATGAAATCTGGTAGTATACGTGTTCACCACATGTAGACTTCGGACCAACCAGATTTCATTGTATAGGTTAAAGTATTGCCACCTCTATCCCGGTACTACTTCTCCTAAATAATGAAATGTTGCAGGGTAAAGTATGGTGTACGTTAATAAGTTTCCTCACAAAAATGCTCTTTCGCTCTTTTCAACATCTGTAAAAATTTTTGTTCTCACTTCTCTATCCATCTTTTTCAATTTCAAAACTACTTTGCACCGATATGCCGAAAAATAAATTTACAAAGTTTTTTTTTATTTTGAAAAACTGTGGGGAAACGGGGGCACCAAATCTTTTGAATTGATTAGATACCGTGAAAAGTTTATGAGTTGACCCAAAACTGAAGTTTCATAGTCCAATTTGTTATTTTAAAGCGATTTCAGATGAGGAAATAAAAAAGAGACTTGTGTATGATCGAATAGTTCCTATTTCCTGGCTCGCGAACGTTTCGGCAAAATTCCTTTTATAGAATTTATGTTCGTCTGTGGAAAAATGGACCAAATATTTTTCACAACTCTTTATTTGGCATAAGAAAACTTTGCTGGTAGGAAAAAGGTATTTTAAGTTCTGAACGTGTAAAAAAACACCAAAATATAGGTGGCCCAAGAAACCACACAAAATGTGGCCCACGATTCCCTACAAGCTATGATTTGCAAATTGGTTGCATTTGTGTGACTTATTGATGTTTCATCAAAAATTCCTTTTCTACGAGACAGATCATGACAAAACTGAGATCATAAGCGTATGAGCATATTTTTGTTATGATTTTTAGGTCTACCACGGATGCAATTTTGCGGGTGCTTGTTTAATTACGTAAGTACATTTTTCCAGGCTAGTTAAATAAAAGACGCATATGATGCGTACATAAGTCAACAACATATAGAAAAACATGCATGCTTACGCAAAACGACAACGATGACAGTTGGATTGAGATTTTTATCTCAGCACACAGCTCAGATATTTATAGTGGCCCACGTTTCCCCATGGTTCACGTTACCCCACTCTCCCCTTCTGTTTAAAATATTTATTCACGTTGTGACAACTTCCGATAATCTATATGAACAGAAAACATGCTTGAAACATTTTTAGAAATGGAAACTTGATCTTAAAAAGTAACATTCTCCAAGGAAACACATCAAAAAAACACATTTCTTACATAGTAAGGAGGTTTTATTTAAGCAAACGCTGCACGAAGTTAAAAACATTCAAAACAGTTTATTTTCTGTTTTTGTTTCTTAAGGTCCAAACCCAAAAATCTCCAATAGATATATAAATTTTGGAAGAAAAAATACGATAATGAATGATAACATTGTAACTTGCATTCCACAACTCAACACGGAATTTTCAAAAGAAACGATTATGGATAAAACACCCTTTTAACAGTATTTCTGTAAATTTTCTACAGTGTTGCCAGTTATTTTAACAGCTAAGCCCAGAATATTTTTATTGATAATTTTAAAATTTTCTTCGAAATTTCTTTTTTTTAACAAAGTTTTGATTAACATCTTTTTTGTCGAAATTGTGTGAGTGATTTATTATTATCGAAGAAATTTCAATTCATTTGAGCTAAAAATTGAGGGAAAATTTTAAGTTTTTAGGAATAATTATTAGTAATTAGTAGTGCCCAGCAGTGATGCCAATTGAATTTATTGTTTTTCAATGCCAAAAGACATAACCCCATTCAACATCTAATAACATTTTTTTTCCTTATTAGATACGAAGTCACGGTGTTCGACGAAGTTGTGCAACAGAAAATTTCCTTTAGAAAACCATGAACAGGCTCGGTTTTACAGCAGAAACTAAAATAATGTTGATTTTTCAGTATAAAATATTCAATTTTCCCATACAAACTTTAAAGTTCAAATTTACTCATGTAAACATTAGTTAAAAATTCTGCAAAAAAATATGGATGTACTTTGAACCAAAACGAAGCTTTTTTGTCCCCGGGTTTTGAGAAATTATAAAATGATCCCAAATCGACTCATTCTTGTGCCGCCGAAATTAACTTGGCGAGAAAAAGATGGTCACTTTCTTCTTTGTGTACATTCTGTCGATAAAGCGTATTCTTTTCTACTGAATTGTTTACGTCAATTGACAGATAAAAGCTAGAGATATTACACACAATTTTTTTGATTAAAACTTGTCAAAATCATCCCAAAATAGACTGCTAATAATTTTTGCATTTTTTTATGAGTTTAACTGTAGATTTTGGGATTGAGAATTCATTACCTATACAATACTTTTTATATTAATCAATGTATGTAAATTTTCTTTTTTTTTTAATTTAAGTTCTTAGAAGCTGTTTTTTGTCAAATTTCCAAAAATTCTGCTAAATATGAGAATTTTGAAACTATTTTGAAGATTTTAAACAATTGGAATCTTGGATATTTCTTAAAAAGTAATTCAAATAATTTTGCAGTCTCCTGCAAAGTTGTTAAATGGGTTGAAATCTTCAATTTAAAATACTCAATTATTGAATGATGTCAGAAATAGTAAACAGTCAAGTGCTGTAAACTTATCTTATTAAGTTTCTAAAAATGGAGATTTTTTTTCTGCATACTTTTACTTTCAAAATAAAAAAAAAACATTTTTTTTTAAATATATGGAAAATGTACAAAAACATCAACTTTCTAGCGTGTTTTCAGGGCATATAGTCTAAGTCACTGGCTCTTACACCCCGGGAATGCAGCCCAAACAGCCACAGTCCAGAAGTAGAAAGAAGAAGAAGAAGCGTGTTTTCCAGAAATAAGCTTTTATACTAAGCTTGTTTATAATGTTTGCAAAACAATGTTAGTGCAGCATTTCAGAGTCAATGGGCCCTATTACATAAGACGAGTCGAGAAACTCGACTCGACTCCAGTCACCGTCGAGTCGAGCGAAATGTCTTATTACGATAGTCGAGTGAAACAGCTGAGTCACGAACATTCAAGCAGTCGACTCAGTCGAGCTACTCGACTGAAATTCCACTCGACTCGACTACTGTAATACCAAAATGGCTCACTCGAGCATAAATGACTCGTGACTGGTCTTATGTAATAAGGCCCAATGACTTAAGATGTATGTCAATGAGTAGTCAAACAGGCCAGATTGCCTGGAGCCCGGATATTTGATATAAAATTTGGTAAAAGTTCCGACCCGGTAGCCCAGATTTCGGTGAAAATACCCAGATTTTTCCCGGATTAATTACCTTAATTTCCAAAATTCAACAAAAAACTGAAAATGAGTAGTTATAATTTTTTATTTTTGCGTCCAAAAGCGTATTTTTCTAGCAAGTGTTATCTGAATAAATATGAACGGTGTTTTAAAGCTTCAAATAAGATTTAAAATCTGCTGAAAAAAAAATTTCAAGTGATTTCTTCTTATTTTTTATTGAATTTTTCTGTGGTTTTGACCAAATTTGCCCGGATATTGCTAGAATTTTTAGTCGAACATAAAAAAAATTCCTGAACTTCACCAGGTTTTTTTTGTTATATTGCTTAGATTTTCCTGGTCCGGATGAGATCCGGGAAAAATTCTGATTATCTTATTTTATACACTTATACGTCTTTCGCTACAATTGCCTCAGATATCAATGTCATTACTTTAGGATTGTTTGATCTCCTAGAAAAGGTCGATTTTCAAGATCGATTCAGCTGAATGGTTTCAGGATCGATCCACCTAAAAAATCGAAGCAAAAGGATCGATATCTGCAAGATCGATCTTAGAAATTTTTGTTAAAGAGTGGTATTGCCTTAGGGCTGTTTTATGCTGAAGTTATAATGAAAAATGACAGGAAAGTTCATATTTTTGAATATCAAAGGTATGAACAATAAAAAATGTGTTTTCAAATTCAACATCAGAATGTTTAACTATTCATTACTTTGGTTGAGTGTATGACATATTAAAAATAGAAAATACCATCGATTCAGTCACAGGTCATGACACGAAAGTTACGTGTTCAGCTATCATCTGCAAGGCTCATGTTAAATTTTTTAAGTATCCGAATGTTTAATGTATGATTTTTATAAAGAATAGAAGAAAAATGAAAATATTCATTTGAGAAATAATTTGATTCAAACATAAAATAAAAACTGAACGATTTATTTTTCTAGAAATATTTTTTTGTTGAGGTCTCATTTAAATGTTTACCAGCCTTCTACCGAGTTTTGGCTATAAACAAGGTTTCCGAAAAAAAAAATCTGTGTTTTTGACAAATAAATATCTGTAATTTTGTGTTTTGACCTTTAAATTCTGTTACGGTTTTCTGTGATGCTGTTGTCATGAGTTTTACAGAAAAGTCAAGTTAAATATTCACCAATTGAATCGTTTTCTAATATTCATAATTTCAAAAGTATTTACAAAACACATAAATTCTGTGTATTCTGTGAAAAAAATGATATTCTGTGAACTGTGACACAAATACTGTGACGAAAATTTGATAAAATTTGTGAAATTACAGATTATTCTGTGAGTTCGGAAAACTTGATGAGACTCAAAAGTTTCGGTTAGAAGCTATGCCTTGAGCTTTCGATTATTAGAGAATTTAACAAAAGTTCTGGTTTTCCTCAAAGGAATAGAGGTAAAAAAACGCTAGATTTTTTGTCGGTCTCAATTTTATTGGAATGGAAGCACCAATAATGAAAAGCAGAATTTAGGAAGTCGCAGGAATCAACATTTGGTACGAAACTGAGCCTCGGTACTTCCGGAATATATATAAAAATAAACTCCAAAATATCGAAAGATCGGATCGAAAATTAACCGATTAAATCGATTTTATCAAGGATAAAGAATCGATTCAAAAAATCAGAAATTTTAGTTCAAAAGATCGATCTTGCAAAGATCGATCCAAGATCGACCAATCCTACATTACTTAGAATGGATATTATTTGTAAAAACTAGTTCATGGATCTGATTAATGATTCTTCCAACACCCACTGAATTTTAACCAATGCAAGTCATCGGCTCTTTTAGCATCTTATTGCTATTGGAATATTTTTGGAAGCCTTAAATACGATTTAAAATCTGTCGATGAGTTTTGATGGAAAACTTTCCAATTTTGAAATCAAATGCTCGGATTTTGCCAGGTTTTTTAGATAAAATAACCTGGATTTGATCTGCCTGAATAAGTATATGCTAAAAAATTCTGGCAATCTAAATTTAACCCTTTATTTCATGATTTTTTATTTTTTCTCGAAAAAATTCTCAATAGTGCGCAGTGATGAATACATGAAGGGAAAAATAAGGAAAAAATATTCTTTTCACATATTTCGGTTATTTAGCAAAAATAATAATTGTTGCAAATTTGCAACAACATGAAACGGTTACACCTTTTTTTCTTCACACTGACAACTAGAAATAAATGCTTATTCCTAATTTCTTTTGCACTAATCATAGTTTTCGCACAGGAACTTCGCAAATCTAGATTTCTGGACACCGAAAAAGTTAAGAATTTAGCTGGGAGTAGTTATGTATATTGGTTTTCCACCATGGATGCACGGATTCACCGCAGTTTCTGCCTAAGTATGTACTCACATGCATTCTTGGACCGATCCCATGGCTTCGTATGTAGGTATATTTTGGAAGAACGAGTCAATCAGGTTACTTAGAGGTATTCCGGCATCCGTGTATATACCTGACCAGTTGGCAGCTGGTTAAACATTCATATAATCAGCTATACGAGGAAACACATCTTACCTATCGGCTTCTTATGGGATTCGAACCCAAAAGTTGTCTCGCCGATACCGGGAATCGAACCCAGCCTGGCACATTGGAACCAGACTCGCACCAGCTTATCCACTAGACTACAAAGACTCTCGAGAAATTAGTTAGGAGTAGTTATGCGATAATATACCACCTACTGGGGAAATTATTCCTTACGTTTGCTTGAAGGTGCTAAAAAAACGAACACACACATATAGGATCTCAGTGAAACTTCACGTTTCTTTGAAGGGATCTGATTTACTTAACTCTAAGGCGTACATCTTTCAAGGATTTTATGGCTAGCATCTTACCACCAGACCACGGAAAGAGCACTATATGTGCCGTGATCGGGATTCGATCTCATGGACTCTGGCTTAGATGACTGGAACGCTATCCTCTAGGCCACGACCGGCGGCAAAATGGAAAGCTTCTAACCTATACAACTTTTCTGAACATAACCTTGAACAAATCAATTCCAAAAACGTATTTAAATTGGTTCTGATAAAGATTCTAAATCTTAAATCATACCATAACTATTTGCCAGTTTTAATAAACAAACTTGAGTATTGAAGAGCAAAGTCTCAATTAAGTTTTGAAGGAATGATCCAATTACAAATTACATAAAACTACTAGCAGACCCGGTAAACTTCGTCTTACCATTTTAAACTTGGCGTCTATTTCAATTTTTTTTTTTGCTGTTTGACTTAAAAAAAAGCATCTAATCTTGAGTTGTTAATCGTCTCGCTTTCTTGAACATGTCCTAGTTTTTAAACATATCCATCTTTTCCGTTTGCTCGAATTGGCCCGCTCAATTATATCGGAATCAAATCTAGGAATTTTAACTCAATTCTACGGGTCTTTTAACTGATTATTCAAAAATTATCTTCAATAAATTTTACATACATCTTACATGAATCCTTTTCATTTACATTTCTTTGATTCGGATGCTTTGAATATTGCCGAATGATATCAGGTATCAGCTTCCCGTTGAAAATTCGATTTTTTCAGCACTCAACGTTACCATCTAACTTGGCAAACCTCATGCTAAAAAAAAACACTCTTTATAACTTGTTCCATAAATAACATATGTTGATTATATCTATGTTTCATTTATTGTATACCATTTAGTTGATTGACTCCGCTTTGCTCGAGTTCACTTTAAGGTTTAAATCGAAATCAAAAATTTCTCATTTATTGGAATTTATTACATATGAAACTTTATGGAAGAAGAATTTTGGATATCAGGACAATTTCTGGAGTGTTTGCTCAATATTCTGCGTAGCGCAGCACTTTTAGCTCCCAAGTAGCTTTTGGTGGCATATTTTTTAGAACTGAAGAAATAAAAACATTAGAGATGATTTTTTACAAACCATTTTCAAGCAGCTTCACTTTCCTCAGGTTTGGAAGCAGTAGTTATTTATATCCATATTTTCATCAAAATCATGTCCAAAAAAAAAGTTCGCCCTTTTTTTTAGCAAACAATGCAAACTGAATCAAGAAGTCCTGATTTATTGGGTTGATGTTCAAAGAAATTTAATTTGGTTTTGAAAGGAGAAAATATATGTTTAAATTTTTTGTTATTTAACCAAATTAAAGCATTTTTATCTTCTTTTTATCCTTAAAAACATACCTGCCAATTTAAACCATTTTTGTCTGATTTAAAATTTTCCTAAACAGTGTTGTAGGTGATTTGCGATTCTGTTTAAGATTATGTGATATTTTCAAGATTCACTAAGATTTAATTGGAACGCAGGTTTAAAAAAATTAAATATATAAAAAAGAACTAATCTTTCAAAACTACGATGATTTCATGAGTTCATTCTTTTTTTTTGGAAATTTTCATGTAAATTTACCTCGACATTTAAAAATTTTAAATATCCGCTTCAGATTTAACACTCGGGATACCCTATCTGACTATTTTAGAGAAAAATTGGAATATGTTTCATGACTTAAAGGCGCATTTCCACTTGTTTCACCGTGTGAAATGACAGGAGTTAATATTATTTTCAACACTTTTAGGTCATAACAAAAACTTATAAAAAAAAAATCAGCTTCTGCTATCAAAAAAATTATGCTTCTGGAATATCAATCACAAAAAAAATGTCAACAAAAAATCGGATCTAAAGTCTCATCTATGCATGTAGCCAAAATATGTTAAACAAAAACACACATTTATGTTAAGTACGTACTTGAATTCTGTGTAAACAAACAGGGAACCTGTAAACAGTTTTTTGGTGAACGATTTAAAAAAAAGTTACGTTTATTTAGTCAGATTGTTTATTTGGGCCCAACCATTTATAAATTTAGAAATCATGTATACATTTTTTGTAAATGTTGAACGTTTGCACTTCTTTGCATTCGGCCTTCAAATGAACATCAATCTTGTATAATCCATTTTAAAGGACAGGCTCTTGTTCAGTTCATGTGTCTGTTCATTTGCAACGGATTTTGTGGTTGTTCTATAAATTTAATGGCGCATGATACAACTTCTGTGAAGCACATTTGTACATGTTTGAAAAATATTTCTAGCGTTTTGGATTATAAACCAAGTCTTTCCACTTTTCTTTTTTCAAATGTCCGCAAAGAGTCATACCATTATTTCATACGTATCAGTACTAAATTAATATTAATTAGACAACAATTCCTTCTTGAAATAACACGAATTGAAGTTTTCATTTTTTCAAAACGTTTGAATGGTTTTGATTTGATCGGCAAAATATTATTCTGGGTCACATATGGGCGTCATTCATTACTACATATGTGCTGTACAAATGATCTAGGAATCAAGAAGAAAAAACACATCTAGGCTTCATGTGGTCACCACATGCATCGAAATTATGCTTGGTTGAGAAATGCGCGCCCAAATATTCCCACTAAACAGTATGCTATGCCATAGTTACTAACCTCCTACGACGTTTGCTTGCGACGCCTTGACCATAGAGACGAAAAACAAACCGCCCGCCCGGCGCCCAAAGTGAAGAAAATCTCGAAAAAATTGAAGGCCATGACTTCAATTTGATTCAGTTTATTACAAATTTAATGATTACGGACAATTAATGCGACTTTTTGTTGTTTTTATTCTATATAAACCGATTCGCATGCCCACAGAATATTCTAAAAATAATTTCATTTGAAACGGTTGGGTCATCTCGGAGGAGTAGTACTACAAACACCGTTACAAGAGAATTTTATATAATAGATTAAATATCATTTTTTGGCAAAATTAAATGAACAATAAAGATTTCTTCGGAATGAGCATTAGAATTTGGAACGTGATTCCAAAACTAGAACTCAAACTTGAAATCAGTTTAAGAATAAAAAAGAAATAAAAATAAAACTAAATTCAAGAACAAAAAGTTTTAATTTAAAATCCACTTCCAGAGCTTCCAGGAAAAGTTTGAATAGTATAAAAAAAGAGCATTTTTCGTCGATTGATTATAAGAAACGGCTCATACTTTAGTAAAAAATAATGAGCATCGTAATTTTCAATCAAATCATTCATTCATCTCTAAGAGAAAAAAAGCAAAACAATACTTCAAACCTCGGTTATCGAATGTTGACAGATAGTACTGAATTTTCAAGTGGAAAAATAAAAAAGTTTATTCGTTGTTTGTTATTAGATTATTAAACTCTCTGGATAAAGCCCCGTACTTGAGTTTGAATCACGTTCAATAATATAGAACTTTTGAAAATTGGTGTATGCTTATTTTGCAAGTTATGAAGGCATCCGACAATTTTTGTTATTCAAAATATGTATTTGTTATACCAACGGGCCGTGGAAAACAAATCAAAATAATGTGTTTCACATACGCTGAATTACAAATCCTAAATAAGTTAATTATTCGGATCCGTCCTAGTTTAAAGTTTGATAAATTTTGCACTTTTAATAATATTTTTCTAGTTTTGATAACGATTTAGAGCAAAACTTTTATTTTTTTTTACTTCGGGGGCTCTCTTTAATCAGGAGGGGGGGGGGGGGCGCAATTTTCCTCATCCACCCCCTTTTCATACGGCCTTAACATGATAATAAATCATTAATAACGAAAACACTTTCATCGGGAAACAAATACACTGTTTAACGATGCAAATTTCGAAAACACACTATGGAACCCATAAAACTAGCTAGGGTACTACCGTTGCATGGTGTTGCAAATTTGCAACAGTTATTGAAAACCCATTATATCAGAGAAAAAACAAAAAAAAATCCCAAATTTTGTTCATTATGTAAATTACTTTAGTGGGAATACGAAAATATTTTTTTTGAGTCGAAAAAAAATTCTCAATATGAATTACACTAGGCCTAAAATTTGAAAAATAAGGCTTTTTCCACATTCCATATTTTTCGGATTCAAGTGGGTATTTTTTGTACCATTAAACACTTAAAGTATTTTTTTATTAATTGAACGTGATCTTGAAATTAGAAATATTATTCACATCGAAAAAAAATTACTTTTAAGCTAGATGTGAAGTTTAGAACAATTTTAATTAATTGTTGCAAATTTGTAACTTTATGAAACGAAGGGT
Organism: Uranotaenia lowii; assembly: GCF_029784155.1. Taxonomy (NCBI): domain Eukaryota; kingdom Metazoa; phylum Arthropoda; class Insecta; order Diptera; family Culicidae; genus Uranotaenia; species Uranotaenia lowii. The sequence continues at coordinate 91,562,671 of NC_073693.1, read as the reverse complement.
TAATTTAAAGAGTCCTTTTAAAGTTCCTTCACTAGCCTGTCATATTTTCCGAAGATTTTGTTTAAAATTCATTATTAGAATATCCAAGGGCTTTCATATGACTTTCGAAAAAAAAAATCCAACATTTTTCAAATGAGGCCCTCAGATAGGGTATAAGTGCAAAAATATTCTTTATTTTAGTTTATAATGCCAAACGGTGCTTACTATGTAAAACTTTATTTGGTGATTTTTTAGAATTTTATTTACATTCTATTAGGCTGGAACAAATATCAATTTCTTGTTTTTGTCACCCACCCCCCCCCCCCCCCTTCGAAATTTCCAAAATACCCGTAGGGGGAAATAAATAAAGCTTGAAATATTTTATGTAAATCTCGAAATAACATCCAAATGTCCGAACATTACATGACCAAAATACAAATATTTAAAGATGGGAGTTATTTCACCTTCAATATTTTTTATTGTATTGAACTTTTTTGACGAAAAAAATCTCGATTTATAGCTTTTGTGCAATGATATTGTATGCATTTTTGTTTCATACAACCTTTCATGCAATTTATTCCAACTTATTTGTTTTTCGCATTATTTTTTATTATCCCCTCCCCCTCGCGATGCTCCAACTCCGAGTGACAAAAGAAGGATTTGAAATTTGTTCCGTCCTTAAGTTCAAAAGAAAAAGTACAAATGTTCTAAAAATGTTTGAAAAACGGCAAAATACAATAATTTATATTTATGCACTTATAACCCTTTGCCTCCAAGGACTTCAAATGTAAACTTTCAACTACCAAGGGGTGATTATCATCCGCGTAACATATTTTCCTCAAAAACCGTCAAGATAAGAAACATTGCGGTTGTCAGTTGACGTTTCCGGTTTTTTCTCGGTAAGAAAGATAACGGAGGAAAAAAATCAAAGAATATAAACACTTTCCACAACTTAAGTTCAAATCAAAACACTCAACAGCACATCACAAACTGTTGCTCCTGCCTGATCTGTGGCGGGAGTTTCTTCTCAGATGGTTGCCATTGACAGCAGCAGTTATCACACGACGAGAGTTGGTACGCGATCAAAGATTTCCGCCAGAAGCAAATAACAACCGACAAACAACACAAGCAACTGGTATGAGTTTTTCCTCCGATGATTTTTTCTTCGCTCAAAGAAAATTCACTCTACAACACAGTTATCGTCGTCCATTGTTGCCAAAAGAAGGAAGGAACGAAGAGGAGGGAGCTCCTCGTGTCCGTATTTGGATTCATATTTTATATCAATTTCTTTCACTCGGAAAGCAACACCCAACTAAGAAGCAATGCAATCACACAAAATCTTGCTCCAAAGCACAAGATTTCCGGGACGTCATCGTCTCAGGTCTCTTTTTTGTGAACGGAAAATCGTTCGCAGAAAAGAAGAAGCTACACGGTGAATGCATCCTGAAAATGTTATGACAGATGTGAATTGAACGTTGCAGATTTGATTGTTGGTGCAATCATTCGATTGCTGGCTGCTGCCTGATTGGATCGTTTTGATGCAAAACTAATCATTCGGATAGGAAAAGTTGAGAGGAAGTTCATACGAGTTGCTGATTTTTGCGAATTTGATTGGATTTTTGGTTTGGTCAATCAAAGAGTAACCGTACCGTTTGAAATCGTATTTTGGAAAATAAATTTCATCTTGAAAGTATACAATTGCAATAAAAATGTCAATGTTGAATCTGCGAAAATTCAGCAAAACAAATTGATTAGATTCAATGAAACTCAGAGATCTGAAAATTGAATCTTAAACACAAGCGTAACTCGTAAAATTTGCTTTCGATACGAGTACACAAGCTTTCAAATGATATAAGTCGCGAATGACATAAAGATGTTAAAACGACTATAATCGAAACAAAAAAAATTGTCAAAACCCTGAAAATCAAGAAAAAACAACTTGAAAATTTTTTATTTCATCAAAATCAACGATAGGTTTTAAATAGTATTTTAGGCTTCCAAAAAACCTTTCATGATTATTATTATCAAACTTGCTCGTTTGGAAGGCAATTCAATACAAATTGTTTTTTTTTCTTGCTTGATTTGGAAATGAAATAAATAAATCCGTGCATAATCCGGGCCTTTTTCAATGAAATCCGGGAAACCGGGCCAGGCTGGACTGTTTTCAAATTTTGTATTAAATAGCCAGACAAGCCCGAGTAAGACCGGAAAATATGGCAACCTTCATTTAAGGGGGGGGGGGGGGGGTAGGGTCTAACACTTTCAAAAAATCGATTTTTTTATTTTTTCATTTTCTTATTGTAAAACATTTCAAGAATGTTGTGTCAAATTTTCAAGTCATTTGAAGCAAACCAGTAGAAGTTATAGGCCTTTAACTCCTCCTATCTAATACTGCAAGAAAGCAAGAGCAGAAACTTCAAACGCGTTTTTCTCGAAAGCACATTTTTAAAGCCCGTGGACATCGTCATTTGAAAACGTCTTATCCGATTCTTTTCAAATTTGGAACATATTTTCTACATATAAAATACCAGACCCCAACGTTTTTCTTTTTTGATTTTTTTTACTTTGGGGAGATTTTACAGGTGAAAAATGGCGGATTTTTTCGTGAAAAATCGTAGTTTTTACTTCAAACAGCCACAAAAATTTCATAAAAAAAGTTAAAGAGGTTGCATTTGAGACACGACCGCAAAGTTAACGTAGAATTACGAAAGCCGGTTTTGTGTCAATATATTTTTTTGATAAATTTGTAGGCATGAAGCTCATAACAAATCCGTGAATGAAGACGAAAATATTCATATAGGTACTGTGTGTTCAATGTCAATGTCTGGAGTTTTCGTTTTGAATTTGCAGCTCAAATAAAGCTGGTCGGTTTAATATGAATTTTTCATAACGGTCAACAGAACAATTTTTAAAACTTAACTGTTGCGTACCCAAAGGCGAAATAAAACTACGGGTAAGCGTTGTCAATCAAAACTCTATATGTTGTCGCTAAGATGCATTGCGCCCGGTACTTATGCAACCAATGCGAGGAACATGCGAGCTTTGTATCAAACGCTTGAGATAAAAGCTCACGGCGGCAGTGCAGAGTTGGAAATTGGCCTGTTTTTTTAAATAATAATTTTTTTATTTAATAATTTATTTTAGCCAATTTTTCTTTTTCATTGATTTGAAAAACTAAGCTGAAGAAATACAAAAATTGAAATAATCATATATTTGATAAATCAGTTCTTTTACCCCAAAATCTAATCAATATTCTGATAAATCAACACCTGGAACAGCTTCTAGGATAGCTTTCAATCATATTGTTTGCTTAGTGCATAAAAAGATGCACATTATATGTACATATTCCATGCGTGCATGTAAACAGAAGGTTTTGAAAGTGTTTTTAATTTCGAATACCTATGCAAAGTTTAAAAGCGGTTCATTCGTCCATGATTTTGCAAATGCTTTTAATTTATTTGCAATGACTATTCGAATAGAAAATTGCTGCAAATAATTACAGGTGGAATCATTACAGGTGTACTATAAATAAAAAAAAATCGTTCTCATTTCTCAAGATTGACATCTGACACTTGAAACCGCTGCCTTTCATCCATATGCTTTACTCAGGGCGAAAGAGAAACAAGTTTTTTTGAAACTCTGCCTCATGCGTTTCTCTCAGTATCGAGTTACTTTCTCCCATTCTCGCATAGCAATCGCTAGCGTAAAAAGGTGAACTGACACGGCATTTTAGATTAGACTAGCATGTATAGTATAGTAAACGGCCCTTTTCAGGGCCAAGAATACAGAAAGAGCATCGTCTGACTTTCTATTTTTGCATAATGGTTTGGGGAAAAGCGGGTGACATGTTGTGCTGAGTGGGTGGTGTATTGTGTATGTCACCGTGTATTGGGAGTAAGATGTGTGTGTTTGCTAGGTGTGAGATGTGTGTGTTTGCTAGGTGTTAGAAGTGTGTGTGTGTGTGTGTGTGTGCTGAACGTGAGTAATGATTGAAATATGTTAAATAGCGTGTGCGTATAACGTATATTAAATATGAGTGGCATGTAGAATAAGATGAATGTTGAATACGAATTATGTGTAATGTACGGCTGGTTATTTATAGAAATGAGCAAGCTAGATGAACTTTTCAAAACTCTCTACAAGAAAGTTAACTTTGTTAGCTATATGTGCTTATGGGAGCTGAATGTTCTTGATCTTAGTGAATGAGATGTGTTGAATGCGTGACAAGTTGTTGCGTGTGTTAAATTTAAAGTTCGCGCTGAGTCAGAAAATTCTCGACATTTAACGGTTAAAGGATGTTGGAATAGAGAAAGGACGAGGGGAGAAGTTTTATCACGACACAGCAAAATGATCATACAAAACATTCGCAGTTCACACTGATCAAGAACACACAACACATCCAGTCCACACAAAACGCACCCAGACTGTTTGGTCAGTTGATCACCCTCGGAAACGGACCGCTACATAATGTTCCTGCCAGCTTTCAATGGGCGCCTCCGACGCTTCTCTGTCGCCTCTGCTCATGGTCCAACCTGCTCAACTGGTTGGTTGTCGGTGACTGAACGGTGCAAAACGATATCCGCGTTGGATTACCACTGGTGGGGTCCAGACGCGGATCGAATTGCAGGTCTGTTCTGCTCAACGGTCTAATAGAGATTAAGACCAAATCGGCAGCTAACCCCTTACTTTTATACCTTTCGTAGGCAGTGAAAAAAACAAACTCACCAAGGGGCGGGGCTGCAATGTTTTTTATTCTTTTCGAACAGCCAATCAACGATGACCTGGCTTGATATATCTTTTGGAAAAGATGTCTCTCAAAGAGGCGTTTTTCGTGACGCGAGATCTGTTCGCGAATTTCAATTTGCCCCCCTATAGTGTTGCCGTAAGACGTAATTCTACGTCAAAAATTTTAAGTTAAATAAAATCGTTGGGGTCCAGAAAAATATCTATTAAAAATATTTTGCTCTGATTTTTTGACTTCAGATGATTCTGTGCTGAGATACAGTGTCCACCGCAAATCCTGTTTTCTAAAAGGCATCCTCGAAAGTGCTCCGTCACCGGCTCATTTTTCAATATTTTTCTACGAAAAAATTACTAAATGTTCTTTTAACAATGCTTTGTATAATGCACAAAATTTTAATACATTTGTTTGAACGATAGCTCTAAAAAAAATCGTGAAAATGGTGTTTTTTTTTATACCCGTTAGACCCTACCCCCCCCTTAAACATTTAGTTTTTTTTCCAAGTGATCAAGGTACGTTTTATATGTAGGATAGACTTTCAAAAATAGTTGAAAATGTAATTAAACATTTGGAATTATTTTTTAAAGTGTCTGTTTCCGGGATTCTAGCGAAATGAAAATGAAGATTTTAACACTCTTCTGCAGACGAAACCTATCTATGTGGTATTTTTTAATGTTTAGGTAGGAACATTGCAAAACATTTAAATTCCTTGAATGCCTCAAAAATTCAATAAATCGTAAGACCTAGAAACTAAGTACTTAAACCGAAAAACTTGACTGATTCTTGATTTAAATATTTGTAAGAATTGAGAAAGATTTTCCACTATCGATAGACGTTGGTTAGCTAGACTTCAGGTTATTCATCTCTCGCAAACTCTTACACGAATTTAAAATATATTCTTAAAATTTCATTCTGAAATGAATATTTTTCTTAGCCTTGGATTTTTTTTTTAAATTTCCACCGAGATTTTTCTCACAATAAAGATAGGATTCTGAACCTGAAATAAGATCGGGGGATAATAAGCTAAACCATTAAAATGTTTTTTTTAAATGAAATTCTGATTTTTTTCATCTTTAATTTGTAGATTTGACACAATTCCAGTTTTGAAATTCTTTCCAACCTTTTTTTGATTGAAGTTTAAAAGCGATTTTGAAGGGCTGTAAATTTTGGTTTCAAGATTTGTGACAACAAGAAACTCAATTCTGGATGCAGAATTTCAAAGGTGGATATTGAAATTTCATCCTAATTCATCAAATTACATCGAAAATTAGACGAGACGCCAAATTCTGTATAGTTATTGTCAATTTTCAAATTTGGTCTTGAATTGAATCCCTTTAAAATTGAAAGGATTTACGTGTTTTCGATGAAATATTTGCAAGTAGTCAATAAGTTTTAAACTGATTCGAATCAAACATTTTAAGAGATCTCAGTTTAGAGTGAATAATTCAACTCCTACAAATCAATTTATAGTAGAATCGGATTCAGAATTGAAATTTTTCAGTAATTCAGTTTATAGCAGTACACCTCTTCTTCTGGTCTTGAACCTTCAAGGGAAGGGTTTAAACCCCATCCCCCCCCCCATTTTTCTCCAGCCATGCATACAAGAGTACTCTTTTAAAGCTTTAAAAACCGCGAAACCAAAGTATTTGTTTCGAAAATTGTTGTTTTTTTTCGGCTGGAGACGAGTGTAGACATTTTTCACTATTTTTTTTTTCAAAAAAACCAGAAAATACATACTTTAACCTGCAAGGGACCTTCATATGCGCAAAAATGTTTAAGGAATTCGACTGCTGGAGTTTGTTTGAAATAGAGTTTTTCACGAATTTTGTCGTCCATCAGAAATCATCTGTTTCATTGCCTTGATACCGGTTATACAGTTTACGATCTCTGAAACTAGCCAAAATTTGATTTTTGAGGTTAGGTTTGTAGGATTCATAGCTAGGAAACACTTCCCAAGTAACACCGATAGTTTTTAAGACTCATTAAGCCTCTTATGAAACCTAAACTTGGTCTAGTAGTCTGTTACAAAACTTTAAATGTTACATGAGTTTTAGCTCATCGGAAAAAAAAAAATTGGGACACTTCATCGATCTACACTTAGTTTTTCGCTTATTCAAATTCTTGTATGAGCCTTGATTTCCATGATGATCCTTAACCGTAGATGTCGATCATGTGCTTCAATGCAACGCATGATTTGAACTTTTTGGACATTATTGACAGTGTTTATTGTAGATTGGCCCAAAAAACTGATTTGTGCAAAATTTCAGCTTAATCGGACTTGATTTATTTAGGGGTGCCACAAAGCGCTCAATGTTTCGGTTTTTTTTATTTTCGAAATCACCAAGAGAGGGACCAAAGAGAATCAGTAAAATTGACATTTTTTTATATTTCAAATGACTTAAATATTTTTAAAATGTCAAAATCTGATGTTATCTCGAAAAAAAAATTTTTCTTGTCAAAAATCGACTTTAGAATTACAAAAATCACGTCAGGGGGGATTAAAGTAAAAACGGAAAATCGTAATTTCAATTTTTCTGCCAAATGTCTTTGAAATGCATGAAACAGCTGTTATCTTTTAAAAAGTTCGGTTTTCGAAAGACGGCTATCGAAGATAATCGATTTTGAACAAATTTTTTTTTGAGATACCATCAGATTTTATCATTTAGCAGTTATGCATAAGTCATCATGAAAATTTCGATTTTCTTTGGGCGGGCTTTGTTGACTTTTGAGGGTAGAAAAACTGAACGCTTTGAGGCACCCCTAAATTAAATCCGATTAAGCTGAAATTTTGCACAAATCAGTTTTTGAGCCAATCTACAAAAAATACTGTCAAAAATGTCAACAAAGTTCAAATCATGCATTGGATTGAAGCACATGATCGGCAACTACAGTTAAGGGTCATCATGGAAATCAAAGCTCATACAAGAATTTGAATAAGCGATGAACTAAGAGTAGATCGTGAAGTGTTTTTCTGCCAATCTACAAAAGTTTTATGGTTTATTTTCAAAATTTGATCATTAATTTTTTCCCATACATCCGTTGCCACTCTAATGTAGGATTAAAGGGTGATACGGTCAAAATTTGGTCAAGGGAAAACGCGTGTAAATCGGTGAAATCGTTTATTTAAAAAATCAAATTAAATTTCTTTTTCAAGTTTAATAGTATAAAATTCAGGAAAAATATTCAGTTAGGCTTCCGTTTTTCCAAATCCGAATTGCCGGGCCTTACGCTTACGCTTAACACCTGCCATCAGATTTTGTACAGCCACCTTGTCCACCTTCTTCGCCGCAGCAGGCAGTGCCTTGAACTGCTGCTCGTCCTTAGCAGTTTTTTTGGTCTTCTTTAGGTTCCGCTTGACAATAGCCCAGTATTTCTAAATTGGGCAGAGCTCTGGCGTGTTGGGAGGGTTCTTGCCCTTGGGAACCACCTGCACGTTGTTGGCGGCGTACCACTCCATGGCCTTTTTACCGTAATGGCAAGATGCCAAATCCGGCCAAAACAGTACGGAACAACCGTGTTTCTTCAGGAAAGGCAGCAGACGTTTATTCAAACACTCTTTCACGTAAATTTCTTGGTTGACAGTCCCGGAAGCTATGAAAATGTTGGTTTTCAAGCCACAGGTACAGATGGCTTACCAAACCAGATATTTGTTCGCGAACTTTGACAGTTTTATGTGCTTGAAAATATCTCCTACCTTTCCATTTCCTTTTGCCGTATAAAACTCCTGTCCCGGAAGCTGTCGGCTTTGACGTAGGTTTCGTCGTCCAGTACCACGCAGTCAAACTTCGTCAGCATCGCCGTGTACAGCTTCCGGGATCGCGCTTTGGCCGTCGTATTTTGTTTATCATCGCGATTTGGAGTCACTGTCTTCTTGTAAGTCGACAGTCCGGCTCGTTTTTTGGCTCGATGCACGGTTGTAGACGATACACCCAGCTTATTTGCGGCATTTCGGAGAGAAAGGTTAGGGTTTCGCTTGAAACTACCGGCAACTCTCTTTGTCGTCTCTGCGGCTTCCGGTTTTCGATTTCCCCCCGATCCAGACTTCCTGGCTGTCGACAAACGTTCCCCAAAAACTTTAATTACATTTGTAACGATTGATTTGGCAACTTTTAGCGATTTTGACAGCTTTGCGTGCGAGTAGCTCGGATTTACGCGATGCGCGAGCAAAATTTTGATACGGTGCTCTTCTTCCTTAGACGGAATTTTGACAACTGAAGAGTGAATTCCAAAATCAAAATAGGAGCAACATTCTACACACACACACACACACCTTCAAAATGAGGGGTGTTCAGGTTTTTTAAATGCAAAATTGAAAGAAATACGTCAAGTTGATATTGACCAAATTTTGATCGTATCACCCTTTAAGTGCTCCCAGTCGCATGAATCTACCATCCAGCCAGCCAGAGACGACCTTGCTCTAGGCGCTAGGGGTGTCGCTCTGTTCCTTTAAGAAGAATATCAAGGTGCTGCGATGTATAGAAATATAAACATTGAAAAATTAAAAAAAAAAATTTAATAAATATTTTAAACTACTAAATTCGTTTGGCGCAAGAACTATACTTTAAATTATTATGATTATTAATAATGTTCCTAGAATTTACGTCGTGATTTTTTCCTTAGCTCAATTTTGTTCTTATTACGGGCTTTGTTTTTCCGAATAATCCATATTATTTTCGCTGTCAAAAATTTAGAACAACTTTGAAAATTTTCCAAGAGAATGTAAAAAACCATGGAAAAGTTCTCAACAAAACTTAATTCAGTTCGTTTGTAGTTCATTAGATAGTACGAAAGTTGGAATTAATATTCAAATTACAGAAGTCACTTAGAATGCACAAACATGTACTATGATACTTCTATGGACTTTTCATGTTCGTTCAGAAGTTGAAATTGAGCACTTGCGAAAATCGGTTTTCATTTCTCTCGAGTACCTTTTATTCAGCTAAATTTGAACTTTTAATGTACAAGATTAAGTAACTAGGTACAAATGGTATGATTTTTCGAAATGAAATAAACAAATTCATTGAAAAAGTAATCTTCAAACAAATATTATCATAAAAAGTATTACAGATTTTTAACGATTAAAAACACTTAAATTTCTGTTATGAATATCTAAAACACTTTCATTCGTTGCCAGCTGTATCAGCAAATCAATAACTAAAACTTTTTTTTGTGTTTATTTACTTGTGGTTTATTTGCGTAAAGCTGACTAAATAATGTTATAAATGTTCAATACTGGTTCTGAATTATGCCCCAACTAAAAATTCGCACATTTGTTGATTTGTGGGTATTGAAACAAAGTTTGGTGATGTCAGGTCTAAAAATGGAACATCATAGTCAAAAATCTCCTATATTTGGACCCATTTTAAATTTTCCGGGTTTTCCATTGATTTTCATTTATTTTAGAAAAAATGGTTAGTATGGTTCATATTCTTCACTGTGAAAGTTATTTACCCTCAAATTCTGGCTTAGTCATTAAAAACATTACTTTTCCTTAATTACTCCAATTTCTCAAAACACGCCCCACTAATTGAGCTGTATGACTTTCCATTGATAATGAGGTACATTTTCAAAAACTTTATCAGAAAGACTTTTATGGCATAAAGCGGTATGGTAGGTTTCAGAAAGAATAAGAGTTCATTGTGTGCATAGGAGTATCTTAATCCTATGCTAGCCAGGTTGCGCAATGCGTTCACACCCCTGATAACTCCCCTTGTGCAGTACCCCGGGAAGACAGAATATCTGCCGAACAAGTGAGCTCAGCGCTGAGGGCTACCAAGAACATGAAGGCCCCTGGGTTTGACGGAGTTTTCAACATAATCTTGAAGAAGCTTAACAACAAAGCCTACGTGCTGTCGAGCTCAATCTTCAGCAAGTGTCTAGAATTACACTATTATCCAAGCATCTGGAAGGAAGCCAAGATCGTTCCGATTCTCAAACCCGGAAAAGACCCTAGCCTGCCCTCAAGCTACCGACCCATAAATCTCCTCTCAGCGCTGGGCAAACTGTTCGAGAAACTCATTCTCAATCGTCTGCTCCAGTTTGTTGTAGATCACAACATTTTATTGCCTGAACAGTTTGGCTTTAGACACGGCCATTCCACCACACACCAACTTGTAAGAGTGATGAACGCTATCCAAAGAAACAGGGCTGTATCCAAGTCCACAGCAATGGCTTTGCTGGACGTTGAGAAAGCTTTTGACAACGTATGGCACGAAGGGCTTTTGTACAAACTCTGTACCTTTAACTTCCCACTACACCTTATCAAAATTATCCCTAGCTATCTCCAACATAGGTCGTTCAAGGTTTCGTTGAATGGTTCTCTATCAAGAACGTTCTCTATCCCAGCAGGTGTTCCTTAGGGCAGCCTGTTAGGCCCTCTGCTTTATAGCCTATACACTTCTGACATCCCTCCCCTCGGAGATGGCTGCGAGTTCTTTCTGTTTGCGGATGACACTGCAATTGCCGTCAAGGGAAGGAAGCCACGTGAAATCACTAATAAACTTCAACGATGCCTTGACGCCTTTATAAACTACGCAAACAATTGGAAAATAAAGATCAACTCCTCTAAAACACAAACCATACTGTTCCTGCACAGGCAATCCCCTAAATTAGTTCCTCCTCCTTCTTGCGTTGTGACTATGGAAGGCACAAGGGTTGAGTGGTCCGCTGAAGTAACATATCTTGGGTTGTTGATTGACCAGAAATTATTATTTCGCTCTCATATTGAGAAGACACTGGTGAAATGCTCCGTTCTGACCAGATGTTTGTATCCGTTGATCAAACGTAGATCTCGTCTCTGTAGGGATAACAAACTGGCCGTCTACAAACAAATAATTGCACCCGCGATCTTTTACGTTGCTCCAGTGTGGGGATCATGCGCACAAACTCACAGGAACAAGTTACAGAGGACACAAAACAGGCTTCTGAGGATGATCCTAGATCGTCCTTTCAATACCAGGATATCTAACCTACACCAAGAGGCGGACATTCCAAAAATTGATATCAAGACATTAGATCCAAATTTGTAGCTAAATGCCAAACTTCCGAACATGCTTTGATAAGCAACTTGTATATAGTAGATTCATTGTAGATAGTAGGTTAGTTAGTCATAAGTTGTAAATAGTAGATCTAAGTAGGAATCTTTCAAATTTAAACTAAACTAATCCCACCTAGGTGGTTCCTACAAACAAATTCTTAAATATAAATGATTAGTCACTTGAAATAATGATAGTAAAAGCCAAAATCAAAGCTGAAAAGAGGAAAAAATCTGTGTCACTTGAATCGAATTTAAATATGTATAGACGTACAAACACGATAAATAAAAATAAATTTTAATGCAAATAAAAAAAAACTTTATCAGTAAGACTTTTTATGGCATAAAGCGGTATGGTAGGTTCAGAAAGAATAAGAGTTCATTGTGTGCATAGGAGTATCTTAATCCTATGCTAGCAAAATGAATCATTTACAATTTTCGTTATTTAAGGACTAAAGCCTAGAGCCTAGGTCCAAGCTAAGAGCACTCACCCTATGCGACTTTTGATTACTTGGGAAAGTTCTCAAATCGTAAAATTGTTGTTGTCCAATAATTCCAAAGTATTCTTAGTATTTTTAAACTCCGTTGTGGTTTTTTAAACCTCTTTCCAATGAAACTTTTTTTCGTCGAATCGGAGATAACCACATAATTAAATTGCACTTCCCGTAAATTATTTGGTTAAACATGTGTACAATGAATTTCCACGAAAAAAAACCAACGCATTCTCACGATTTCATTGCCCCAAACAGTGCAAAGGATGAGTTCCGATCTGGACCGTTCGAAATTGAAAGATCCCATTTTCTCCAAAGCCAATGCAATGGTGATGGAGGAGCAAAGGCCAGTCAGTGGGTTTTTCGTGTTGCTGCAATCGGCTTTCTCGACGAATTCGTGGCATCATCATTGTTTACCACCTAGTATTTTCCTTTGTGTCGATGCGTTTTCATATTGAACTTTTTTTTTTGTCTTTCTTCTCTGCACCTTTTACCCCGATGTACGGATAATGGAAATGTGTTGTTTTTATTTGCGTTGCTGTTGTTGTTGTTGTGCTAGTATTGGTGATGGTGCATACGTTTCCGTGTGTTGTTATATGACCAAGGTACGTAAATATGGGATGCTGCACCGGATTTATTCCTAGACGTGCCATTTTCCGGATTCTTCTCCATCAATGGTTCTTTATTGTGCTGATATTGCTTTCGACTGTTATGCTCATCAGAAGCGAGAGCACACACACTTGGTTATTGTGTAGTGTTTTTCGTCGCTCTCGGGCAGAAGGACCCATCTCCATTGCTGAAAAATATGGTAGATGATTTTTTTTGCGTTCTTCTGCCCCCATATTGGCCTAGGTGCTCTATAGGTGCTTCTTCTGACGATATGGTTTCTATTTTGCTGATGCTTTTCCCCAATACCCGGTTAATGGTTTTTTGGCAGTTCGCTCGAATCAAGATTTTTGTGAGCAAATTTTGCAATCAGACTCTAGGAATCGTCCAATGGGTAGATTTTGAGTGAGTTATGTTTCCGATAACCATTTCAAAATCATAATCGATTTGCACTTATGTGGAATTATTGTTTTTTTGAAAACAAATTATTATCGATGACTGAACAACAGTGCTTAGAACTGGAGGAATGATGTCTGTTCAAATAAATATTTTACTAGTTTAAACAACTTGTCTTTTTTAATTAGACAGTATTAATCGGTGAAAACGTCTTGTTTTTAAACCAATATTTTTTAATTTAGATTCAATTAAGTTTACTCAACGTCAACGGATAATTCGTGACACCATTAAACAAATTCAGGACCTAATCCCCTGAAAAATTTCATCTCGTTTGAGTGAAGTTTTACACTTTCGTTTCCGTTCGGATTGTCTCCGGCTGAATATGGACGGACCAAGGTCCAAGGTAAATTTCTATCGACACACAAACTCCATACGATCCCAGCGTGGGATCGAAAAATAGGAAAAAATTATACCTTCAACATGTTTTCCGGAATCTTTTTCTTTCATCTCCCCGTCGCCCATCCATTCGGCCTTCGGTCGCGGTTCCGAGAAAATATCTTGGAGATGTCCTGATTTCAACGACAAAGAAATACCTCCAGTCAATAGTTTATAACTCAGTAATCTGAAAAGATACATATCTAATTTAAAAGAATTTTACACCCACCAATCAGACTCTACTCCAATAATGAACTTCCTTGGAGGTGGAATTATCGGAATAATATTCTATGCCGGACCGGCATTAACAAGCTTTCTAATAACTGGCATTGTCATCCCAGTGCAACCGCATTGTATATGTCTGGAAGAAACCAAATAAAACATATACCATATCACGATCATATACCATAAGACGAAGCAGGGTGAAACAATCAGCCAGCAAGGATATTGTCGAACCGACTTTAGAAAAAAACCCAATTTAATACACTTAACAGTGGATTGGAGCCTTTCTTGCAGAGTGTAAATTATCATATGTATGAAACAATAATAAATAGGTTCCTTATATCTGAATCATGCAATAATGATTAAAGAATATTCAAAATCAATATAACAAAATAGGTGCCCAAATACGTTTTTTGGGGGAAAGCGAACTCGTATTTAAAGAGTTCATTTTATGTATGGAAAGATTGGTATTTAAACAACTGAATTCTTTCATAAGAATAGATGTTGAAATGGTGTCATGGCAGCACTTGAAACTCTAGCGTTACTGGTCGCAGGTTCAAAACTTGTTAGATTTTTTAACTACTGGGTAAATGAAACCAACTACATGGCTGGAGGTGGCGCGTAGCCTAGGATGATGCCTTTTTAGAACTCAACCTTGCTAAAAAATGGTTTAGAAGAAGAGGATAGTTATATGAATTTGATTCTGAAATCTTAATCTGTTATTAAAATTTAAATTTTGAATGAGTTATCTGAATCAGAATTTTGAAAATAGGTTCTATATTTGAATTATGAATCTGTTTCTTAATCTACACCTGAAACTGAAACTGGTATTGGGTTTCAGAGGGTTATTATGATTTCTCATATTTTTGTTCTTAACATGACTTTTCAATCTGAATCTAGGTTCTGAAAGTAAATCTGATTTTGGAACCTTGATCTAAATTTCAAACAGAAATACAAAATATGAACTAAGAGTCTAGTTAAACTGAATCTAAATCTGATATCCAATCTGAATTTATAATTGGATATCTGAATCTGAATCCCGAATTTGTATTCTTATCTGAATTCTGAAGGTGATTGCATAATTAAAATCTGGATTCCGATTTGAATTCTGAATGCGAATCATAAATCTGTATTCTGAAAAAAAACCTGAATCTGAACTTTAAACCTGAAATTTGAAACTTAATACTAAAGGGCTCTTGTTCTAAACTCTCTCAAACTCACTTTTATGCTGAAATTTTCTTAAAAGTTAAATTTTAAGGTTACAAACAACTTTTGTCCTGCGAAAACTATATCGCTTAGGAAAAACTTTGAACATTTTTTAAAAAAATTACATAATCACAGGGGCTGAAGAACTTAATTTCCCGTACTTATTCGGCTGCACCATTTTTTTCAAAAATTTTAAACATGAATTCTCAATCTGAATATGAGTATGGGTTCTGAATGTGAAACTGATTTTGATTTTTTTCCTTTTTTCTGGTTTTTAAATCTAGAATTTAATTTCGAACAGAAATTCAAAGTCCAAACTAAGAGTCTAACTAAGTTGAATCTGAATCTAAATTTGTATATAAATTTATAATTTGAAGTCCGAATTTGGATTCTAAAACTTCTTGAATCTAAAGTCTTAATATTTTTTTCGAAAGATTAAAAAAAATCATAATTTAAATTTAGAATTCACTTACATTAATCTGAATCTTAAAATTAATCTGAGTCCTGGAACTTAAATCTGAAATTTAATCTAAATTCTTAATCCGAATATACACTTTTAATCTCAATTCGGAATAGGATTTTTTTTAAACATTCTGATGTTAATTTTAAATGCTTACTCTGAACTAAATTTTAATTCTAAAAAATCAATTTTTTAGTTGTTGAAAAAAATTCAACAGAAAAGAGCAAACATTAAATAAACACTTTAAAACGCACTGAAAGAAACTCTACATAAATATGAGTAAAAGTTGGAAATCATTTCCTGTTTAACATAAACTTTTCAATAAAGAACACATAAATTTAGAATTCAAAAAAAGTAATCGTGAATTACAAAAAAAGGATTTTTTTTAAAGCTATATAAAACTCCAGCGAGTTACAAAATTTTTTTTTTCAAAGTCAACCATTCATTAAAACCGTCCTTACTTTCGCATAATGCTATAAAGTCAACTTTTTTATGGAAATAAATTTCATATTTTAAGATCACGTTCAATTAACCTTCCAAAGCCGTTCGCTAAATATCCGTTTCGGGGAAATTTTAGTTGAGGTTTGATTTCGTTCTTGTGGCTGTAAATGTTAACCGATATTGATAATATTATATTCATTGTGAAAGTTATTTATTCTAATTACTCAAGTTTTAAAAATAAAGTCGATATGTATTAACAGGTTATCAGAAACTGGTTCAGAATGTAAAAAGTCCGAAAAATTAATTTTATTTTTAAAATACTCAAAACTTTTGACAGCCTTCTTGTATTTAAGTGTTTTTTTGATGTTTGAAATTGTCAAGAATCCATTTTTCCAAAAATGTATAGATATGTAGGAGTCCAATGAAAGTTTTGATCGCTATATCCGATCTTTCGGTAGAAAAAAATCTTACTTTAAAAAAACTAAATCCAATTTGGTCTTTGCTTAGCTGTATTTCATTTCCCAATGAACCGATTTTCAAAACTCAAATTTTAATTTATTGTCGTTAATTTGATCATTATTTTCATACAACTTACATAGTCTTTTAAAATTCCCAGTTCTTCAGTATATTGGAATTATGATAAAGATGTTTGAAATATGCGCTTCGGGTCATATTGACCCGAACAGCTTTGGAGGGTTAAAGAAAAATTATTTTCAGTGTATAAAGGTACATATTTGACTCTGAAAAATATGGAATGTTGAAAAAGTCTCAATTTTAAAATTTTTTGCCTAGTCTAATTCACATTGGGATTTTTTTTTTAAACTTATTTTTTTATTCTCAGTAAGGTAATTCACAAAATAATTTGATTTTTTTTGCTTTTTTCTCCGATATAATGGATTTTTATTAATTGTTGCAGCCGCATTTTGTTTATTTCTACGGCGTGCAGCTTTTTTCTTGCTGAAATGAAGACAGACGTGTCAGGTTGATGAACTAGTCGAAGAAATTTGTCGTCAATTCCCCAATCATTTTTTTAGATGCGCTTGATAAGACCTCTAATATTCCCTGCCTTGATGGAATTAATCATCTTCACTTCGTGAACAAAGAAAATCAGAATGAATTTGCACATTTTTAGATCCTCTATGACTCCTTAAACGATTTACCATATGCATTTTTTTTCGAGTAGTTTGTTTGCTTCACTAGTTGTTTTTGCTTCACTAGCTTCACTGAAAATTTCATTAACTTTCATTAGTGAAACATAAATTATCAATAAAACAAAATGTTTTACATTTTTTCGAATACACTCCATAACTTTAAAGTGTTGATTTGTTCAAAGATTATGTTTAGAAAAGTTGTATTAGAAAAATGCTTCAGCTTTCCATGTAGCACCTTCAATCAAACGTAAGGAATAAGTTCATCAGTAAATGGTATATTATCGCATTACTACTCCCAGCTAAATTCTCAACTTCCACGGTGTCCAGGAAACATAATTTGCGAAGTTCTTTTGCTAAAACTATGATTAATGCAAGAGAATTCAAGAGTACGCATTTATTTCGAACTAGCTGATCCGGTTAACTTCGTTTTACCTTTAAATCAATAAATCGTATTTAAATTATTCGATTTCTGTGTCATTTTAAATTGATTTTGTATGGGAGCCCCCATTCCATAAAAGGTGAGATTTTCGAAACTATTATACAAACCATCTCTGACCCTATAAACCCTCGGATAGTAAATTTCAAGACTAAAATGTCAATAATGACAATAATGATTTTTTTCTAAGAAATGAATAAAATGACTTAGATGACTAAAGTGGCAAAAAGAAATTGACAAAAAGGTAAAAATGATTTCACACACAGACAAAACTGTGAAAAATTATCCAATTAAAAAAATTGCAAAATTGGCAAAGCTAACAAAACAAATCGGAAAAAATTGGTAAAACTGACAAAATTGAAAAATCTGTCAAAATTGACAAAATTAGAAAAGTTGAAAAAATTGACAGAAATGATAAAATTGAAAGAATTTAGAAAATTGACAAATTTGACAAAACCGAGAAAAATTAAAATTCTGTTAAATATTCTGAAGTTTTGTCACTTTTTTTTCGATTTTGTTAAAATTGTCAAATTAGTAAAATTCGTCAGTTTTATAAATGTGGTCACTAGACTAATGCCAAAATGACTGAAAAAGATTTCAATGAAAATTATTCAAAAGTTGCAAGTTTTGCAGGCTTAAGTTTTCACAAATATCAAAAAATGTTTTTATAAAGATTAAATAAGTCATCAAGTTAATTAGTTTGTTAAACAACATTTAAATGAACAATCAAAAACGCTAAAAAAAAAATTGAAATATCTCTTTTCATAACATAAGTTTTTTTTTGTTGGTGTAAAATTTAGGCTTAAGGTTTGTTTACATAAAATGTATATTTGAAATCTAAAGATAATTTTTTTTAAACTTTCAGTACATCTCTGACGATTTTTGAATGAACAATTTTGTTTTCCTTTACAAATTTCCATACAAAATAATTTAAAAAAATGTTGTGGAAGGTGTAAAACTGTAACAAATTAATAAATTTTGTTAATAGTTTCAATATGGTCAAATTTGGCAGCTTAGTAACTTTTGTCAATTTCTATTTTTAAGATAATTTCGTCATTTTTGCTTGTTTGGTAACATTTGACTTTGGTAACTATTTCTTTTTTTAATTTTTTTTTTCATTATATTTGGTCAGCAGTGATGTCGTACTCGTAAGAAAACTGTGCACAATTTGATCTCTCCGTTCGGCTTCCATGGCGGTTGTTTACAAAATGCTATCGTTTGGTGTTATGACATAAATACATGGTGAAAGGTAATGAATTTCCCGACACGTGGGTGAAAAAAGTTTCCAAATCCGTCCACTAGGAGCGCCACAATGAGCAAAAGAATTTGTTCCAATATTAAATGAAGCAGAAACAACACTCATCAAAATTCAAACATCTCGGAAACGCTTTGATATTTTCAAGTAATGTACTGAAGAGAAATATTCCAGAGATTCAAAGAAGTTATTTTTTCAAGGTATTTTCATTAAGATTTATTAATGTATATGAGATATATCGAACAAAATATGAGTAAAAAAAATAATTTATTATTATTATTATTATTTTTTTTTTTTGAAAAAGTGATCTTTGGGAAATTGCTGTTATTTCTTAAGATTAGCAAATTCTAGCATTTTTTTTACATTTTAATCAATCACAAACACCTTTCTATTCCCACCCAATTCACAAGGTTTGGAAATAGTTTGTAAAATTGTATTGAAATAAACAAAAAATTTCAAAAAATATTTTTCAACTGATCATGAATGCTAAATGAAAAAAAAAATCGCCTCGACCAGAAATCGATCTCGAGTTTTTTGATTATCTCTCCGACACCTCACCAATAGGTAAATCGTCAGGTGTAAACTAGTCAAGCTGTAGCTCTTTAATTCAGTTGACTTCATCAAATTTAATTCGCTGCTAGATTCTACGACAGAAAACGCTCATCGTGCCTCGATTGATGGTGCTTATACTGCCCCTACAGTGACTGATCTTCGGATTTCGGCACAAAAATTAAAAATGAATTTTTAAACGTTTATATCTACTTCTTTCAAGTTTCACTCAGTTAGGAAATTGACTTTTTTAGTGTCTGAACACGAAACAAAGATGTAACTCACATATTATAGTTGTTTTCTATGGTTAAATAAGCGTCTTTCTTGAGGTGACCATTATCCCCTTATTTCCCCTAAATGAGAAAAAAAGATAGAAAGATCGAATCGAAAATAAACCGATCTAATCGATTTTTTCCTGGCCGAAGAATCGATCCTAAAAATCGAAAATCAGAGTCGAAAGATCGATCTTAAAAGGATCGATCCAAGATCGACCAATCCTAGTCCAAAGCACGTAAAATTAGATTGAGTCGATTTGGGGTCATTTTTGAATTTCTCAAACCCTGGGGTATAAAAAGCTTCGTCTTGGCCCAAAACTCATCCATGATTTGTTTTCATTTTTGGCAGAATTTTTAAGTAACGTTTACATGAGTAAATTTAGACTTTTAAGTTTGTATGCGAAAATTGAATATTTTGTATTGAAAAATCAACATTATTTTTGTTTCTTCTGTGGAACCGAGCCAGCTAATGGTTTTTGTGCCAATTTATAAATTCTCTAAATAAAATTTTCCGCTGAACAACTTTGTGGAAGGCTGACACTTTGTATCTTATTAGTCAAAAAAGTTATTAGCTGTTTAACAGGGGTATGTTTTTTTGCGTTGATGAACTATAAATTCAATTGACATCACTGCTGAAGGCTCGCGAAGTATCGCTTGAAAAATAGTCATGCAATATCTCGCTAGGCATCCAGCAGTGATGTCAATTGTATTTTTTGTTTATCAATGCGAAAAGACATACCCCTGTGAAACAGCTAATATCT